>NC_085848.1:985328-1317000 GCF_035594765.1 Anolis carolinensis
CACAACTACGTGGCCCAAATGACTCATTGGAACTTATGCCTCAAGTACCACCTCCCGGCAGCAAAGAACTGGTGGGATCACAAACCTGCAAAAGTATTGGAAAATGAGCACGCAAAGATACTGTGGGACTTCCGAATCCAGACTGACAAAGTTCTGGAACACAAGACACCAGACATCACAGTTGTGGAAAAGAACAAGGTTTGGATCATGGATGTTGCCATCCCAGGTGACAGTCGCATTGACGAAAAACAACAGGAAAAACTCAGGACCTCAAGATTGAACTTCAAAGACTCTGGCAGAAACCAGTACAGGTGGTCCCGGTGGTGATGGGCACACTGGGTGCCGTGCCAAAAGATCTCAGCCAGCATTTGGAAACAATATACATTGACAAAATCACGATCTGCCAACTGCAAAACTGGGATCTGCACACATCATCCGAAAATACATCACACAGTCCTGAACACTTGGGAAGTGTTCGACTTGTGGTTTTGTGAAATGAAATCCAGCATGTCTATTCCGTTTGCTGTGTCTTACAATAATAATAAAAATAATAAAGAGAGTTGGAAGAGACCTTTTGGGCCATTTAGTCCAACCTCCCCCCCGATTTTGTGCAGCACAAGCACAAGAAAAGCACCCCTGAATAATTAATAATTAATTAAATAATAATTAAGACGCCTTTATAAACACAAGCAAAGCTTTGGAAGGCACGTACCAGGAGAGGGAGGAGGTTGGAAAGGCTCCAAAAGCTTGTGCAGCAAGAGGTATGAGGTGGGAAAGGTGGTGGCAGACACCTTCCTTGGAGGAGGAGGAGGAAGCTACTGCGACAGGGGCTGGATAAATGCCATCAAGGTCCTTGTGGCCAGCAGGCTGTAGTTTGGGGACCCGTCTCAAGAGTGTTTACCAAGAAAATTGTGGTGGTGACTACATGGTTTTGGAGACAAGGTATCATTCTCTTCTGTATTTTAAATGACTAACTGTCATGATCAAGGAGCAGCCTCTGAATGGCTCCTGGCGCTGTATGACATGGGGGCACCGGAGCTCAACAGCTTGGATGCCTTCATGGGGGCACTAAGATCCCGCTTTGAGGACCGCCTGCGGAAGCAAAAAGCCAGGGCGAAACTGAAGAGCCTGAAGCAAGGCACCCGCTCCGCCCAGGACTTTGCCTTGGAATTCAGAAGGCTGGCCTCATTGCTACCTGAGTGGAACGAAGCCTATAGGATTGAAGTGTTCAAGGAGGTCTTGAGGCCAGACCTGGTGGAATGGGTGCTGGCCAGGGAGAACCCAGGCACCCTGGAGGGATGGGTGGATGCGGCTGGCAAGGAGTAGGTGCTGAAGGAGGAAATCAAAAACTTCCGCCAAAAACAAACCCCCCCAGCCGGAAGCACCGCGGGCAGAAGCCGTGCCCCTTTGAAGAACAGGGACAGGCTTGATCCAGCTGAAAAGGATCGGAGGTGGAAGCTGGGCTTGTGCCTACGGTGTGGAGGTGAGGGGCATTTGGCCACCTCCTGCCCAGGAAACGGGAAGAAACCTGCAGGACGCAGAACAGGAGAAGGCCAGCCCAAGGCCAACCTCAACCCAGGGAAGAAGACCAGCACAACAGCACTGGCAGCAAAGCAGCAGAAACGACCGGAGACCCCCCGCGACAGACCTCAAGATGACTCCTCTGGCAGCGAACAGCTCTCAGGAAACAAGGCTTGCCTGGATTAAAGCGCGCCGGCGTCCAGGCAGAAGGAAGGAAGCGCCGGAACAGCAGAGACTGGCAGTGAATCCTCCCCGCCCCAGGCAGCACGGAAGCGACGCTCCAAGACCGTGGTGAGTGGCACAGAATCCCCCTTCTGGCTGAAGGTGCAGCTGAGCAAAATAGGGGCTGGAACAGACTTGCCCATGCGGGCAATCCTGGACTCAGGCTGCACAAAATCCATAATAAAGCCTGAGGTCGTGCTTGGGATGGGGTTGGCCAAAGCTAAGCTTCGCTCACCAATAACCTTTGCGTAGATGGATGGGAGCAAAATGAAGAGGGGACTCTGTAAATACAGGACTGAACAAGTATTGTTGCGGGTGGGAGACCATTGAGAGGCCATCCAGTTCATAATTGCTCCCACAGCCCGCTACAAACTGGTCCTAGGCTTGGATTGGCTGAAACGACACAACCCCATGGTGAAATGGAGGGAGGGGGACATCATTTTCACAGATCCAGCATGCAAGGACCACTTGCGGGACCGGAATGCAAGCGAGACGGGAGGGGCCGATGCGGGATGCAGCACACTCACTCTTTGCCCACCGGAGGGAGAGGGAGGGGGCATCGAAGACCCAGAGCAAATGGCAGGAAGCCCAGTTCAACCACTGGCGGGAGGGGGCGACACACTCACCTCTCAAACACTGGGGCACGGAGTCAGGGTGCTCCCAAATACCAGCACAATATGCAGACTTAGCAGAGGGCTTTGATGACAAAGAGAGTGACAAACTCCCCATTGAGATACGGACTCTGCTATCGAGATCTTGCCTAATTCCCCAATGCCAAAACAAAGAACCTACCCCATGACTCCCAAAGAAAAGTTGCGCTGAAAGAATTCCTGGACAAGAACTTGGCCAGGAGCTTTATTCACCCATTCATGTCGCCCTTGGGTGCGCCAGTCTTTTTCAGGGAAAAGAAAGACCATTCCCTGAGGCTGGTCACCGATTATAGACACTTAAACACAATCAGCGCCACACAGTCATATCTCCTCCCTTTGATTAAAGACATGCTGGCGCACTTAGCACCGGCAAGATCTTTACCAAACTGGACCTACGCGAGGCATTTCACCGAGTTAGAATAAGACAGGGGGATGAATATAAGACAGCAATAAACACGGTCTATGGGAAGTATGAATTTCTAGTAATGAATTTTGGTTTAAAATCCAGATCTGCAGTCTTCCAAAATCTCATTAATGAAGTGCTCAGGGAACACCTAGGCAAAGGTGTTCTCTCTTATTTGGATGACGTCCTTATAATTACTAATGACCTTGAATCTCATGTCCCACTAGTACGGCAAGTCCTAAAAAAAAACTGCTGGCCAACCAATTGTATGTCAAGCTGCCCAAGTGTGCATTCCACCAGGACAAACTGGACTACTTGGGTTACCGCATCTCTAGCCAGGGCATTGAGATGGACCCCAGCAAAGTGCAGGCAGTACTGGGGTGGGAGCCCCCCAGGACACGGAGGCACCTACAAAGCTTCCTGGGATTTGCAAATTTCTACAGGCAATTCATACCCAACTTTGCCCAGATAGCCCTGCCCCTCACTGACATGCTCAAAACGAGGAAAAAGGGAGGGGGAGGTCAATCAGATGCCAAGCCCAAACCAAGCACCAAACTGCCCTGGATCAGGGAGGCCCAGGAGGCCTTTGAAATGCTAAAGTCTCTCAATGAGTTCAGAGCCAATCCTGAAACACCCAGACACCCAACACCCCTTTGTCATACAAGCAGATGCCAGTGACGCAGCCACGGGGGCAGTGTTACTCCAGAAGGATGACGAGGGCATTTTGCGCCCCTGTAGTTACCTCTCCCGGAAGTTCAACACAACAGAGTCACACTGGCCCATCTGGGAAAAGGAAGCTGCAGCAGTCAAATTTGCCTTAGAAGCCTGGAGGCACCTTTTGGAAGGAGTCCCTCACAAATTTGTAGTGTACACAGATCACAGAAACTTAGAAGCACTCCAAACACCACACAAAGTGATCCCAAAGCAACTGAGGTGGGCCAAATTCTTTGCCCGATTTGACTTTGAGCTAAAGTACCTGCCTAGAAAGGAAAACTTCCTAGCGGATGCCTTATCCAGGCTGCCACAGCACAACGCAGATAAACAACACACAATGGGGACAATCTTTTCCAACACCCAACTGGGAATGGGGGTGGTCACGAGGAGCAGAGCGAACAAAGAGGGGACAGGACCAGAGGCCACCCCTCCCCCAGAGAAGAACATCAGGGACCCCTGGCTCAGGGAACACTATCAGGAATTGGAGCATAAGGACGGGGTGTGGCTGAAAGGCAGCAGAACTTATGTCCCTGAGGACCAAAGGAAACTGGTCCTTCACGATCATCATGACAACAAAACAGCGGGGCACTTTGGATTTGTAAAAACTCTGCATTTAGTGCAGAGAAAATATTGGTGTCCTTTCATGAGAAAAGATGTGAAAGCGTATGTTCACCAATGCCCAGTCTGTGCCACAGTGAAAGGGGAAGGGGGCCAACCATCAGGGCTCCTCAGGCCCCTAGAAACCCCAGTAGCCCCCTGGGAACACATCAGCATGGATTTCATTGTAGACCTGCCCCCCAGCAATGGGAAGACCGTGATTTGGGTAGTAGTAGACCTCTTCTCCAAGCAGGCACACTTCATCCCATGCAGGAGCATGCCCAATGCAGAGCAATTGGCGCACATGTTCATTGAACACTGCTATAAGCACCATGGGGCTCCCTCGGAAGTCATATCAGACCGGGGCTCTGTATTTGTGTCCAGATTTTGGAAAGCGTTTCTACGCCAATTAGGGGCCAAGCAAGCCCTCAGCATGGCATACCACCCCCAGACTGACGGGCAAACAGAGAGGGTCAACCAGGTGCTGGAACAATACCTGAGATGTTACACCAACTACCAACAGGATAATTGGTCAAAGTTTTTGGCCTATGCCCAGGTGGCTTACAACAATTCGGTACATTCCAGCACAGGGCACTCCCCATTCGAGATAGTTTACGGCCACAACCTCCGCACGCTGCCAACCCCAGAGGTCATCCAGTCTGACCCAGTCCCCTTGGCAGAATGGATGGCGAGAATTAAGGTCGCATGGCCAGTCATCACACAGGCGCTAGAAGAGGACAAGGCAGCTTACAAACACCAAGCGGACAAACACAGGAGACCAGATTGGGACCTTCTTAGCAGGGGGTTGGACTAGATGGCCCATGTGGTCTCTTCCAACTCTACTATTCTATGATTCTATGATTCTATGATTCAAGCCAGGACAACAGGTCTACCTCTCCACCAAATACCTCAAAGGTAGACAGCCAACCAAGAAGTTGGCTGCCAGTTACGTTGGCCCCTTCACGGTCAAAAGACTAGTGAATGAAGTCACCGCAGAACTCGAACTCCCCCAGTCCTACAGAATGATTCACCCAGTTTTCCACTTCAGTCTCCTCAAACCAGATCCTGAGAGCTCCCAGTGGCACCCAGTCAAGCCCCCGCCCCCACCCATCATGATAGGGGGCAACCAACACTATGAGGTGGCGGAAATATTAGACTCCAGAGTCAGGAAAAACACTCTCCAATATTTCGTCAGGTGGAAGCGTTTTCCTCTCAGTGAATCAGAATGGGTCAGGGATTCTGACATAAATGCACCCACAGCCATCAACAGGTTTCACGCCCAAAACCCACACAAACCTCCATACAAGGGGGGAGGACTGTCTTTGGAGGGGGCGTGATGTCATGATCTCCAATCTTTGACTTCTCTGGTCGGCTGACAGGGAACATATGCCAGCCATAAAACGGGCCAGCCATAAAACCTCAATGACCCTCTGGTATGTGAGAGCCCCCATATAAGTGGGCCAAAGAAAAGGTTCTGGGATTCGGTACAATAAAATCTATTGGAACCTACTAGTGTGTGTCTTGGTGCTTTTTCCAGTGGAAGACTGACCCACAGCACTAACAGATGACACTAACAGATCCTCATCAGCTTGAAACCACATCTGCTAAAAAGGAATGATAGACTTGACCCTCACTCTTCTGCAGGATCTCAGCCTAATTGTAAATTGAGGAAATTCTCACCTGGAACCAACTCTCATCATCAAAGTCATTGGATCAATCTTTAATTCAATGAAGGAGGCAGCCTTCCTTCTGGAAGACGGCAGGTTTCAAAGACTAAGAAATCCCATGCTCTTATGCCAAAGGAGATTCAGATTCTATTGGATATTTGTATTCTATTATGCCTGTGTCTATATGAGACAGTTGCAAATATGGCTTCTAAGACTTTTTAATATTTTATATACTTTGCCAAAAATGGACCTCACAATCCCTTCATGAGTACTCTGTATCCTCACCTAGAAAATGGTCTACAAAATGTGTGTGCAGAAATGCAATCCCAAGTCCTTTATTGTCAATGACAACAGACTCACCTCTCCATAGCTGGGGAGCTCACTGTGAAGGCATCATCATATCAACTTCCTCAACACATTACTGCCTAGATCTCCTGGTTGTCTCAAAGCTCTCTGTTCATTTGAGACATTGATAACTGTCAACAGATTATGTCAGACAACATGACAACAAACAAAAGGGACTTGATCACAGAATCTTCTGTCATTGTCACTTTGACTTTGGCAATAGTGGCATACTGATACAAATCTTGCAGGATATGTTTCCACAACCAGTGGAATTTCAAATCAAGCACTCAAATCACTCTTCATATGATGGGAAATGCCTATAATATCCCTGTTTGCCTTTAGGGATAACACATAGGTTCCTCTATTCTGCACAATAAGTTGCCTGAATGAGACCAAGGAATCCTTATGGGATGATGCCAATACAGGTGTATAGTCAGCTTTTATTAGCTTTCCTTTAACCTTCAAGGTGCTCAAGATCATCTTGGACTCATTGACAACAGTGGTTCTTTTTCCTGCTAATGTTATACTATCATTTCCATACTTACTGTTCATACACAAGGGTTCAATTCATTACTCAGACATCTATATGCTCTGATTTTTTAAAATAGAAAACATGTATTAATATTATAAGGGAAAACAGTTATATATGTTTAAAATATCAAACTGCTCTGAAATATATCACCATCTCTTGAAATGATACAGATTTGGCTCCTGGGAATGGTGGAGAGTTTCATACTGCAGAACTGGTGCATTTAAAATAGCATTTAAAATATGCTCTAATTGACAGTTTGGATGTTAACTTCCCTGATGGCATCTGTTTTGGGAAGTAAAAATGAGTACAGTGGGAAGTTCCACATTTTGGAGGTGTTACACCAATTATCAACATAAAAGGTGAATGTGCATAAGTGGAATTGCTACTAAAATCTTTTCACTAGTCAGAATATTGACCCACAATCATCATCAGTTTTGAGTTTGCTTGAGCTTTTGGCTCTTTCAGGCTTATAGGTTTCTTGAGTAAAATGTTAATTGTCTGCAATATTGTGGCACTTGCAAAGATGGGCACACCTCATTATTTTTCTTGTGCTTTGGTGGAGTCTTTTCCATACAGTCATAAGAACTTGCATCTGCCTATTTAGGAGCCATTTTCTACTTGGAATCTCAAGCTGGTGTTATCAAAACTCATAAACAAGTCTTTTGGACCAATGACGTAACCTTTTGTGGCCATATCAACCAGATGGGCATGTGAACTCTGTGCCCTAAGGATTAAGCCAATCAAGTTTTGCTTCAAACTGATATCACTTTTTTGTCTAAGGCCTATTCACTTACTATATCAACCAGTATGTATCCTGCTTAATCTATTTGAACGATAATTTTGGAAAAAAGGCTTCATGTGTTCAGTGTGCATCAAGCTCTATCCTTTTATATTCATTGAACTATAAAGACCTTTGCAAGCCTATAACACACAGTTCCTATGTTATTCTAAGGACTAATTGGGATTCCAGTTTCATAGCAGAAACTTTCAAACTGTACTGCCCATACTATTGCCTTATGTTCTGCATTTGCAGATAAACACCTCTCGTATGAATTCAATGTCATAACTCTAGGGTTCACGCTGTGTCAATGGTCTTTCTAACAGTACAGCCCTTAGGCTCAATCTATAAAGCTACCACTCTCAACATTTATTTCTCATTAGAGGTTGGATTCTGGGTTACTAGCTGAACTGCCTTCAGACAATGAATTTTACTGTCCTGTGTACCATGACACCTTTGTGGGTGTCCATATGCTAATATACTCATGTCGGTTCTAGACTACGTATAGTTTGTTCTCTGTTCAATGGCACTGTATATCTTTTCTGACTGTCCTGACAATACATATGATGATACATGTTTCTATGTATAGTTAATGCAGTTATTTGAGCCTTAGGTGCAATAACTTTTTATGACATCTTTGGATTATTGCATTGTGGTCTGTATGGACCAAGGTCTCTGATTACAGTAGGAGTTTGCTAACTACTGTATTTAATACATTTGAAAGTGTCCCAGTTTGACTGATTTATGACATTTAATAAATCAGGTTCTGAATGTGTCATGATTCCTACCACCTTTTATTAAGTTTGCTAGTTACCCATTTGTGTGATTCTTCAAGTGGTCATCTGTGAATTCATAATGTGATTTGAGATGAGACTGGTAGCTTTCCCCATTGGTCATTCTCATTGAGCAATTGCCTTCTCACCTCTCTGATGCTGCTCCTCCCACAAAATGCAATCAAGAAGAAGCTATGTTGCCCAGATAGTTAGCACATTATCAAAAGGCCTGGGATAATGAATCCAAGTATGAATGCAAAGAAGAAGAAAAAGCAAATTCAGGTCAATATGGTAATACAAAGATGATATGATTCCTGGGTTGTTGTGTATTTTCTGGGCTGTGTGGCCATGTTCCAGAAGCAGCATTCTCTCCTGACATTTCACCCACATCTATGGCAGGCATCTTCAGAGATTGTGAGGTCTGTTGGAAATGAGGCAAGTGGAGTGTGTGTGTGTGTGTGTGTGTGTGTGTGTGTGTCTGTCTGTCTGTCTGTCTGTCTGTCTGTCTGTCTATCTATCTATCTATCTATCTATCTATCTATCTATCTATCTATCTATCTATCTGTGGAATAATGTCCAGGGTGGGGAAAAACAACTTTTGTCTGTTGGAGGCAAGTGAGAATGTTGCAACTGGCCACCTTGATTAGCATTTGATGGCCGTTTGGCCTCAAGGCCTGGCTTCTTCCTGCATGGGGGAATCCTTTGTCTACGGAGGGCCCTCCAAACACAGCATTGCCCAAACACGGGTCAAGGAACATGAAAGGCACTGCAGACTCACTCAATCAGAGAAGCCAGCCATAGCCGAGCCCTTGAGGAACCAGCCTGGACACAGGATATTATTGTTGGAGACACAGACAGGCAGGGACCACACTCACCGCCACCACGTCAGGCAACACAGAGAAGCCACTGAAATCCACAAGAAGCAGGTGGGCAATCTCAACAGAAAGGAGGAAACCAGGAAAGTGAGCACAGTCTGGCTCCCAGTATTGAAAAACTCTAAACTCAGGACAGGAAATAAAGAGCAACACTCTGAAAACGGGAATTCCAGCCATGAATCAATCAGGGGCAGCTTACACCTCCCAACAAAGAATTCCCCCAGGCAGGAAGAAGCCAGGATGCAAGGCCATTCAATGGCAACACTCCCACTTCCCTCAGGCAGACATGAGTTCTCTCTCCCACCTGGACATCATTACACAGGGATGTGAACCCCACTTGCCCAGTTTCTAAGAGATAAAATGTAAGGAGAGAATGTTTCAGGAACATGGCCAGGCAACCCAGAAAATACACAATAATCCAGTGATTCCGGCCCTGAAAGTCTTTGACAACACTGATGCTGCTGAAGCAGTAAAAGAAATAGGTAGATAAGGGGGAATCCCCTTAAACATAGTGGTTACTGCAGGAAATCCCATTTCTGTGAGTCACAGACACAATGAAAAAGAATAGTTATTACTTTGGCTCCTTTTCTACTATTTGGATATTTTTCACATTGTCACCTAATATTCACTGTCTTGATTTCTTCAGTTGCCATTAATGAGCTGAGAATTTTAACTGAATTTGATTGATCATAAATTAATTTAAAACGTATTACGATTCACATATAGATCTGTACCATCCCTGCTTATTAAAGTGAGAGAGAGGAGCAATGTGTATGAGGTTTTTTTGCTGCTAGAAAATATGGGGCACAACATATATGTGTTTTTAAAAATAAAAATAAAAATGTGAAGACAGTTTTCTCTTACTGAAAGCCTGACTCATTCATTAAGGGATAATGTAGAGTGCAGCAAAAGACTATGTAGGCTCTTAACATATATAATGTATCAAGTGTTTAAGGTACTTCATTCCAAATGCTTTAATATCTCTAAATATCAACAATTTGAAAATAGATTCAATTCTGCTTTTTGTTCCTTTTAATACATTGACAACATCTTATAGATTAACCCTTTTAGATGCGGTAAAGAGAATGACAATTCTTTAGACAATTACATTAAATTACCAAGATTATATAGCAAACTTCTGCCCTAAAGAAAAATAAAGCTTTAACCTTTTTTCTATGAAGCTGTAATGTAATAAAGACCAGTTTAAAAGTAAACATAGATTAGAGGAGATGATAAAGAACAGATCAGCTAAAAAGTACCTGGAAAGAGCACATTAAAGTCTCATCCACGCTCATCATGGCTCCTGCATTGTCAAACTCCCCACAGTAATTGGGGGCAGAAAACAGAGTTACCAGCTGTCTTTTTGCAAAAAATTCATATCCATCTTCAACAACCTTTAAAACAAAGAATCGTTTTCAGAATGGGGAAAGAGGAAAACCAGAAACAATGATTTATTTTATTGTGAAACATATATTGTAACACTATCACTTATCTTAGCCCTCTACAAAGGGAAAACTGGAATGTTTGCAAACATTCTTGGCTCTATAAATAAATCCTGCAGTCACTCACATCTCAATCTTTAATATGAGGTTAATAGCAAGCTAGTTCATTTTTTTCATGGAGTGCATGATACTAATCCATATGAACATTGCCGAAATCTAGCAAATATGATATAGCAAAGAGCTGGCAATTAAAAGATCCTTTCAACCCTTTCCCTAATACTAGATGAGATGTCATAATGAGGGAAGGGAATACTAACCATACAACTAATGCTGCTTTTGGTATATGGAAGACCCTTAAAGTTCCACTGCACCTTTTAGATGTAAAATGTGCAGGGAAAACAGAAATACCTCAAATGTGGCAAAAACACCACTATAAACACTATTCAAGTTACAGATGAAATAGGTACCACAGGTTTGTTCTTAAGCTGAATTTGTATGTAAGTCAGAATAGGTATTTTTTAAACTTTAACTCTAGCCATATATTCATATCTCTATATATAAAAATGTAATGTTCGTTTTACAAAACCACTGAACCAAATCCCACCAAATTTGGCCACAAAAGACATAGTAATCCAAAATATATCTTTCAATAAAAACCCCTAGAAAATAGTCCAAATTACAGAGGATGAGGAAGAGCCTTTCTCCCTCTAACTGCCCGTCCGAAAGGTTGGCTCTACTGCCTTTAGCCCCCCCCCCCCCCGGCTGCCTTTAGGCCCCACCCCCTTCGTGTCCTACCAACTCCCTCAGCCAAGATGGCGCCAGGGCACAGGCAGAGTGCACTTAGGCCTCATCTACACTGCCTATAAAATACAGATTGTTTGATTTGAACTGGATTGATTATATGGCAGTGTAGACTCAAGGTCCTTCCACACACCTATATTACCCATTTATAATCTTATATTATCTATTTTCAACTGGATTACCTTGAGTCCACACTGCCATATAACCCAGTTCAGTGTGTATCATATCATCCAGTGCAAAGCAGATAATATCTATATATATAAAATGATAAAGTTGTTTGCGCAGTGACTATAACAACAAAACTAAACATCCTAGAAATACGAAATTTGGCAACACAATGCAAAAGGCTTGCCTCCAGGTTACAACAACACAACCACACCACAAAACCACAATCCAGACCCACAAAACTCACAACATCGCATCATGCAATAACAACACAACTAAATGCCCCAGAAATACAAAACTTGGCATCACAATGCAAAAGCCTTGCCTCCCAGTTGGAACAACACAACCACACCACAAAACCACACAGGACCCACAAAACTCACAACAACGCATCGTGACACAACTAAACGCCCCAGAAATACGAAACTTGGCAACACAACACAAAAGCCTTCCCTCCAGGTTGTAACAACACAACCACACCACAAAACCACAATTCGTGGCCACAAAACTCACAACAATGCATCTTTACTATAACAACACAACTAAACGCCCCAGAAATACGAAACTTGGCACACAACTAAACGCCCCAGAAATATAAAACTTGACAACACAATGCAAAAGCCTTGCTTCCCGGTTGTAACAACACAACCACACCACAAAACCACAATTCGTGCCCACAAAACTCACAACAATGCATCGTTACTATAACAACACAACTAAACGCCCCAGAAATACGAAACTTGGCACACAACTAAACGCCCCAGAAATACAAAACTTGACAACACAACACAAAAGCCTTTTCTCCCGGTTGTAACAACACAACCACACCACAAAACCACACTGGACCCACAAAACTCACAACAACGCATCGTGACTATAACACAACTAAACGCCCCAGAAATACAAAATTTGACAACACAACGCAAAAGCCTTGCCTCCCAGTTGTAAGAACACAACCACAACACAAAACCGCAATCCGGACCCACAAAACTCACAACGCATCATGACTATAACAACACAACTAAACGCCCCAGAAATACAAAACTTGGCAAAACAATGCAAAAGCCTTGCCTCCCAGTTGTAACAACACAACCACACCACAAAACCACACTGGACCCACAAAACTCACAACAACGCATCATGACTATAACAACACAACTAAACGCCCCAGAAATACGAAACTTGGCAACACAACACAAAAGCATTCCCTCCCGATTGTAACAACACAACCACACCACAAAACTCACAACAGTGCATCGTGACTATAACAACACAACTGAACACCCCAGAAATACAAAACTTGGCACACAACTAAACGGCCCAGAAATACAAAACTTGGCAACACAACACAAAAGCCTTGCCTCTCAGTTGTAACAACACAACCACACCACAAAACCACAATCCGGACCCACAAAACTCACAACAACGCATTGTGTCTATAACAAATACAAAATTTGACAACACAACTCATCCACCTCCCCAATCCCTACATTCACACTTGGCCTCCAAAAAAACAATTACAATAATAACAATGACAACGACAACAATAAGAGTCAACGCAATCACAGGCAAGAAACAGCCAGGCACTGAGGCTGAGAGGCCAGTCAGTGCTACACTGGGCCTCCAAAAAACAATACAGTAGCATCTAACTTATCCAACCTTCATGACCACTACAACAACAACAATAATAAACACCTACACAGGCAAAACAAAAAAAAGACTATTGTACCACAATAAAAATATAAACCGCACTCAGCAGAATCAGACATTACAACTAACAACAAACCAAAGACAACAGGGATCTCAAGCAATTATCAATCAACACAAAAATTGAAGCAGGTAATAGACTTCAAATACTATTACTAATGTGAGTATAAAGAAGGTGGAGGTCACAGCATAAATACAACCTAATGTAGACTGAACAACACCACCAGACTCAGACACAGCAACGCGTGGCCGGGCACAGCTAGTAAGATTATAAATATAATATGAAACAATTACTGTGGTATAATAATACAGAACAATATAATCTCTAAAACCAGGAGCAACACTCTGAAAGAAAGAGTAACACTCTGAAAGAAGGGAAATTGGGAATTCCAGAAAGGAAACAATCAGGGCCGGCTAACACTTCCCAACAAAGGATTCCCCCAGGCAGGAAGCAGCCAGGTTTTGAAGCGGCAAGACCATTAAATGCTAATCAAGGTGGCTAATTGCAGCATTCATACCTGACACACTGAGACTATTAATTTCTATTCAATCTGGCCAACCAAGGATTCTGCAAGGTAGAAAGCGGCCAGGCTTGCAAGCACAAGGCTATTCAGTGCAATTCAATCTGGCCAAACAAGGATTCCCCTACAAAGGAAGGAGCCAGTCTTCAAAGCGGCTCTTTGATTGAGGGTGCGACTCCAGCTACTCCAGAAAATGGCCAGGCTTTGAAGCTGCAAGGCTACTCACTGCTATTCCGTCTGGACAACAAAGGATTCCCATCAGCCACAGCAATGCGTGGCCAGACAAAGCTATATACATACACACAATCTAAAAAGGTAAAGGTTTCCCCTGATGATAAGTCCAGTCGTGTCTGACTCTGGGGGTTGGTGCTCATCTCCATTTCTAAGCCCAAGAGCCGGCGTTGTCCGTAGACTCCTCCAAGGTCATGTGGGATGACTGCATGGAGCGGCGTTACCTTCCCGCCGGAGCAGTACCTATTGATGCACTCACATTTGTAAGTTTTTGAACTTCTGGGTTGGCAGAAGCTGGGGCTAACAGTGGGGGCTCTCTCCGCTCCCCCAATTCAAACCTGTGGCCTTTCGGTCCAGAAGTTCAGCAGCTCAGCGCTTTAACACGCTGCGCCATCAGGGGATATTATTTCCTAAAGGTTGTGAATATACAATACAGTAGAGACTCACTTATCCAACATAAACGGGACGGCAGAACGTTGCATAAGTGAATATGTTGGATAATAAGGAGAGATTAAGAAAAAGCCTATTAAACGTCAAAATAGGTTATGATTTTACAAATTAAGCACCAACACATCATGTTATACAACAAATTTGACAGAAAAAGTAGTTCATTACACATTAATGCAATGTAGTAAATACTCTATTTACGAATTTAGCACCAAAATATCACAAAAGTACGTTGGATAATCCAGAACGTTGGATAAGTGAGTGTTGGATAAGTGAGACTCTACTGTATTTCTGATTGGTTTTTTTGTCTGTTGGAGGCAAGTATGAATGCTGCAATTAGGGAAAATGATTAGGATGTAATGGCCTTGCAGCTGTAAAGCCTGGCTATTTCCTCCCTGAGTGATTTTTTTTGTTGGGAGGTGTTAGCTGGCCCTGATTGTTTCCTGTCTGGAATTCCCTTTTTTCAGAGTGTTGTTCTTTATTTAATGTTCTGATTTTAGAGATTGTATTGTTCTGTTTTATTATATTCTGATTTTTTATTATATTCAGATATATTTTATATATTCTGATTTTAGTGTTTTGGAATACTTGGAGCCAGATTGTATTCATTTTCACGGTTGACCGCAACACAATAATAATAATAATAATAATAATAATGATAGTAATAATAATGACTTTGGTAATACACAGTGCTTCACTCCCTTCTCAGCTTCCTTTCTGGAGGAATCCTTTCTTGGGAGGTGTTAGTTGGCCCTGATTGTTTCCTTTGTGGAATTTCCAATTTCCCTGCTTTCAGACTGTTGGTCTTTATTTACTGTCCTGGTTTTAGAGATTATATTGTTCTGCATTATTCTATCCCAGTAATTATTTCATATTAAAGTAGAATCTCACTTATCCAACATTCGCTTATACAATGTTCTGGATTATCCAACGCAATCTGCCTTTTCGTAACCCATGTTTTTGTAGTCAGTGTTTTAAATTCATTGTGATATTTTAGTGGTAAATTTGTAAATACAGTACAGTAATTACTACATAGCATTACTGCGCATGTAACTACTTTTTCTGTCAAATTTGTTGTATAACATGATGTTTTGGTGCTTAATTTGTATAACAATTACCTAATTTGATGTTTAATTGGCTTTTCCTGAATCCCTTCTTATTATCCAACATATTCATTTATCCTGCCGGCCTGTTTACGTTGGATAAGTGAGACTCTACTGTATATTGATAATCTCATATTATCTGCTTAGAACTGGATTATCTGAGGCCCTTTCTTCACAGCTGTATAAAATGCACACTGAAGTGGATTATCTGGCAGTGTGGAGTCAAGATAATCCAGTGCAAAGCAGATAATATCTATATATATAAAATGATAAAGTTGTTTGCGCAGTGACTATAACAACAAAACTAAACATCCCAGAAATACAAAATTTGGCAACACAATGCAAAAGGCTTGCCTCCAGGTTACAACAACACAACCACACCACAAAACCACAATCCAGACCCACAAAACTCACAACGCATCATGCGATAACAACACAACTAAACGCCCCAGAAATACAAAACTTGGCAACACAATGCAAAAGCCTTGCCTCCCAGTTGTAACAACACAACCACACCACAAAACCACACAGGACCCACAAAACTCACAACAACGCATCATGACTATAACAACACAACTAAACGCCCCAGAAATACGAAACTTGGCAACATAATGCAAAAGCCTTCCCTCCAGGTTGTAACAACACAACCACACCACAAAACTACAATCCGGACCCATAAAACTCACAACAACACATCGTGACTATAACAACACAACTAAACGCCCCAGAAATACAAAACTTGGCACACAACTAAACGCCCCAGAAATATAAAACTTAACAACACAATGCAAAAGCCTTGCCTCCCGGTTGTAACAACGCAACCACACCACAAAACCACAATCCGGACCCACAAAACTTACAATAAGGCATCATGACTATAACAACACAACTAAACGCCCCAGAAATACAAAACTTGGCAAAACAATGCAAAAGCCTTGCCTCCCGATTGTAACAACACAACCACACCACAAAACCACAATCCAGACCCACAAAACTCACAACAACGCATCATGACTATAACAACACAACTAAACGCCCCAGAAATACGAAACTTGGCAACACAACACAAAAGCATTCCCTCCCGATTGTAACAACGCAACCACACCACAAAACCACAATCCAGACCCACAAAACTCACAACAATGCATCGTGACTATAACACAACTAAACGCCCCAGAAATACAAAACTTGCCAACACAACACAAAAACCTTGCCTCTCAGTTGTAACAACACAACCACACCACAAAACCACAATCCGGACCCACAAAACTCACAACAACGCATCATGACTATAACAAATACAAAATTTGACAACACAACTCATCCACCTCCCCAATCCCTACATTCACACTTGGCCTCCAAAAAAGCAATTACAATAATAACAATGACAACAACAACAACAATAAGAATCAACACCATCACAGGCAAGAAACAGCCAGGCACTGAGGCTGAGAGGCCAGTCAGTGCTACACTGGGCCTCCAAAAAACAATACAGTAGCATCTAACTTATCCAACCTTCATGACCACTACAACAACAATAATAATAAACAGCTACATAGGCAAAACAAAAAAAAAACTATTGTACCACAATAAAAATATAAACCGCACTCAGCAGAATCAGACATTACAACTAACAACAAACCAAAGACAACAGGGATCTCAAGCAATTATCAATCAACACAAAAATTGAAGAAGGTAACAGACTTCAAATACTATTACTAATGTGAGTATAAAGAAGGTGGAGGTCACAGCATCAATACAACCTAATGTAGACTGAACAACACCACCAGACTCAGACACAGCAACGCGTGGCTGGGCACAGCTAGTAAGATTATAAATGGGTAATATAGCTGTGTGGAAGGGCCTTGAGTCTACACTGCCATATAACTCAGGGCAAATTAGATAATCTGTGGAAGAGGCCTGAGGCCTAAGTCTGCCTGTCCCCTGGGCTGAGTTGGTTGCCAGGAGACCAAGTGGGCAGAGATTAGTCCTCTAACTGGCAGCAAATGGATAAAAACAATTATTGCTCTCCCTCTAATTAGGACTTTATTTTTCTTTTCTTTTTGTTGTATCAACCTAGAGCAAACTTTTTAAAGAGGGGGCCAGTTCACGGTCCCTGACACTGTTGGAGGGCCGGACTACAGTTGAAAAAAAACTATAAACAAATTCTTATGCACACTGCACATCTCTTATTTTGAAGCAAAAAGAAACAAATGGGAACAAATACAGCCTCAATGTTAATCATAATCATAATAAAAATAATAAAGAAGGTTGGAAGAGACCCCTTGGGCCATTTAGTCCAACCCCCTTCTACCTTTGTACTCCAAAAGCACAAAGCACCCCTGATAGATGGCCACGCAGCCTCAATGTTGTTTGTTGTTGTTGTTGTTGTTGTTGTTGTTGTTGTTGTTATTATTATTATTATTATTATTTTATTGTATGAGACAGCAAACAAGATAGACATGCTGGATTTCTTATCACAAAATCACAAGTCAAACACTTCCCAAGTGTCTAGGACTGTGTCATGTATTATTATTATTATTATTATTATTATGACACAGCAAACAAGATAGATATGCTGGATTTCGTATCACAAAATCACAAGGCGAACACTTCCCACGTGTCTAGGACTGTGTGATGTATTTATTATTATTATTATTATTATTATTATTATTATTATTATTATTATTATTTTATTGTATGACACAGCAAACAAGATAGACATGCTGGATTTCTTATCACAAAATCACAAGTCAAACACTTCCCAAGTGTCTAGGACTGTGTGATGTATTTTTGGATGATGCGCGCAGATCCCAGTAGGGTGGCCTTTTACAGCTGACAGATTATTATTATTATTATTATTATTATTATTATTATTATTATTATTATTATTATCATCAACACAACGGCGTTGTATGGCACAGCAAACAAGATATTATTATTATTATTATTATTATTATTATTATTATTATTATTATTATTATTATTCACACAGTCCTAAACGCTTCGGAAATGTTCAACTTGTGATTTTGTGATACGAAATCCAGCATACCTATCTTGTTTGCTGTGTTATACTGTGTCTTTGTGTCAATAATAATAAAAATAATAATAATAAAGAAAACTGGAAGAAACCCCTTGGGCATTTTAGTCCAACCCCTTCTGCCTTTGTGCATCAAAATCACTGGCAAAGCATGCCTTAATAATTAATTATTAATTAAATAATAATTAAAATACCATTATAAACAAGCAAAGCTTTGGAAGGCGTGCACCAGGTGAAGAAGGAGGTGGATGATGGGTTGTGTTGTCAAATTTCGAGGTTGGGGGGCCTGTAGTTTTGTTGTTTTGTCGGTTGCCGTGATGCCATCACTCATTTATATATATTGATCTATATATCTATCTAGATCCATAATAAAAGTGAAAACTTGTATGTGTGTATGTGGCACGGGTTTCTGCTCACACAGACGGCCTCCCTCCGGCCTCCACAAGCAAACCATAGTTCCCAGGGCTGAGGAACCACCACGTCACTCCCGTCCACTGACATGGCAGTGACAGTGAGCGCTATGAACATGTATCCCAACCCCTGCCAATGTCCTCCCCAGACGCCACGGCCCACCCCCAAGGAAGGCTTTCCTTTGGGGACCGTTTCACCCCAATTCGTGCCTTGTCCTCCACCACAGGCAGGCATCCCAGGGCTCTCTCTCCATTGGTGTGGAATTTGCATAGCCCTGCCCACGGCCCTCCCCTTTCCAATCTGTCTACATAATAAACACAGCAGAACTGAGCAGCAACTAAACTTACTGGGGGAGTTTAGGGATTGACTCCACATGGTGGAAGTTGTAGTTCACCCTGCATCAAGTCAGAGTGCTGTGACTCCTACTGGGGAATGTAGAGGAGTTGTAGTTCACCTACACCCAGAATGCTATGAACCCAAACAACGATGGCTCTGAGCCACACTTGCCACGCATCCCCGATAGGCCCAGATTTGTATACTGGTGGGTATGGAGGGGAATTGGCCTGGACATTTGGGATTTATAGTTCACCTGCAATCAAACCCCAACAATGATGGACCAGGACCAAACTTGGCACACAGAGCCCCCAAAACAAAAGAATATATTGGACCACTTTGGGGGAAAGGGAGTTATAGTTCACCTGTATCTAGAGAAACAGCGACCCCCACCGACAATGGACCAGGACCAAACTTTGCGCAGAGAAGCCTCATGACCCACTGCAGGGGTTTGTAGGTAGGGGCCTTGATTCTGGGAGTTGTTGTTCACCTGCATCCAAAGAGCACTGGACCCAGCCAATGAGGGATCTCAGACACATCCCGAATACATTCATCTAGGACAGTCCACTCAATGGTGTCCAAGAATCTTTCATCCTTCTCAACATGTTCTAATTCCTCATCATTTCTGATTGGGTAAAGAACTTCATATTGATTGTGTAACTCCACATTCACAGTACCATACCCAGTCCTATTCCTTCCAACAGCAGCCTCCTTATAGCCATCCCCTGCATGTTCATCCAATCTATGTTTTCATCTAGAATTGTCTGATCTGTGTTCAAGAAAAACTCAAGTTCTCTAATGTCCTTCAATGTAATGAGTTGAGCTTCCAGTTGCTGGATTATCTCTTCCTTCAAAGCAAGCTGGTTGCACTTGCTGTAGATGTAGCTTGCTAAATATTTTGGCAATAATATATACATCCCACAGGTCCTGCACGTGACTGCAATAGGTTCTCCACTCTCCATGTCCTGGTGACATAGGTCACAAGTAGGAATTTCTACATAAATCCTGTGTCTCTCCTCAAAACACCACATTTATCTCCTTCTCCATATTTTTCAGAGATGATTGTTTAAACTGATCAGCTACATCCAAGAGTATTGAAGGAACTAGCGGAAGTTATTTCAGAACCACTGGCAATCATCTTTGAGAGTTCTTGGAGAATGGGAGAAGTCCCGGCAGATTGGAGGAGGGCGAATGTGGTCCCGATCTATCTTCAAGAAGGGAAAAAAGAACGACCCAAACAATTACCAATGTCTGGTCAGCCTCACATCGATACCAGGCAGGATTCTGGAAAAGATCATTAAGGAAGTGGTCTGCAAACACTTAGAAACAAATGCAGTCATTGCTAATAGTCAACACGGATTTACCAAAAACAAGTCATGCCAGGCTCATCTGATCTCTTTTTTCGACAGAGTTACGAGTTGGGTCAATACAGGGAATGCTGTGGATGTAGCCGACCTGGATTTCAGTAAGGCCTTCGACAAAGTCCCCCACGACCTTCTGGCAAACACACTAGTAAAATGTGGGCTAGACAAAACTACGGTGAGGTGGATCTGTCATTGGCTAAGCGAACGAACCCAAAGGGCGATTCTCACCCATGCGTCGTCTTCATCATGGAAAGAAGTGACAAGTGGAGTGCCATCCGCAGGGTTATGGGCCCGGTTCTGTTCAGGATCTTGATTAAGGACTTAGACGAAGGGTCAGAAGGCACGATCATCCAGTTTGCAGAGGGGACCAAACTGGGAGGGAGAGCCAACACTCCAGAAGACAGGAGCAGAATCCAAAACGATCTTGACAGACTAGAGAGATGATTGGCCGAAACTCACAAAATGAAGTTCAACAGGGACAAATGCAGGATACTTCACTTCGGCAGAAAAAATGGAAATCAAAGACACAGAATGGGGGGCGATGCCTGGCTTGACAGCAGTGTGTGCGAAAAAGACCTTGGAGTCCTCGTGGGGAGGAAGGGGAACATGAGCCAGGAATGTGGTGCGGCGGCTAAGAAAGCCAACGGGATTCTGTCCTGCATCAAGAGGGGAATAGCGTCTAGGTCCAGGGAAGTCTATTCCTCCTTGGCCAGGCCACTTGACCTGGAATCCCACTGTGCCCCATTCTGGGCACTGCAATTGAAGGGAGAGGGTGACTCTAAGCTGGAAAGCGTCCAGAGGATGAGGGAGGCTCAAGTGATCAAGGGTCTGGAGAACAAGAATCCCCATGAGGAGCGGCTTAAAGAGCAGGAACTCTCTCTCTGCCCCAGGGGAGTGTGGTGGAGAGAGGCTCCTTCTTGGGAGGCCTTGAAGATGGCTGGGTGGCCATCTCTCGGGGGTGCTTTCAACGAGATTTCCTGCTTCTTGGCACAATGGGGTTGGACCGGGTGGCCCATGAGGTCTCTTCCTGCGATTCTAGGATTCTATGAAAAATTAAATATGCAGCTATAGGATGGGAACACCTGACTTGGAAACAGTTCATGTGAAAGGGATCTAGGAATCTTAATCAGTCATAAGCTGATGATAAGCCAGGAATACTACTACTACTACTATTATTATTATTATTATTATTATTATTATTATTATTATTATTGTATGCCACAGCAAACAAGATAGATATGCTGGATTTCATTTCACAAAACCACAAGTCGAACACTTCCCAAGTGTCTAGGACTGTGTGATGTATTTTCGGATGATGCGAGCAGATCCCAGTAGGGTGGCCTTTTGCAGCTGGCAGATCATGATTTTGTCAATGTCTATTGTTTCCAAATGACAGCTGAGATCTTTTGGCACGGCACCCAGTGTGCCCATCACCACCGGGACCACCTGCACTGGTTTCTGCCAGAGTCTTTGAAGTTCAATCTTGAGGTCCTGATAGCGGCTGAGTTTTTCCTGTTGTTTTTCGTCAATGCGACTGTCACCTGGGATGGCAACATCAATGATCCAAACCTTGTTCTTTTCCACAACTGTGATGTCTGGTGTGTTGTGTTCCAGAACTTTGTCAGTCTGGATTCGGAAGTCCCACAGTATCTTTGCGTGCTCATTACCGAATACTTTTGCAGGTTTGTGATCCCACCAGTTCTTTACTGCTGGCAGGTGGTACTTGAGGCATAAGTTCCAATGAATCATTTGGGCCACATAGTTGTGCCTCTGTTTGTAGTCTGTCTGTGCAATTTTCTTACAGCAGCTGAGGATATGATCCATGGTGTCGTCGGTTTCCTTGCACAGTCTGCACTTTGGGTCATCAGCTGATTTTTCGATCTTGGCCTGAATGGCCTTTGTCCTGATGTCTTGCTCCTGGGCTGCAAGGATCAGGCCTTCTGTCTCCTTCCTTCTTCAGGGTCCCATTCGTGAGCCACAGCCAGGTCTTCTCCTTATCAGCTTTTCCTTCAGTTTTGTCAAGGAACTTTCCATGCAATGTTTTGTTGTGCCAGCTGTCAGCTCTAGTTTGTAGTGCGGTTTTCTTGTACTGGTTTTTTGTCTGCTATGCTCTGAGGAGTCTCTGATTTTTGACTTCAATCAAAGCAGGCTCTTCACTTTGCTTTCCATATTCTGCCAGGGCATGTTCTTCTTGTTTTACTTGCAAGAGTCCTCTGCCCCCTGATCTTCTAGGCAGATATAGCCAGTCAACATCACAGCGAGGGTGCAGTGAATGTGAATGGTCATGAGTTTTCTTCTTCTTATTATTATTATTATTTATTATTATTATTATTATTATTATTATTATTATTATTATTGGGTTGTTGTATGTTTTCCAGGCTGCCTGGCCATGTTCTGGAAGCATTCTCTCCTGACGTTTCTCCCAGATCTACGGCAAGCATCCTCAGAGGTTGTGAGGTATATTGGGAAACTAAGCAAGGAAGGTTTATATATATATATATCTGTGGAAAGTCCAGGGTGCCAGAAGAACTCTATCAGTTGGAGGCCAGTGTGAATGTTGCAGTTAATCACCTTAATTAGCTCTGAATAGCTTCACCTCCTGGCTTCTTCCTTCCTGGGGGCACCCTTTGTTCCTTTGTGCAGAGGTGAGAGGGATCCTCTCTCCTCTGGAGGAGTCTACTGGATACCATGCAGCTGTGGACAAGTCTACAGAGGGACCACCACACTCAGCAGCATTGCCCAAACACGAGTCAAAGAACATGAAAGGCACGGCAGACTCACTCAACCAGAGAAATTGGCCATAGCAGAGCCCTTGATGAACCAGCCTGGACACAGGATATTATTTGAGAACACAGAAATGCTTGACCACTCCAATAACTATCACGTCAGACAACACAGAGAAATCATTGAAATCCACAAGCATGTGGACAACTTCAACAGAAAGGAGGGAACCATGAAAATGAACAAAATCCGGCTACCAGTATTAAAACACTAAAAAATTAGAACAGTAAATAAGAAGCAACATTCTGAAAACAGAGGAGTTTCAAAAATTAGTCAATCATCGGCAGCTAACGACTCTGAACAAAGGATTTCCCCAGGCCAGGATGAGAGGCTGGGAAAGCCATTTAATGCTACCAAATGTGATTAATTACAACATTCACATTGGCCTCCAGCAGACAAGAGTTCTTTCCCCCCCACCCAGGAACTTCCACAGATTTACCTTCCTTGCCAAGTTTATCCATATATCTTAAATGAATCTATTGCACTTTATCTATTTAAAATTTGTAACTCATAATGTGCACCTTGCTTATCCGCTGTTGCAACCACATTGTTTTTAATTCAATGTTTTAATACCGTGTTGTGTGTTTTTTCGGCTGCTGTGTATATATTATCATTGGTTTTTATTATTGTTCTTTGATGTTTCATATTTTATTTTACCATTGTTTTGTATCTGATTTTGCTGTGAGCCGCCCCGAGTCCCCTTCGGGGGAGATGGAGGCGGGATATAAATAAACTTATTATTATTATTATTATTATTATTATTATTATTATTATTATTATTATTATTTCTCATAACCTCTGAGGATGCTTGCCAAAGATGTGGGTGAAACATCAGGAGAGAATGCTTCTGAAACATGGCCAGACAGCCCAGAAAACACAACAACCCTGTGATCCCGGCCATGAAAGCCTTCGAGAACACATTATTATTTTTCTTTGGTCAGACCTCACCTGGAATAACCCTCTGTTCAGTTCTTGGCAAAGCAATTCAAGAAGATGAACAAGCTAGAACACATCCAGAGGAGAGCAACCAACATGGTCAAAGGTTTGGAAACCAGGAATCAAGAAACCACTGAAGGAGTTGGGTATGTTCAGTTTGGAGAAAAAGTGGCTGAGAGAAATCTCACATGAAAGCCATGTTTAGATATTTGGAAGGATGTTTCATTGAGAAGAAAGGGGCAGGCTTGTTTTCTGCTGCTCTGGAAACTAGTGCACAAGTGAACCAAGAATTTAAGAAGAGATTCCACCTAAACATTAGAAAGGACCTCCTGATGGTAAGAAGAGATGTTCATTAATAGTACATATCTGCTGCCTGGGAGGTCTAGTGAAGGGTCCTTTCTTCTTTGGAGGTTTCTATCACACTATTTAAGTTTGGTACGTATGCTTATGTCAAAGAAACAATTCAGCTGTTACTAAGGCCTAATAAATTATTGATGGATGTGAACTTGAATCTTAATATTGCTTACCTGATGAGCTCTGCATATAAGATCCAAATCATGTTTGTGAAGGAACTTTGCAACAACTTCAGCTCCAAAGGTGAAAGATACTCCTCTGTCATTTTCACCCCATCCAAGCACATCTTTGTCAGGGTCAGACCACAGCAAATCACAGAGAAGACCTTGATCTGGCACATCAGTGGGCCGCATAATTCGTCGAATTTGTTCCATTGATTGGAGATCTGGCGATAAACCTGTTGAAAATCCAAATGCAGTCAATTTGCATTTTGTTTTTATAAAGCTGTGCATTAGAAATACCTATATATAGAATGCAAATGCATATATGCAGTGGAAATTAATGAAGTGGAAATTAAATCTTTGTTTTAATTATGCTGATCTAGAAAACAATGGGTAACTGTCTGATTTATCCAAAGCCAGGTTCACCCCCTTTAAAGATTTCAGCAGGGATCCCATCAGGTCTGTTGGCTTTGTTATTTTTTTGTTGGTTGATGGCATTGCTGACCCTCCAAATTAGGCAGTGTGCAAGCTCATCCCTGGTTTGCTGTTGTGGGATTCTTGGAAGGCTTTCCTTTTTATCAATTAGCTGTCGGATCTCTGTCATTTTCATCAAACCAATCTTGATGTTTTTTAGTTTGGTATCAAATAGTTTCTTCACAGGCTGTGATGATGGAGGTCTTCAGTTTGTTCCAATGTTCCTCAACATTTTTGGGGTGTTCTGTGAGTAGATGATCTTTGAGTGTTGTTTGGAGAAGGGCTCGTTTGGAGGGCTCCTGAAGGGCTTGGGTGTTCATTTTGTACCTCATCTTTCTTCTTTGGAGCCTGCATTTGGGGGCGATCTTGATAGCCACCATGGATTGGATTAACCTGTAGTCTGTCCAGCAGTCATCAGCACCTGTCAAGACTCTAGTGTTAGTTCATAGGTATCTATGATAGGTGCCTGCTAATTTTTGGAAAGATTAATTTGGAGGGTTGAGAGTCGTTCATTAATGGGTGCTTTGGACAGATGCTTCACCAGGTTATTTCTGATTACAAAGCTTTGCTATTTGATTGTATACAATATGCAGGTGCCATAATTGCCTCGGTTCTTTTCCTTCCTCCTTGTCAGTAGCAAGATTAGCATAGATAGGCTTAGGCCCAGTAATTCTAATTAACTAGTCTTAGACACAGTCAGATAATGCGTAGTCTTTAGCACTTGTACTCCATTACAGGAGCTCACAAGAATGATGATGATGATGATGATGATGATTATTACACATCAAAGCACCCATCTTTATTTATTTATTTATTTATTTATTTACAGTATTTATATTCCGCCCTTCTTTCTCACCCCGAAGGGGACTCAGGGCAGATCACATTATATAGGGCAAACATTCAATGCCCATATACACATAGAACCGAGACAGGCACAGGCACAGAGGCAATTTAACCTTCTCTTGAGGGGATGTTCGATTCTGGCCACAGGGGGGATCAGCTGCTTCCTCATCCACTGTGATGGCACTTCCTCATTCCAACGTTGTAAATTAGTTAAATTTGCCTCCCCACTTTATAAGTGGTACCTTATTTCCTACTTGATAGATGCAACTATCTTTCGCGTTGCTAGGTCAGCAACAAGCAGGGGCTATTTTTTAATTTTTTAATTGACAGGTGCTCATCCCACCATGGGCTGGCCTCAAACTCATGACCTCATGGTCAGAGTGATTTATTGCAGCAGGCTGCTCACCAGCCTGGCCCCTATCTTAAAAACTTTGTTAAAAACCTGATTGAATAAAATGGATTTAGCCTGCCATTGGAAAGACAGCAGGGAGGAGGTCATCCTAGCTTCCCTTGGCATGGAATTTGAGTTGAGGGGCAGACACTGAGAAGGCCTACTCTCTTGTTACTACCAACTGAGCTTGCAATGGAGGTGGGACTAAGAAAGGGACTTCTCCTAAAGAGGAAGAAGAAAAGCCACAAAGAAAGGAAGAGGAGGAAGCAATGGTTTGATGGATTATTGTGTTAGAATACCAAGGGACATGAGGATTTCACTTTTAAGGATTTCTGGAGGATGGGTAGGGTAGAGATGGAGGCAAGGTCATGGTTAAACGAACTCATAGAATTTGAACATTGTTTCTTGCAACAGTAATAGTTTAAACAGTGTGTATAAAGTAGGTCCTCCAATACTTCTTAAGGCCAGGACAGCCATACTGTAGCCAATCTTTCAGAAACACATCTTATAGAAAAAGACATATATTTCCTGAAACAGGATAAATAAGGTTTATTATTTAGGGCTTGTAAATATTTTAAAAAATTAATGGAATTTTTTTAATGTAAAAATTGAACTAACACCAGAGAAAGTATTCTGTGATCAGGAGGGTAGGATTAAAGTAAACATGCTAAACAAATTGGTCCAATTAGTAGGGATCTATGCACCCAATACAAAACAAAAAGCTTTTTTTTAAATAGGAAAATAGTTCAAATCTTAGCAGAATATGAAGAAAAAGAGATGACATGGATGTGAGACTTTAATGGAGTAAATGAAATAGTATACAAAACAGAAAGGGTAGAATTATTACCAAAGGTACAGGTAGACCATAATCCAGTATTACTGAGACTGAAAGGGATTAATAGAGTAGGAAGGCTCTAGGGAA
The DNA here is from genome assembly GCF_035594765.1 of Anolis carolinensis. Taxonomy (NCBI): domain Eukaryota; kingdom Metazoa; phylum Chordata; class Lepidosauria; order Squamata; family Anolidae; genus Anolis; species Anolis carolinensis. The sequence goes on from NC_085848.1 coordinate 1,012,833, forward strand.
TGAATGGTTATATCTTGAACGTAAACACAACTAAGGAGAAAATCAAAACTTATCTGAAGGAGAACCTTCAGGCAGAAAGGGTGGTTTGGGATACAAGAATATAAGTATTAAGAGGGTTATTAATTCAACAAAACACCATTTGGTATAAGAGAAAAAGCAAGTTACATTAGAGTTATTATTTAATATTAAAGGTAAAGGTAAAGGTTTCCCCTGACGTTAAGTCCAGTCGTGTCCGACTCTGGGGGTTGGAACTCATCTCCATTTCTAAGCCAAAGGCGTTGTCCATAGACACCTCCAAGGTCATGTGGCCACTGGCATGACTGCATGGAGCACCATTACCTTCCTGCTGGAGCAGTACCTATTGATCTACTCACATTGTCTGTAGACATCTCCAGGGTCATGTGGCCACTGGCATGACTGCATGGAGCACCACTACCTTCCTGCTGGAGCAGTACCTATTGATCTACTCACATTGGCATGTTTTTGAACTGCTAGGTTGGCAGATTTAAGATTAGGAAAAAGGAAAACGAATTACAGGAAAATAGGGAAAGAGTGAAACACAGGCAAACTTGAAAATCCTTTACCAACAGAAGAAATTGCTGATTGTAAACAAAATCAAGATAAAAAATTATGTACAAATAATAAGCTCTGGCAAAGGATCGTTACGTTATTGCGGTGCTGGGGCTTGAGCCCCTCGATGATGCCATGAGTGAAACTGCAGGGCCACCCAAGACGGGAAGGTCATGGCAGAGAGGTCAGACTACATACGACCCCTGGGGAAGGTAACGGCAACCCACCCCAGTATCCTGGCCATGAAAACTACATGGATCAGTACAACCAGAGAAATGTCGGTATACCATCGGAAGATGCTACTGGGGAGGAACAGAGGACTAGTTCACTAGCTGCAGATGTGATGACGCAGTTAGCTCCAAGCTGAAAGGAAGGCTAACGGCCGACGGTGCTGGAGGTGAAGGACGAATTTGATGTTCTAGAGATTAACACACTATAGGAACCTGGAATGTAAGATCAATGAGCCAGGGCAAACTGGACGTGGTTATTGGTGAGATGCCAAGATTACAGATAGACATTCTGGGAGCCAGTGAACTGAAATGGACTGGAATGGGCCACTTCACAAAAGACGACCACCAGATCTACTACTGCGGACAAGAGGGACACCAAAGAAATGGAGTAGCCTTCATAATTAATAATAAAGTTGCTAAAGCAGTGCTTGGATACAACCCAAAAAATGATAGAATGATATCAATTGGAGTTCAAGTGATCCAAATATATGCCCCAACCACAGCTGCTGAAAAAGCAAAATTAGATCAGTTCCATGAGGATCTGCAGCACCCACTGGATAATACGCCAAAAAGAGACATTGTTTTCATTACAGGAGACTGGAATGCTAAGGTGGGCAGTCAAATGACAACCGGGATCACAGGCAAGCATGGTCTGGGACAACCAAACAAAGCAGGACATAGGCTGATAGAGTTTTGCCAGGAAAACTCACTGTGCATAACAAACACCCTTTTCCAACAACCTAAAAGACGGCTTTACACATGGACTTCCCCAGATGGTCAACACTGAAAGCAGATTGACTACATCCTTTGCAGCCAAAGGTGGCGGACATCCACCCAGTCGGTAAAAACAAGACCTGGAGCTGACTGTAGTTCAGTTCACAAAATTCTTATTGCACTATTTAGAATCAGACTAAAGAGAATGGGGAAAATACACAGACCATTTAGATACGATCTCACAAATATTCCTAGTGAATATGCAGTGGAGGTGAAGAATAGATTTCAGGGACTAGACTTGATAAATAGAGTCCCAGAAGAACTATGGACGGAAGTCTACAACATTGTCCAGGAGGCGGCAACAACGTACGCCCCAAAGAAAAAGAAACCAAGATGGCAAGGTGGTTGTCTGCGGAGACACTGGAAGTAGCCCAAGAAAGAAGGAAGGCAAAAGGAAACAGTGATAGGGGGAGATATGCCCAACTAAATGCACAATTCCAGAGGTTAGCCAGAAGAGACAAGGAACGACAGTAGAGTCTCACTTATCCAACATAAACGGGCCGGCAGAATGTTGGGTAAGCGAATATGTTGGATAATAAGGAGGCATTAAGGAAAAGCATATTAAACATCAAATTAGGTTATGATTTTACAAATGAAGCACCAAACCATCATGTCAGACAACAAATTTGGCAGAAAAAGTAGTTCAATACGCAGTAATGGTATGTAGTAATTACTGTATTTATGAATTTAGTACCAAAATATCATGATGTATTGAAAACATTGACTACCAAAATGCGTTGGATAATCCAGAACGTTGGATAAGCGAGTGTTGGATAAGTGAGACTCTACTGTATTTTTAAACAAGCAATGCATAGGAGTGGAAGAAGGCAATAGAATAGGAAGGACAATTTCAGGCAAAAATGGGCATGATCAAAAACAAAGATGGCAGGGACCTAACAGAAGCTGAAGAGATCAAGAAAAGGTGGTGAGAATGTACAGAAGGAAGGATAATAATATCGAGGATGGCTTTGACGGTGTGGTGAGTGAACTAGAGCCAGACATCCTGAGGAGTGAGGTTGAGAAGGCCTTAAGAAGCATTGCTAATAACACGGCAATATTCGCAGGGACCCAAACAGGTGTGGGACGGGAAAGAGAAGAAAGGAGAAGGGAAAACTGCAATCTGTAGGTTTGCATTGCACAAAGCTCTTCCATTATTGGTCTTTTCTTCCATCCCTAACCCTTTCTGGTGGAAGAGGGGCAAAATCTTTTCCAGAGTGGTGTCCCTCCAGCACCAAGGAAAACTTTTTGCTCTTTCCTTCCTCAAGAGAAGGTGGCGAGAATGTACAGAAGGAAGGATAATAATATCGAGGATGGCTACTACATCACATCACTGGCTCGTATTCAGCTTGTATGTTGCCAAGGCTTGTATGTTGCCAATAAATAATCTAAGTCTCCACGGCCAGATGAACTCCATCCAAGAGGATTAAAAGAACTGGCAGAATTTCTTTCAGAACCAGTGGTGAATGACCATCTTAAGAGAATTCCTGGACAGGATGGAAAGAGGGCCCAAACCATGACTGCCCAGTCAGCCTGACATCGATGCCAGGAAAGGTTCTGGAGCAGAGATAATCTGAAAGCATTTGGAAAGGCATGCCACACCCACAAAAAGTCAGCATGGGTTTCCCTTAATCAAGTCATGCCAGACCAACCACATATCTCTTTTTGGTAGATGCAGTGACTGCTGTGAATGCAGCAGATCTTGATTTCATTAAGGAGAGGACAGGCTTGTTTTCTGCTGCTCTAGAAACTGACGTTTCGCCCACATCTATGGCAGGCTGCAAGGCCAAGAGCAAGCCATGAGAGTCAAGACAAAGATGACAAAGGACTCTTGCTACACCCTGGACTCTCCACAGATATATATATTCTTTCCTTTCCTTACTTAGTTTATCCACACCTCACAACCTCTGAGGATGCCTGCCATAGATGTGGGCGAAACGTCAGGAGAGAATGCTTCTGGAACATGGCCACACAGCCCGAAAGACATACAACAACCCTGTGATCCCGGCCATGACAGCCTTCGACAACACATTTATTCAATAAGTTCAGTAACACAGCACAAGAAAGCAGCATACATAATTTAACCACTTACCTCCATGGCAACAAAATATTTTCTCATCCACTATGGCTGCAATTGGTAAGCAATTAAAGCAGTCTGTAAAGGTTTTCCATAGCTTGATGTTATATCTTCGTTTACCTAGAAGACATTTCAGGGCACATCTCATTTAAAAACCAAAAAAGCATAAAATAATAGCATTTTATTAGAGTAGAAGGGTTGAAGGAGAACACCAGATCAAGGTTCTATATTACTTTGCTTTTAATGGGTCTTGTTTGAGTCTGTTAAATATCAATCTCATAATTTTCTTCAAAATGGTATCAGACAAGCAGATCAAGTTTACATCCAGTATCTATTTTCTAGAAATGCAAACTCCACATTACACTTAGAGTAAATGAGAAGGTATCTTCTTAAGCAACATCCCATACATATTATGACCTGGAATCAAGCTCTGAAATTTTTGATTAGAAGAAAAAGCAAACAATTAAGATACATACCAGTTACTCATGCCTCAAGATGTTCTACTGAGGCCAAAGTATTTACTCCATATTACTTACGGGTAGTGTGTTATTTAATCACATGGAAAATAGCTCTTCTTGCTGATGATAGAATGTCTTTTCTAAAGAAAGATCTCTAATGTCTATCTTTACAACTAGCAAAGGATTCAAGACAGATAAAACAAAATTACTTCTTCATTTGAGACACATACTGGTATAAATTATGGAGCCATTTCACAATATGTACCATGATTACTAGTTAATACTTGATTTTAAAATCAATTTTAAACAAATGATAGTAAAAATATTAGCAATGATTAGATGTGGTGCAGTGTGTTAAACCACTGAGCTGCTGAACTTGCAGACCAAAAGGTCCCAGGTTCAAACCCCGGGAGCGGTGTGAGCGCCCGCTGTTAGCCCCAGCTCCTGCCAACCTAGCAGTTTGAAAACATGTAAATGTGAGTAGATCAATAGATCCCGCTCCAGCGGGAAGGTAACACTGGCGCTCCATGCAGTCATGCCAGTGGACACATGACCTTGGAGGTGTCTATGGACGACACCGGCTCTTGGGCTTAGAAATGGAGATGACCCCCAGAGTCGGTCACGACTGTACTTAACGTCAGGGGAAACCTTTACCTTTTACCTTTACCTATTATTACTTTATTACATTTTATTACTTTTTTATTTTTGATTCTTCTAATAATAGGACACAAGGAAGTTAACATTTATAAAACAAAACATATTTTAAAACTAGATAAAATGATAATTCAATAGCCCTGCTAGGTAGATATGAATAAACTGCCCCAAGCTCCCAAATACAAGGGAACAATCAATAGAGTTTTTCTCCCAAGACATTTATGTTTCTGTCCTACTATTCTTAAGAGAATCATCATAAGAATTTGGTGGGAGCCAAACAATACAATATTGACTAGTTCAACAAGAACTTCTATCCCCTATCCAGTTTCCACCCCGACTTACTTCCTAGTCTTACAGACCTCTATCCCCTATCCCTCAGCCCAATCGTACCCAATTTCTTACACTTATCCCAAAAAACCTCCTGCCCTCTACCCTCCAGTTCAATTGTCTCCTACTCCCTACCCCCAGGCCCAATGGCCATCTTCTCCCAACCCCCCCCCCCCCCCGTCAAATACCCTTTCCTCCTAATAGCTCCCTATGTCTTATCCTCCAGCCCTATAGTCCCCTACTTTTCACACCCCAAGCCGATAGCTTCCTGTTCCCTATCCCTCAGACCAACAACCCTCTCCTCCCTATTCCCCAGCTCAATAACTTCTTAACCCCTTGTTCTCCACCATAATAGGTAGAAAGTGGCCAGGCTTCAAGCAGCCAGGCTGTTCAGTGCTATTCAACCTGGCCAACCAAGATTTCCCCTAGGTAGAAAACCCCCAGGCTCTGAAGCCACGAGGCTACTCTGTCCCATTCAACCTGGCCTAGCAAGGAGGCCCTAGGTAGAAAGCGGCCAGGCCTTTAAGCTGCAAGGCTATTCAGTGCAATTCAATTTGGCCAAATAAGGATTCCTCTACAAAGGAAGCAGCCAGGCTTCAAAGTGGCTCTTTGATTGAGGGTGCAAGCTCACCAAACAAGGATTCCCCTAGGCATAACACAGTCAGGAACTGAAGCTGCAAGGCTATTCAGTGCAATTCAACCAGACCAACAAGGGATTAACTTTAGTAGAAGGCAGCCAGCTTTGAAGCATCGATACTATTCTATATGATTGAAACTGATGAACCAAAGATTCCCCTAGGCAGCAAGCAGCCAGGCTTTTACTGTATATACTCGAGTATAAGCCAGCCTGAATATAAGCTGAGGCACCTAATTTTACCACAAAAATTTGAGAAAACATATTGACTCAAGTATAAGCCGAGGTTGGGAAATGCAGCAGCTAGTGGTAAAGGCAGACCTAGAGATAGATCTAACATTATACAGTAGAGTCTCACTTATCCAACACTCGCTTATCCAACGTTCTGGATTATCCAACACATTTTTTGTAGTCAATGTTTTCAATATATCGTGATATTTTGGTGCTAAATTCATAAATACAGTAATTACTGCATAGCATTACTGTGTATTGAACTACTTTTTCTGCCAAATTTGTTGTATAACATGATGTTTTGGTGCTTCATTTGTAAAATCATAACCTAATTTGATGTTTAATAGGCTTTTCCTGAATGCCTCCTTATTATCCAACATATTCGCTTATCCAACATTCTGCCGGCCCGTTTATGTTGGATAAGTGAAACTCTACTGTATATACTAATTTCACATATGCATTTCCCCCTGAATCGTTTGTAAATCCTCTCTCTATATGTATGTGTTTTTCCCTCCTGAAATATTTGCAAACTCCATATATCTATGTTTATATCTATCTAGACAGTGTCTATATATGTGTCTGTGTATGCATTTCCCCTGAAATATCTGCAAGCCCAAGAAATCTATATTCACATCTGGAGATGTTTATATATATTTGTGTGTGCATTTCCACCCTGTAACATGTGCAAACCCAATATACAGATATACAGGTACATGGAAATCTCTAGATATCTATATGCATATAGGATTTGCAAAGACCTGCAAACATATGAGGGGGAAATCCATATATAGATAGATAAATACAGATATACAGGTACATAAGGATTGCAAAGGATTGCCTATATATCTGTAGGGGAGATTAACAAATATTTCAGGGGAAAATGTTTTTTATAAGATTAATGGATATATGCATTTTCTTCTTCCTGACTTGCCAGGTCTCTCTCGCCCTCCTTTCCCTTTTCAAAACATTCCCTTGGTTAAGTGGAGGCAGGCTTTGGAAAAGTAAACACACTGATAAGGGAGAAAAATAAATCATATATTGCAAGCAATGGCCTCCAGGCTCCTCTGCTGGCTTGACAGACCCCATTATAAACTGAGGGAGGTTTTTCTTTCTTTTCTTTTTTACAATTCAAAAAAGGACTGAAAAACTCGGCTTAGCTTCGAGTATATAATGAGACTATTGGAATTCTATCAGTTCAAAAAACCATCCAGCTAGAACAAGTACCCAGCAAGCCTGTTCCATTGTATTCCAGCTCACCCCACAAGGATTCCCATAAGAAGAAAATAGCCAGGCTTTGGGGCTGTAAGGCTATTCACTGCTATTCCATCTGGCCCACAAAGGATTCCCTCCCATAAGCCATGGCAACACGTGACCTGGCGCAGCTAGTAATAAGATATTTAACATAGCCTCTTTACTCATTATGTGCTACATTCCCCTATCACATTACAGGAGAGTCTCGCTTATCCAACCTCCACTCATCCAACGTTCTGTATTATCCAACGCAGTCTGCCTCCCGCCCGGAGCCACAGCTATTTCTCCAGGCAGCAACGTGCAGCGGGCCAACACGCCCAACAACAACACAAGTGCAGCCACGCTCCCAAACAAGTGGCAGGCTTGTTGTAAAACACGATGATTTGGTGCTTAATTTGTAAAATCATAACATAATTTGACATTTAATAGGCTTTTCCTTAATCCCTCCTTATTATCTAACATTTTTGCTTATCCAACATTCTGCCGGCCCGTTTATGTTGGAGAAGTGAGACTACTGTATTTGTTTTTATTGTTTTTCATCTCTAACAAGCTCAACCTCTTTCTGCATTTTGGCTTTACTAACTTTCTTTTTACACAGCTTGGCTATTTGCTTTTCCTTGGTGATTTATCCTTGTACATGTTTCTTTTAACTCTTAGCTCAACTACAGTGTTGTTTAGATACCATTCATTTTTCTTTTTTAATCAATTCATCATGAACACATAACTTCCCCTTCCCAATGTATAACAAACATGGTCACTCCCACATAAGGATCCTGCTATTTTCTATCCCATTTATCAGGTCATCCCTTCCAGATCTCAAATAGCTGGTCCCTTTGCTACCTCTTCCACCTCTTTGGCCTGTGAAAGGCAACAGCAACAACAACAACAACACAACAACAACAACTTTATTTTTGTATCCTGCCTCCATCTCCCCGAAGGGACTCGGGTGGCTCACATGCAGACAAGCCTGAACAACATTAATTAAAACATGGAGCAGTGAAATTAAAACATTGTAACCACATAAAACACATAAAACAACACCAGCAGCAATTTAAAACCTGGACAATAACAATTACTGAGCATTCAGAGGCAAGTGAGACATTTGTTGGACCTGATGTTTGCCTTTCAACAAATATCAGGATAAATTAATTATTAGTACTATATATTTCTTTTCTGAATATGTGGTCATCAGTTTCAGGAAAGCCACATTAAAGTTCTCTATTGGCAGACCTCCTCTGTCACAAACCTCCAAAACAACATCTCTATTGTTTCTCTTCCCCCTGATTTTTACCCAGATACTTATATCCCCGGGGTGGGGGGCAGGGAAGAGAAGGGAGTGGACCAAATCAGCAACGGAACAGTTCCTCAAATAACACTGTGAGGATCCCAAGGGAGAGGGGCCCAATAGGGAGGGGGATTCCTATGGTCAGGCCCCCCCCATAGGGGTGGTTTCGGAGAGGGGGAGATACGAGAACGAGATACCTTCAATTTGGCTTAAGGAACGAGAAAATTATTAATTCCAGAACAGTCTGCTGGCATAAGATTGGGTACCCAGACTGGCAATGTTGTTAAACATCAGGTCTACCAATGGAAAAACACCTATTATCCGAGATTTAATTCTGGAGGAACATGCAGACCTGGCGTGCATAACAGAGACCTAATTGGATGAGGCTGGAGAAGTAAATCTTATCCAGCTTTGTCCACCAAGGTACGCCATGCAGCACCAACTGAGAGCTAGAGGATGGGGAGGAGGGGCTGCAGTGGTTTATAAGGATTTCATTCCTTTGACCAGGTGTCCCATCAATGGCATTCAAATCTACCCCCCCCCCCCCCCGAGGATAGGTGACTAGGACAGAATAGGGATTTTGTTAGTGTACTGTCCATCCCACTGCACTACAGTCTCCTTCCCTGAGCTAGCCAGGGTGGTCTCGGGCCTGGCTTTGGAGTCCCAACAGCTCTTGGTGCTGGGGGACTTCAGAGACTACCCTGTCAGGAGCGGCTCAAGACTCCATGTCCATCAGGGCAACGATAAGGCTGTTCCAAGTGGTATCTGGCCCTACCCACAGTGCTGGACATCATCGGACTTGATTTTCTGACAGGGATGAGAGAATAGTATTGAGGAGTTGACTATTACTCCATTATCATGGACCGACCATCACCTGATCAGGTTTAGGCTGAGCCCCCTAACCTCCACAGGGCTGGAGGCTAATTAAGATGGTCCGCCCCAGGAGACTGATGGATCCAGGATTCCTGATGGCTCTTGGTGAATTTCCCACCACCTCAGTAGGTGATCCTGTTGATGCTCTGTTCTCTCTCTGGAATGGGGAGATAACCAGGGCAATAGACACGATTGCTCTAGAACACCCCCTCTCAAGTAGCAGAGATAAACCAGCTGCTTGGTTCAAAAAGGAATTGGCAGCAAGGAAGTAAACAAAGAGGGGACTAGAATGTGTGTGGTGTATCAGGCATAACGAATCAAAGTGAACACAGCTCTCTTTAACTAAAAGCATATTCCGCAGCAATCAATGCCACAAAAAATTCTCACTTTGCTGCAAACATTGCATCTGTGAAGAACTGTCCAGCAGAGCTGTTCTGAACAGCCAGAGATTTATTAAATCCCAACCCTCAAAATGGGGTTCCTGACCATTCACCGACCCGCTGTAAAGCATTTGCTCGGTTCTTTGCAGACAAAGTCATTCTGATCAAATCCGACCTGGACACCATGTTAATGGCAGGCTCTGTGGATATAACTGGAGTACATCTTGTCCAGTTTTGATGGATTCATTTCAATTGGTGCAGCTCGAGGATGTGGACAAGATCCTTGGAGAAGTGAGGGCAAGTACATGCATCCTAGACCCCTGCCCATCCTGGTTGGTAAGGGAGGCCAGAGAGGGTCTGGCCAAGTGGGTGAAGATGGTGGTAAATGCCTCCTTACAGGAGGGCAAATTTCCAGTGAGCTTAAACAAAGTCATGGAACATATAATGGTCTCACAACTCGAGGGGTTCTTGGAAGAAACTGGTTATCGGGATCCGGCACAGTCTGGCTTTAGGCCAGGACATGGAACTGAAACAGTCTTAGTTGCCGTAGTGGATGATCTGTGTAGGAATCTCAACAGGGGGCGTGTGACCCTGTTGGTTCTCCTGGACCTCTCAGCGGCCTTCAATACCATAGACCATGGTATCTTCCTGGGGCACCTCACAGGAATGGGTCTTGGAGGCACTGTTCTATAGTGGCTCCAGTTTTTCCTGGAGGGTCATACCCAGAAGGTGTTGCTGGGGGACACCTGCTCAGCCCCGCAGCCATTGACTCGTGGGGTCCTGCAGGGCTCAATGCTATTCTCCATGTTGTTCAACAGCTACATGAAGCCGCTGGGAAAGATCATCCGGGATTTTGAAGTTGGATGTCACCTGTACGCAGATGATGTCCAACTCTATCACTCCTTTCCACCTGTTGCTAAGGAGGCTGTTCAGATCCTGAACCGGTGTTTGGCTGCTGTGACAGTCTGGATGAGGGTAAACAAATTGAAATTGAATCCAGACAAGACAGAGGCACTCCTGGTTAATCGCAAGGCTGAACAGGGTGTGGGGTTACAACCTGTGCTGGATATGGTCACCCTCCCCTTGAAGACACAGATTCACAGTCTGGGAGTGATCCTGGACTCATAACTGAGCCTGGAGCCCCAGGTTTCAGCAGTGACCAGGGGAGTTTTTGCACAACTAAAGCACCCCTCTCCGCAGAGGGCATAAAAGGCCACCCTCGGCACCCACTCTCCAGTTCCTACGCCGCGAAAGGCGACGAGGAAGGGAGAGGTTTGCCAGAGGGGAAGGAAGGGCAGGATTGTGTGGATTCACAGAGTATACTCTAAGAAACATGGTTGCAGGTAAGCAACCTGCCTTTTTTCTTCGTGCACTCTGTGAATGCACACTAATGGAGACTAGCAAGCTGAAGTGTTGGGTGGTGGGACAGAGCAAACCCGAAAATGAGTTGAATGTCCAAAACCATGATTGTATTGAGCACAAATGGTAAACAAGTGCAAGTAAATGGTCGAAACAGCGACCTAATGCATATAGGAACATATAAAGCGGCCATTGAAAAACAGTCCCCGATACCGTGGCCACCCGGTATCCATGAGGGGAAAAAGGCAACATACCCAAAGTACTCCCATAGGGAGAATGCAATAAAGTGGTAACTCCTCACTGTGAGAAGGGCTGTTCGACAGTGGAACTCTCTCCCCGGGGCCGTGGTGGAGGCTCCTTCCTTGGAGGCTTTTAAGCAGAGGCTGGATGGCCATCTGTCGGGGGTGCTTTGAATGCGATTTCCTGCTTCTTAGCGGGGGGTTGGACTAGATGGCCCATGTGGTCTCTTCCAACTCTACTAGTCTATGATTCTATGATTCTATGATTCCTCGGTACCGAGGAGAAAAAAGCACACTATAAGAGATAAGTAATGCAAACAGTGCAAGTAACTTTGCAGTGCAAAAAACATCTCAAGGCAGTCATCCCTGAAGGGAGAGAGTGGTACAACACTGTCAACATGGAGAACCCAAGTAAAGAGGTGTAAATCAAGAACCATAATTATGGTAGTCTTTGTGTGACCGAGAGAGGAATGCCCGAAGGTGGGACCAAGGGCATTCTACGACAAATAAGATGACAATATCGACCTGGTGAAGGCCGAGTCCCCAAGATTTCTAGAGTCCATTCTATAGTGGGAGACAAAGTTTGAGGGAGTAGACCAGATTGCCGCTCGACAAATAGAGTCAAGAGGAATCCCCCTTAAGAATGCAGTGGAGGCGGAAAGACCCCTTGTCGATCTTGGTTGGACCGAAGCTGGGGAGGGCGCTTGGCCAGTTCGTAAGCAAGTTCTATGGCCTGCGCAATCCAGTGGGATAGCCTCTGAGAAGAAATCAGGATGCCCAATTTATCTGGGGCGTATGCGACAAAGAGTGTGGGAGTCTTCCGCTTAGCTTTAGTTCTGTCCTTGTAAAAAAGGAGGGCTCTCCTGACATCGAGAAGGTGAAGCTTTTGCTCAAGCGGAGTTGATGGGTTGGGGATAAAGGCCGGAAGGACAATGTCTTGGTTCAGGTGGAAAGCGGACACCACCTTCGGCAGGAAAGTGAGGTCCAGGCGGAGCACAGCATGGTCGTGATGAAACCGGAGGTAGGGTTCATCGACCCACAGGGACGCAAGTTCCGATGGTCTCCACGCCGAGGTGACTGCGACCAGGAATGCGACCTTCTACGAGAGGAGGTGGAGATCAGCCGAAGCCAAGGGTTCGAAAGGAGAATCATACAATCATAGACTAGTAGAGTTGGAAGAGACCTCATGGGCCATCCAGTCCAACCACATTCTGCCAAGAAGCAGGAAATCGCATTCAAAGCACCCCCGACAGATGGCCACCCAGCCTCTGCTTAAAAGCCTCCAAAGAAGGAGCCTCCACCACAGTCTGAGGCAGAGAGTTCCACTGCTGAACAGCCCTCACAGTGAGGAAGTTCTTCCTGATGTTTAGGTGGAATCTCCTTTCCTGCAGTTTGAAGTCCTTGTCCCATGGTGTCCCAGTCTGCAGGGCAGCAGAAAACAATCTTGCTCCCTCCTCCCTATGACTTCCCTTCACGTATTTGTACATGGCCCTCATCATGTCTCCTCTCAGCCTTCTCTTCTGCAGGCTAAACATGCCCAGCTCTTTAAGCCGCTCCTCATGGGGATTCTTGTTCTCCAGACCCTTGATCACTTGAGCCTCCCTCATCCTCTGGACGCTTTCCAGCTTAGAGTCACCCTCTCCCTTCAATTGCAGTGCCCAGAATGGGGCACAGTGGGATTCCAGGTCAAGTGGCCTGGCCAAGGAGGAATAGACTTCCCTGGACCTAGACGCTATTCCCCTCTTGATGCAGGACAGAATCCCGTTGGCTTTCTTAGCCGCCGCACCACATTCCTGGCTCATGTTCCCCTTCCTCCCCACGAGGACTCCAAGGTCTTTTTCGCACACACTGCTGTCAAGCCAGGCATCGCCCCCCATTCTGTGTCTTTGATTTCCATTTTTTCTGCCGAAGTGAAGTATCCTGCATTTGTCCCTGTTGAACTTCATTTTGTGAGTTTCGGCCAATCATCTCTCTAGTCTGTCAAGATCGTTTTGGATTCTGCTCCTGTCTTCTGGAGTGTTGGCTCTCCCTCCCAGTTTGGTCCCCTCTGCAAACTGGATGATCGTGCCTTCTGACCCTTCGTCTAAGTCCTTAATCAAGATCCTGAACAGAACCGGGCCCATAACCCTGCGGATGGCACTCCACTCGTCACTTCTTTCCATGATGAAGACGACGCATGGGTGAGAATCGCCCTTTGGGTTCATTCGCTTAGCCAATGACAGATCCACCTCACCGTAGTTTTGTCTAGCCCACATTTTACTAGTTTCCTTGCCAGAAGGTCGTGGGGGACTTTGTCGAAGGCCTTACTGAAATCCAGGTCGGCTACATCCACGGCATTCCCTGTATCAACCCAACTCGTAACTCTGTCAAAAAAAGAGATCAGATGAGTCTGGCATGACTTGTTTTTGGTAAATCCGTGTTGACTATTAGCAATGACCGCATTTGTTTCTAAGTGTTCGCAGACCACTTCCTTAATGATCTTTTCCAGAATCCTGCCTGGTATCGATGTGAGGCTGACCGGACATTGGTAATTGTTTGGGTCGTTCTTTTTTCCCTTCTTGAAGATAGATCGGGACCACATTCGCCCTCCTCCAATCTGCCGGGACTTCTCCCGTTCTCCAAGAACTCTCGAAGATAATTGCCAGTGGTTCTGAAATAACTTCCACTAGTTCCTTCAATAATCTTGGATGTAGTTGATCTGGCCCTGGGGACTTGAATTCATTGTGAGCGGCCAGGTGTTCCTGGACAACTTGTCTCCCTATTTGGGATTGGATTTCCCCCAATCCTTCGTCCATTCCATGTTGCTGAGATTGAGGCTGCCTCTCGTTTTGTGAGGAGACCGAGGCAAAGAAGGCATTAAGCAGTTCTGCCTTTTCCCTGTCCCCTGTCGCCATCACCCCATCTTCTCCTCGCAGAGGCCCTATCACCTCCTTGTTCTTCCTTTTTCTACCAGCGTGAGCAAAAAACCCTTTTTTGTTGTTTTTTATGTCCCTGGCAAGCCTGAGCTCATTTTGCGCTTTAGCCTTGCAAACCTTTTCCCTACAGGACTTGGCTATACGTTTGAATTCTTCTTTGGTGATTTCTCCCCTTTTCCACTTCTTGTGCATGTCACTTTTGAGTCTTAGCCCAGTTAGCGTCTTCGCACTTGTCTTATTTTTCTTCTTTGTTTGCATTTGCACCTTGAGTATTTCACTTTTTAAAAACTCCCATCCATTCTTAACTCCCTTGTCTTTTAATATTGGCGTCCATGGAATGCCGCTCAGTATTTCCTTCATTTTTTGGAAGTCAGCTCTCTTAAAGTCCAGAATGCGTGTTTGACTTGTCTGTTTGACTTTCAGCATTCCTTTGTATCACAAACTGCAGGAGCACATGGTCACTTGCCCCTAAGGATCCGACCACTTCGACTGTATTGATCAGGTCCTCCACATTTGTTAAGATTAGATCAAGAGTTGCCAATCCCCTTGTTGCCTCTTCTACCTTCTGGACCATAAAACTGTCTGCAAGGCAAGTGAGGAATTTGTTGGACTTTGTACTCTTGGCCAAGTTTGTTTTCCAGCAGATATCGGGATAGTTGAAATCGCCCATGACTACTATATCTCTTCTTGGTGCCTGTTTGGTCAGCTGCTGACAGAAGGCTTCATCAAGTTCTTCATCTTGGTTCGGAGGTCTGTAGTAGACACCCACGACAAGATCTTTTTGAGTCCCGGTTCCCTTGATTCTCATCCAGATGCTTTCCCGGATGCTTATCCAGATGTTTTCCGGATTACAGTCTTGCATTTCTTCTGCAACGTAACTGTTTTTGACATATAAAGCTACTCCCCCTCCTCTTCCCTTTGTTCTATTTCTGTGAAAGAGGTCATAGCCCTCAATGGCTACATTCCAGTGATGGGAGTCATCCCACCAGGTTTCAGTGATGCCTATGACATCGTATGTGTGGTGCTGTGCTAGAAGTTGGAGTTTGTCTTGCTTATTTCCCATGCTCTGAGCATTGGTGTCAAGACATGTAAGCCCCTGTGACCTCCCCTTGAGCTGTTTATTTGGGATTATTGTGCTTTCCGTACTTGGTCCTTGCTGTGTTTGTGCAGCCCTCCGTTTAGCCTTTTGGCGGTTCCCTGTAGTCGTAGGTAATACAGTGTTCGCCAGGCTGTTGTTCCCCTCCCTCAGTGGATCTAGTTTAAAGTGCGCCTGATGAGGTTTGTCAGTCTGTGTGCAAAAAGATGTTTTCCTACTTGTGTGAGATACACCCCATCACTTGCCAGTAGGCCATCCTCCTGGAGGAGCAGGCCATGGTCCAGGAAGCCAAAATGCTCCTCTTGACACCATTTTCTGAGCCAGTTATTGACCTGTACTATTTTTCCGGCCCTTGTAGAGCCGTGTCCTACAACAGGGAGGAGGGATGAAAAGATCACATGTACAATATACAGTTTTAGCTTTGTTCCCAGAGCTTGAAAATCGTTTGTGATCTTTTGAAAAGTATGCCTAGCGGTGTCATGGGTTCCTACATGAATCAACATAAGGTGGGGAGGGTGATGGGGCTTTAGGAGCCTGCTGAGCCTCTGAGTGATATGGTGTATTTCTGCCCCCGGGAGGCAGCATGTTTCTCGAGCCATCCCATCCGGTCTGGAAATGATGGCTTCCGTTCCTCTAAGGAGGGAGTCACCTACTACCAAGACCTGTTTCCTTTGAGGATTGACAGGGTCCCTTTTGTGCAAGACAGTGTGTATGTCCCCTGAAGAGTGTTCCTGTTGAAGTGAATCGTGTAGGTGTAAAGTGTTGTCCTCCTCCTCAACATCCCCAGTGCATTCATCAATGACAATCCATTGAGATACATCCGAGAGCCCATCACTCTCCCAAGGATGTTCCTGTTGCTCCTGGTCTACGATTGGGGATGGAGCATCTGCATGATTGTGTAAGTGTGAATGTGGTGATGCACTGTCCCCGTCAGGGATATCCCCTGCGCATTGATCAAGTGGCCCACTGAGTGGTATCTAAGTAACTGTGGTCCTCCACAAGATGTGGTTCCTGATTGTATGTTAGTGGTATAAGAATTTGGAATCTGTTGTGTAAATGCAGCTGAGCAGAGGAGTTCTGCGGAGGCTGCCTGGTCCTGTGTCTCTTTCTATGGGTAACCTCCTTCCAAGCCTGAGGGTTATCTGAGTTGATCTCCCTGTAAAGTGATGCAGGTTGCAGATCTACAGTAGCGTGTTGTGCAGTGTCCAAGAGCTCAAGTGCCTGAATGTCCTTAAGGGTCTTAATGCGGGCCTCAAGTTATTGGATCCTCTGCTCCATCCGAGTCAGCTGTTTACACTTGGTGCAGGTGTAGTTGAGTAGTTGTTGTGCAAAGAAGGTGAACATGCCGCAACTTGTGCATGTGGTGGCAAGTATTTGCTGTTGATCCATCTCTTGGTGAGTGAAGTGACCGAGTAGGTTTGTGTGTGTTATGGGCAGAATGCTATCCACCTTCCTGTGTGTGTGTATTTTAATGTTGTTTTGTTTATTTTATATACTGTAAGAACATGTTTTAGTGTAGGTGGGTTCATGAGCGCCGTCAGGCGCGAGCGACGCTGGCTCAGAAAGCTTCAACAGGAAGCCAACACTTTCAATAATAGCCTCGCCTCACCTTACAATAGCCTCGCCTCACCTTAAGGTACAATAGCCTCACCTCACCAGGAAAGAGCCGCCAGATAAGACTTTATCGAGGCTAGTAAAGCTGTCAGCTAGGACAAGACGAGCTCGAGATTCCAATCAGGTGTCAGGGTGCAGTGGAGGGCGAAGGTTGTTGTAGCCTCTCAGGAAGTTTTTAACAAGGTGATTGGCGAATAAAGACAGTTGACCTTGATGTTGGAAGTACCAGGAGAGAGCCGCGAGATAAGACTTTATCGAGGCTAGAGAAAGCTTTCGGTCTGCTAGAGTGAGAAGAAAGTCCAGGACCAGTGGGACCAAGGTGGAGAGAGCCTCGATGCCGTGGAGCCGAAGAAAGGCATGGAACTTGGCAATTTTGTTGGCATAGGCCCTCGAGGTTGCTGGCTTGTGGGCCACGTGGAGGATTGTTTGGAGGTCCAGGTGAAAGGAGCTCAGGGAAGAATCCTCCAGGCTGTCAAATGTAGGGATGGGACGTCCGGATGGAGGACTTGGCCATCCTGGGAGGTGAGAAGGTGAGGAAGTGAGCGGAAGCGGAAGAAAGAACCCCAACAACAGCTGCAGAAGGGCCGGGTACCACGGTTGGCGTGGCCAGGCAGGAGCTATGAGAATCGCCATAGCTGACAGACGAAGCCTCTCTAGCACCTTTGGGATCAGCAGAAAAGGAGGAAACAAGTAGAGGAGCTCGATGGACTAGTCCAGGAGAAAGGCATCCCCTAGACAACTGGGGACTGACCTTGGAGGTAGTCTCGCCCCAAACTGGGGAAGTCAAGTGTTCTCGGGGGAGGCAAACAGGTCTAGGGTTGGCCATCCCCATCTGTCGAAGATGCGATGGAGAGTCATGGGATTGAGCTCATGAGGTGAAGTTGTCATCCTGCTGAGGGAGTCGGCCAAGCCATTCCGCACGCCGGGAAGGTGAATGGCCACTGGGGAAATGTCGTGGGCTATGCACCACAACATTTGGATGTTCTTGGATGAGAGAGCCATGAGCTTCCTCAAGCCAGTACCGCCCTGCTTGTTGATGTAGTACATTGCAACAGTGTTGTCCGTCTGGATCAGCACAGTTTTGTGAAGCAGGGATCGAGCGAAGGCTCGGAGAGCCTTGGATATTGCCAACAATTCCAGAAAGTTTATGTGGTAAGCTCTTTCCAGAGGCGACCACAGGTCGCGAACTGTAAGGTCGTCCATATGAGCTCCCCATGCATAGTTGGAGGAATCATGGCCAATGGGAGGGATGGATGGAGGGGTAGGCCCTTGCAGACGTTGGCTCGATCCATCCACCAGTGAAGGGACCAATGGACCTGCATCGGTATCGTGTGGAACATGGAGCTGGGGTGACGGAGAGGTTTGAAAGAGTCTATAAACCATCTTTGAAGAGGTCTCAGACGGAGCCTGGTGAAGGGGGTAACTAGAACCGTAGACACCATGTGACCAAGGAGGACTTGGACAGAGCAGGCCTGAACCCTGCGGTTGTTTTAGAGAAGCGACATGTGCTGCTGTAGAGCTAGAAGCCTGCCCGATGGCAGGGAAGCTATTTGAGTGATGGAGTTGAAGAGGGCTCCGATGAAGCGTATCTTTCTGGAGGGAGCAAAATGAGACTTCTCGGCGTTTAACTGGAGACCGAGTGAGTCCAGAAGGCGTAAGGTCTGGGAGACATGACATTCCAGCAACAACGGATCGGGACCAACAATCATCCAATCGTCCAGGTAGGGGAAGATGGTGATGCCCTGCTTCCTTAGGTGAACCGCCACCACAGCCTTGGTAAATACCCGCTGAATGGTAACAAGTCCGAAAGGAAGAACCGCAAACTGGTAAGTTTGATTGAGAAGCTTGAAAAAGAGGAAGCGTCTGTGAGAGTTCCTCACTGCAATGTGGAAGTAAGCATCTCGTAAGTCTATGGAAGCGAAGTAGTCTCCCCGCTGGAGCATGGGGAGGTTGGAAGCAACGGAGACCATGCGGAATTTCGAAGAATGAATAAACAGGTTTAGGGCCCTTAAGTCCAGAATGGGACCTAGTCCTCCGCCCCTCTTTGGAACTGTAAAGTACCTCGAGAAAAAACTTCGAGGGTCCTGCTCAGAAGGAGAAGGTTGTATGGCTCCTTTGGCAAGAAGGGAATCTACTTCAGCGCAGATTTCTGGAGAAGGGTCGGTATGCAGGACCCTGCCCGTAGTGGGAAGCTCCTCGAATTCCAAGGCGCATCCACCTTGGACAATGCGGAGAACCCATGCATCTGAGGTGATAGACGTCCATACATGGTAGAAAGGGGCCAGACGGTCTCAGAAGTGACAGAGAGGATGGTTGGACGACAGACTTAGGGGCAGCATGATGTTTGCAGCGGTATCAGAGTCGGAAACGGTACCAAGGGATAAGGCGTCAGGCTCGACACTGGGTGTGAGGAGTGGTAGCCACTCCCTGTCCTCTATTTTTCGGGACTTGGTGTTGTCGGGCTGTTGCTGGCCCTGCTGACTAGAACTAGAGGAACGCCTGAAGGTCTGATGCCGAAAGGACTGAGGAGGAAAGTGTCGGTATCGTTGAGGAAACCAACGAGTGCGCTGAGTGTGCGGTTGATTGGTTCCACACTTGGAGGCAAGGATCTTAAAGTCATGATTCGACTTCAGTTTGTCATCTGTTCCTGCATTGAAGAGGCCCAAGGGTAGGTCCTTGATCACCTGCCGAGAGGAAGAAAGGCCCGAAGATCTCAGCCAAGAGTGACGAAGAATGGCCACCATGTGAGCAATCATCTTGCCAGCCATATTGCCCGTATGCTTGGCCATTTGATGGTGGGCCAAAGAGTCTGCCTCCTGCTGGAGGGTGGAAAGGACTGAGCAATCTTCATCGGAGAGTTTTGCAAAGAAGGGTTGGGCCTCCTCCCAGAGTATTTGCTGATAGGCCCCCATGCAAGCACCATAATTTGCCATCCGGCAAAGGAGGAGGGCCCCAGAGTAAAGCTTTCGACCTATTGTGTCGAATCTATTCCCTTCTCTATTGGCCGGTGAATTTGACTGCCAACCCGAGGAGTGAGAAGCCTTGACCACCATCGACTTTGGATCAGGGTGATGCTTTAGCCACTGCAGAGCTTCATCATCTGTATGATACCATACCTCGATTTTTTTCAAGGTGGGGATATTGAGGACGAAGTCTTCCAAGATGCTTGGATGACGTCCAGCAAGTAAGGAAGAAAAAGGAGGAGTGTGGCCGGAGGAGCTTGAGCCTGGACCCTCTTGAAAACAGGGTCGGTTACGGCCTTCGAAGTCTGTTTAATCTCCATCCCCAAGGCATCTGCCAACCTGACCATCTGGTCCGAGAAGGCACGAATGTTGTCCGTGGGTCAACCTCATAAGTGTCATGAGGGGGAGAGAGATCAAGTCCCAAGGAGACAACCGAGGCCGAGAGTATCAACTCCGGGCATTCGGCGTCGAGCTCATTATCCTCGGCCCCTTGAGGGGACCAGGGAGGAGAGGAAAGTATATTCTCTGTAGGAGGTATTACCTCAAGAGCAGCAGTGGTCTGTGGCCGATGGTCTTTGGAGGCCGAAGCCTGAGCAGCTTGAGCAAGACGGGTTGTCTGCCTCCCCCTTTCAGGAGTTTGAGGGGGGAGGAAAAAGCTCCTGGCGGGCTTGCCGATGCTGGATCGCAGGCTGAGGCCAAGGGGCTCTGACCGTGGTATGGGTGGAGCGGTCGGGTGAGATCTGAGTATCGCCTTCGGAAGACCGACGAGGCGGAGACCAGGAGGCTGAACGCAAGCGTTGCGCCAGTTGAATTGGAGACAATCTCCTTGATGATGCAGCAGAAGAGGGAAAGTCCCTCCTGGAAGAAACGGAGGAGAATGAGCGCTGAATCATGCACTTCTTCGCCAGAGGCTGCTTGGATGGATTTCCTCATAGATTTCCCCGGTGTCGGTGGAATAGGGCAAACTGCCGCCAAGTCGGATTGGGCTTGGGAAGATTCCTCCTGGGCCCTCTTAAAAGTGATCTTCATCGCCGACGTCGATGGAGGCAAGGCCAGACAAGATCGAGTCGACACCGCCGAGGCCAGTGAGCTCGATGTCGAGGAAGGACCAACTTTACCCGACCAGGTGGAGACGGTGGCTATGGTCACCGTGCAAGGAGGCTTCGCCGGCTTGGCAGCCTTCGAGGTCATGGAGGCCTTTCCAGGTCTCGCAGGCCATCAAGGTCAAGGCTGAAGCGGCGGATTCCGGAGCAAGGGATTTCTCGTAAAGAGCCGCCCTGAGTCTGGCTGCTCTGTTTCTCCTTGCTTGAGCCGTAAAGGCCAGGCAAATTCGACAGGAACCGACGATGTGACTTTCGCCAAGACAGAGGAGGCACTTGGCGTGGCCGTCAGAATCAGGAATCTTAGCGGCACACTGAGTGCAGCGCTTAAAGCGCGTAGTCGACACAGAGAAGAAACGAAGAGTCCGATGTGAGCTTTGCGGCGGAAAAAAGGAACTGGAGAGCGGGCGCTGGGGGCGGCCTTTTATGCCCTCTGGGGAGAGGGGCGGGGTTACCGCCAAAATTCAAAGTTTTAGCTTGGAATAGTTTCCGTTGGAGCCTGCACAAGCGCAGTCTTTCCATTAGTGTGCATTCACAGAGTACATGAAGAAAAACACGATGTTCTTTGTTGTATAGTATGCTGTAAACCGCTTTGGGTCCCCTAGGGGAGGAAGACGGGATATAAATGATGTAAATAAAGAAATAAAGAAATAACTTGGCTTCCAGGATTAAAGTGAAGCATCCTTGACATGTTTAGTCTATTTCTCTGAAAAAGATAGCCCTCGCTAGTATTATATTCCAGTCATTGCACCTGAGTAGAGTAACATGATAGAGATTTGTTTTTTCTTCCACACAAGAAAACATTTGATTTTTAAAAGATCTAAATGTAGAATGTAATGAAGATGGATTTGTCCAGACAGTGTCATTACCTTACACATAATGACAGTATTGTGACGTTCTACGTACTTAAATGCAGGATCAGAAACTAGATGTTCAGGTATAGTTGTTGGTAATTTTAGTGCATTAAGTAATTTGAGTCACCTGGTAAGTAAGACCAAGCATGTTCTCAAGGAGATGCTTATCTGGATTACATGAGGATTCAGGTAGAAAGGAGCAGAAACTGGATGGCTATCTGTTGGGAGATTTTTGAATTTGTGTTCTTGCTTGGCAAAGTGGGGTTAAACTGGATGGCCCTTGGGGTCTCTTCCAACTAGGATTCTAGGATCCTTCCTGAATCACAGGACATTGCTAGCATAGGCCATTGAAGAGTTATCAAAAATCTCATATTTATTCCAGGTCTTAGATTGCTTTCTGAATTAGTCTTTATATAGGGCACTAGCTGTGCCTGGCCACGCATTGCTGTGGCGTTGTCTGGTGGTGTTGGTGAGAACTTGTTGAGGTAGTGGTGGTATTGAATGTCTGTTGTATGGTTGTCTTTATGTTGAGTATGCATTTGGTTGTTTGTGTACTATGAAAGTGGTGAGGGTAGAGGGGCTCTATGTCCCTGTGTAGTATTGTATAGTATTTATATGTTGTCCATGTGTTGTGAATGCTTGGATTGTGTCCTCCTGCATCGTAGAAAGGGTTGGGCTGAATGGCCCTTAGGGGTCTCTTCAAACTTGGATTCTATGCTTCTATCATCATCATCATCATCATCATCATCTTCATCATCATTATTATGGAGAGGCTGGATGGCCATCTGTCAGGAGTGCTTGGATTGTGTCCTCCTGCATGGTAGAAGGAAGTTGATCTGGATGATCCCTAGGGGTCACTCCATCCTTAGGATTGTATGATGTTGTTATTATTATTAGTAGTAGTATTAGTATTCAGAGGCTGGGTGGCCATCTGTTGGGAGTGCTTGGATTGTGTCCTGCATGGCAAAATTAGGCTGGATGGATGGCCTTTAGGAGTCTCTCCTAACTGTCTGATGCTATGATTCGATGTGTATTATTATTGTGCAGATATTGGATGGCCATCTGTCAGGAGGGGTTGGGTTGTGTCCTCCTGCATGATATAAGGAAGTTGAACTGGGTGATCCTTAGGGGTGTCTCCTAACCTTAGGATTGTATGATATTCTTATTATTATTATTATTATTATTATTATTGAGAGGGTGGCTAGCCATCTGTTGGGAGTGCTTAGATTGTATCGTCCAATGGCAGAGTTGGGTTGGACTGGATGGCCTTTAGGGGTCTCTTCTAACTGTCTGATTCTATGATTCGATTTGTATTATTACTGTGCAGATCTTGGATGGCCATCTGTCAGGAGTGGTTGGATTGTGTCCTGCATGATATAAGGAAGTTGAACTGGGTGATCCTTAGGGGTGCCTCCTAACCTTACGATTGTATGATCTTATTATTATTATTATTATTATTATTATTATTATTATTATTATTATTGAGAGGGTGGCTGGCCATCTGTTGGGAGTGCTTAGATTGTATCGTCCAATGGCAGAGTTGGGTTGGACTGGATGGCCTTTAGGGGTCTCTTCTAACTGTCTGATTCTATGATTCGATTTGTATTATTACTGTGCAGATCTTGGATGGCCATCTGTCAGGAGTGGTTGGATTGTGTCCTGCATGATATAAGGAAGTTGAACTGGGTGATCCTTAGGGGTGCCTCCTAACCTTAGGATTGTATGATGATATTATTATTATTATTATTATTATTATTATTATTATTATTATTATTGAGAGGGTGGCTGGCCATCTGTTGGGAGTGCTTAGATTGTATCGTCCAATGGCAGAGTTGGGTTGGACTGGATGGCCTTTAGGGGTCTCTTCTAACTGTCTGATTCTATGATTCGATTTGTATTATTACTGTGCAGATCTTGGATGGCCATCTGTCAGGAGTGGTTGGATTGTGTCCTGCATGATATAAGGAAGTTGAACTGGGTGATCCTTAGGGGTGCCTCCTAACCTTAGGATTGTATGATGATATTATTATTATTATTATTATTATTATTATTATTATTATTATTATTATTATTGAGAGGGTGGCTGGCCATCTGTTGGGAGTGCTTAGATTGTATCGTCCAATGGCAGAGTTGGGTTGGACTGGATGGCCTTTAGGGGTCTCTTCTAACTGTCTGATTCTATGATTCGATTTGTATTATTACTGTGCAGATCTTGGATGGCCATCTGTCAGGAGTGGTTGGATTGTGTCCTGCATGATATAAGGAAGTTGAACTGGGTGATCCTTAGGGGTGCCTCCTAACCTTAGGATTGTATGATGATATTATTATTATTATTATTATTATTATTATTATTATTATTATTATTATTGAGAGGGTGGCTGGCCATCTGTTGGGAGTGCTTAGATTGTATCGTCCAATGGCAGAGTTGGGTTGGACTGGATGGCCTTTAGGGGTCTCTTCTAACTGTCTGATTCTATGATTCGATTTGTATTATTACTGTGCAGATCTTGGATGGCCATCTGTCAGGAGTGGTTGGATTGTGTCCTGCATGATATAAGGAAGTTGAACTGGGTGATCCTTAGGGGTGCCTCCTAACCTTAGGATTGTATGATCTTATTATTATTATTATTATTATTATTATTATTATTATTATTATTATTATTATTGAGAGGGTGGCTGGCCATCTGTTGGGAGTGCTTAGATTGTATCGTCCAATGGCAGAGTTGGGTTGGACTGGATGGCCTTTAGGGGTCTCTTCTAACTGTCTGATTCTATGATTCGATTTGTATTATTACTGTGCAGATCTTGGATGGCCATCTGTCAGGAGTGGTTGGATTGTGTCCTGCATGATATAAGGAAGTTGAACTGGGTGATCCTTAGGGGTGCCTCCTAACCTTAGGATTGTATGATGATATTATTATTATTATTATTATTATTATTATTATTATTATTATTATTATTATTATTATTGAGAGGGTGGCTGGCCATCTGTTGGGAGTGCTTAGATTGTATCGTCCAATGGCAGAGTTGGGTTGGACTGGATGGCCTTTAGGGGTCTCTTCTAACTGTCTGATTCTATGATTCGATTTGTATTATTACTGTGCAGATCTTGGATGGCCATCTGTCAGGAGTGGTTGGATTGTGTCCTGCATGATATAAGGAAGTTGAACTGGGTGATCCTTAGGGGTGCCTCCTAACCTTAGGATTGTATGATGATATTATTATTATTATTATTATTATTATTATTATTATTATTATTATTATTGAGAGGGTGGCTGGCCATCTGTTGGGAGTGCTTAGATTGTATCGTCCAATGGCAGAGTTGGGTTGGACTGGATGGCCTTTAGGGGTCTCTTCTAACTGTCTGATTCTATGATTCGATTTGTATTATTACTGTGCAGATCTTGGATGGCCATCTGTCAGGAGTGGTTGGATTGTGTCCTGCATGATATAAGGAAGTTGAACTGGGTGATCCTTAGGGGTGCCTCCTAACCTTAGGATTGTATGATGATATTATTATTATTATTATTATTATTATTATTATTATTATTATTATTATTATTATTGAGAGGGTGGCTGGCCATCTGTTGGGAGTGCTTAGATTGTATCGTCCAATGGCAGAGTTGGGTTGGACTGGATGGCCTTTAGGGGTCTCTTCTAACTGTCTGATTCTATGATTCGATTTGTATTATTACTGTGCAGATCTTGGATGGCCATCTGTCAGGAGTGGTTGGATTGTGTCCTGCATGATATAAGGAAGTTGAACTGGGTGATCCTTAGGGGTGCCTCCTAACCTTAGGATTGTATGATGATATTATTATTATTATTATTATTATTATTATTATTATTATTATTATTATTATTATTGAGAGGGTGGCTGGCCATCTGTTGGGAGTGCTTAGATTGTATCGTCCAATGGCAGAGTTGGGTTGGACTGGATGGCCTTTAGGGGTCTCTTCTAACTGTCTGATTCTATGATTCGATTTGTATTATTACTGTGCAGATCTTGGATGGCCATCTGTCAGGAGTGGTTGGATTGTGTCCTGCATGATATAAGGAAGTTGAACTGGGTGATCCTTAGGGGTGCCTCCTAACCTTACGATTGTATGATCTTATTATTATTATTATTATTATTATTATTATTATTATTATTATTATTATTATTGAGAGGGTGGCTGGCCATCTGTTGGGAGTGCTTAGATTGTATCGTCCAATGGCAGAGTTGGGTTGGACTGGATGGCCTTTAGGGGTCTCTTCTAACTGTCTGATTCTATGATTCGATTTGTATTATTACTGTGCAGATCTTGGATGGCCATCTGTCAGGAGTGGTTGGATTGTGTCCTGCATGATATAAGGAAGTTGAACTGGGTGATCCTTAGGGGTGCCTCCTAACCTTAGGATTGTATGATGATATTATTATTATTATTATTATTATTATTATTATTATTATTATTATTATTATTATTATTAAGAGGGTGGCTGGCCATCTGTTGGGAGTGCTTAGATTGTATCGTCCAATGGCAGAGTTGGGTTGGACTGGATGGCCTTTAGGGGTCTCTTCTAACTGTCTGATTCTATGATTCGATTTGTATTATTACTGTGCAGATCTTGGATGGCCATCTGTCAGGAGTGGTTGGATTGTGTCCTGCATGATATAAGGAAGTTGAACTGGGTGATCCTTAGGGGTGCCTCCTAACCTTAGGAACGTATGATATTATTATTATTATTATTATTATTATTATTATTATTATTATTATTATTATTATTATTATTATTGAGAGGCTGGGTGGCCATCTGTTGGGCGTGCTTGGATTGTGTCCTCCATGGCAGAATTGGGTTGGACTGATTACCACAGTAATTATTTCATATTACAGTAGAATCTCACTTATCCAACATTCGCTTATCCAGTATTCTGGATTATCCAACACAGTCTACCTTTTAGTAGTCAATGTTTTTGTAGTCAGTGTTTTAAATTCATTGTGATATTTTGGTGCTAAATTTGTAAATACAGTAATTACTACATAGCATTACTGAGCATTGAACTACTTTTTCTGTCCAATTTGTTGTATAACATGATGTTTGGTGCTTAATTTGTATAACGATTACCTAATTTGATGTTTAATAGGCTTTTCCTGAATTCCTTCTTATTATCCATCATATTCACTTATCCAACGTTCTGCCGGCCTGTTTATGTTGGATAAGTGAGACTCTACTGTATATTTATAATCATATATTATCTGCTTAGAACTGGATTATATGAGGCCCTTTCTTCACAGCTGTAGAAAATGCACACTGAAGTGGATTATCTGGCAGTGTGGACTCAAGGTAATCCAGTGCCAAGCAGATAATATAAGATTATAAATGGGTTATATAACTGTGTGGAAGGGCCTTGAGTCTACACTGCCATATAATCCAGTGCAAACTAAATAATCTGTGGAAGAGGCCTAAGTGAGGCCTAACTGTGCCTGTCCCCTGAGCTGAGTAGGTTGCTAGGAGACCAAGTGGGCGGAACTTAGCCTTGTAACTGGCAGCAATTGGATAAAAACAATTATTGCTCTCCCTGTAATTAGGACTTTATTTTTCTTTTCTTTTTATTGTATCAACCTAGAGCCATGGATGATGGGTTGTGTTGTCAAATTTCGAGGTTGGGAGGCCTGTAGTTTTGTTGCTTTGTCCGCTGCCCTGATGCCATCACTCCTTTATATAGATAGATAGATAGATAGATAGATAGATAGATAGATAGATAGATGAAGACAGTGGAGTAGATTGGTAACTACTAAGGTTGTCCAAAATTTCGTTATGATTCTATTTCGGAATTATTTCGGATTGTTCTCGCTTTTTGAACCGAGTATTGAAACGTTGTCCCTGGGCGCAACTGGCAATGTAATTCGAACCATCGTTGGCCCATTCTCTAATTGTTCTTAATGTTTCGTTAATTTTTTTTCCTTCCAAATTTTTTTTTTTTAAAGATTTTTTTAAAAATTTTTTGTTTCTGCAACCTAACTTGAATGGGAGCCTAGCGTAGCCTAAAATGGCTGCTGCTCCCTGGCCAATCAGAGACTTCCACGATGGCTGGAAAAGGTGGGGGCTAGCGTCCTCCGCGTCCACGTGTAGGATCTCTATAAAAATCCCCTCCCCAACCCAGGCAAGCCATTCGGGGCTAGGATACCGAGCAGAGAGGGTGGATTGCGCTGCGCTGGGAATCAAGCTGCTTGGGGAGAGAGGGCTAAGTGTTCTGGCTATAGAGGGTGGAGTGTCTGTTGTTGCTGGTTCGATATTGTGTTTTGGTTTTTTTTGGGAAATTGGCTTGGGGCTTGTGGGATGTGGCAGAGTCCTTGCTGTGGCTTTAGGCAATTTTTATTTTTAAAAGGATGTGGGTGCCAAGGCATTGCTTTCCTGACGCTCCATTTCTAAACTTCTGCCTTTTTTTTGGAATTTAGCAATCACTAGATCAGCCCTTCTTTGCAATCCTGAAAAGGGGGGGGGGGCATTGAAAGTTATAGTTTCCAAAGGACGTCTGCGTTCCTGCAAGTGCATTGCTTCCCTCACGCTCTGTTTGTAATCCCAAGCCCCCGGGCTGAGTGTTATTGCAGCAATCACAAAGACACACATTGTTTTTAAACCTAAAAGGGTACATTGGAAGAAATAGTTTCCAAAGGACGTGGGGCACCCGCCAAGGCATTGCTTCCCTCAAGCTCCATTTCTGTTCCCAAGCCTTGGGCTGAGTTTTATTTCTGCAATCACAAAGTCAGACATTGATTTGATTCAATAGAGGGTCCACAGCAATTTATAGTTTCCAAAGGACATTGCCAATCCTGTCAAGGCATTGCTTGGCATGTGCTGCGTTTCTAATCCAAAGTCTACACAAGTAGAAGAGGGACTTTTACAGTGATAAGAACCCAATTGAACAGGAAATAAGACTTTCAAACCAGGAACAGGTTTCTTCAAATATTGAAAAATAATGTATTATAAAAAGTTATGAAAATTCGCCAAAAATCATAGGAGACAGGAAACGTTCTGCAATTTGTTGAGCAAAGAGTGTTGAATGTGATCTCCCACTGTACCAAATTTGATGAGGATAGCTCAAGAAATGAGGGTGGGAGAGCTCTGTAAAAGTCCCCCCTTTTTCCTTTTTTTTGGGGCGATTGCGCATGCGCGTCCGCCATTTTAGAAACATTTAGAATCATTACGAATTTTCGGAAATATCCGAAATTTTTGGGTAAAAAATTCAGAAATAATTTCTATATTTAAGCGTCGGCACCCCCTACTTTAGAAACGAGAATTGAAACATTTTTTCCATCGATCGGACAAGCCTAGTAACTACTAGTCTATATATATACTAGCTGTGCCCGGCCACGTGTTGCTGTGGCGAAGAATGGTGGTCTGGGAAAGAAAGTATTGAGGAATTGGTGGTAGTTAAGGTAAAGGGTAAACGTTTTCCCCTGACGTTAAGTCCAGTCATGTCTGACTCTGGGGGTTGGTGCTCATCTCCATTTCTAAGCCGAAGAGCCGTCGTTGTCCGTAGACTCCTCCAAGGTCATGTGGGATGACAGTATGGAGCAGCGTTACCTTCCCACCGGAGCAGTACCTATTGATGCACTCACATTTACATGTTTTTGAACTTCTGGGTTGGCAGAAGCTGGGGCTAACAGTGGGGGCTCTATCAGTTCCCCCAATTCAAACCTGCGACCTTTCGGTCCAGAAGTTCAGCAGCTCAGCGCTTTAACATGCTGTGCCATCAGGGGACATTATTTCCTAAAGGTTGTGAATATACAATATTTCTGATTGTTTTTTTTTTGTCTGTTGGAGGCAAGTATGAATGCTGCAATTAGGAAAAATGATTAGGATGTAATGGCCTTGCAGATTTAAAGCCTAGCTGTTTCCTCCCTGAGTGATTTTTTTGTTGGGAGGTGTTAGCTGGCCCTGATTGTTTCCTGTCTGGAATTCCCTTGTTTTCAGAGTGGTGTTGTTTGCGATATTTTATGTGCTTCTACTGTCTGTGGCCCTGAGAAAATAGAGGATTTTCCAGACTTTGATGATGGGAATACTTTGTTGGGAGGTGTTAGCTGGCCCTGATTGTTTCCTGTGTGGAATTCCCCTGTTTATTTACTGTCCTGGTTTTAGAGATTATATTGTTCTGCATTATTCTATCCCAGTAATTATTTCATATTAAAGAAGAATCTCACTTATCCAACATTCGCTTATACAATGTTCTGGATTATCCAACACAGTCTGCCTTTTCATAATCAATGTTTTTGTAGTCAGTGTTTCAAATTCATTGTGATATTTTACTGGTAAATTTGTAAATACAGTACAGTAGAGTCTCACTTATCCAACATAAGTGGGCTGGCAAAATGTTGGATAACCGAATATGTTGGATAATAAGGAGGCATTAAGGAAAAGCCTATTAAATATCAAATTAGGTTATGATTTTACAAATGAAACACCAAAACATCATGTTAGACAACAAATTTGGCAGAAAAAGTAGTTCAATACGCAGTAATGCTATGTAGTAATTACTGTATTTATGAATTTAGCAATATATCATGATATATTGAAAACATTGACTACAAAAATGCATTGGATAATCCAGAACGTTGGATAAGCGAGTCTTGGATAAGTGAGACTCTACTGTAATTACTACATAGCATTACTGCGCATGGAACTACCTTTTCTGTCAAATTTGTTGTATAATATGATGTGGATTATATGGAAGTGTGGAGTCAAGATAATCCAGTGCAAAGCAGATAATATAAGATTATAAATGGGTTATATAGCTGTGTGGAAGGGCCTTGAGTCTACACTGCCATATAATCCTGTTCAAATAAGATAATCTGTGGAAGAAGTCTAAGTGAGGCCTAAATTTGCCTGTCCCCTAACTGAAACCTGGCTGTCCCTTGGTTGCTAGGCAACGAAGTGGGCAGAGATTAGCCCTCTAAACTGGCAGCAATTGGATAAAAACAATTACTCCTCTCCCTCTAATTAGGACTTTTTTTTCTTTTCTTTTTGTTGTATCAACCTAGAGGCGTGGATGATGGGTTGTGTTGTCAAATTTCGAGGTTGGGGGGCCTGTAGTTTTGTTGTTTTGTCCACTGCCCTGATGCCATCACTCTTTTATATATATAGATAATGGTAATGGAATACTGGCACCGAGCAAAACAACAAAAGTAAACACCCCCCCAACCTAGCAATTTCACCGCACAATACAACATCCACACCTTAAGGTTGAAACAACAAAAGATCACGTCACGCACCTCCACACGGACAGAACCCACAACGCACCATCTACGCTTGCGCACTCCCTCTCATCTCCCACCCCAGGCGTCTCACCTACGGCAGAACCTCTGCCCTCCTCCCATGACCAGCATGTTAGCTGCACTCTCCCTGCTCCTCCTGCTTCTCCTGACTAGGAGAGCCACAATGGCGGCACCCACTTTCCCTCACCAAAAGGAGAGAACCACGGACGCGGGGAGCCATGCTGGGAGGGAAGGAGAAGCCTCATGGCCCACCGGCTAGAGGAAAGGCAGGCAATCGGAAAAAGCTGTCCCCTGGGTCCTAGCACCCGCCCATCATCCGAGTTATTTATCTCCACTACACTCTCCCTTATCCAACCTTCTACAATATCCAACCCATTTTAATACTCAATATTTTAAATATATGCTATGAACCATGACAATCAACACAGTCTGACTCCTAATATTTTAACAAGCTTAAAATCACAACACCAAATAAAAAACAACACTCTTAAAACAGGGGAATTCCAGACACTAAACAATCAGGGCCAGCTAACACCTCCCACAATCTGCCATGCAGGACACAATCCAAGCACTCCCAACAGATGGCCACCCAGTCTCTCAATAACAACAACAACAACAACAACAACAACAACATAGAATCCTAAGGTTTGCAGAGACCCCTAACAATCATCCAGTAAAACTTCCTTCTACCATACAGGAGGACACAATCCAAACACTCCTGACAGATGGCCATCCAATATCTCCACAATCTCCACAATAAAAATAATAATAAAATCCTACAGTCACAGAGATAGGAGAGACCCCTAAAGCCCATCCACTCCAACCCCTTCCTGCCATGAAGAACACAATCGAAACATTCCCAACAGACGGCCATACAGCCTCTTGATAATAATAATAATAATAATAATAATAACAATATCACGGAATCCTCATGTTTGCAGACAGCCCTAAGAATCATCCAGTACAACCTCCTTCTACCATGCAAGACCACACAATCCAAAAACTCCTGACAAATGGCCATCCACCCACTATATAATAATGATGATGATAATAAAGATAATAATCATCATGATGATAACAATAATAATAATAATAATAATAATAATAATAATAATAATAATAATACAACTACACAATCCAAAAATTTAGAGACACCCCTAATGGCCATCCACCCCAACCCTTTCTACTATGCACCAAGACACAACCTAACCATTCACAACACTTGGACAACGTATGAATACTGTACAATACTACACAGCAACAAAGACCTCCTCTACTCTCACCACTTTCACATTACACAAACAACCAAATACATACTAAACATAAAGACAACCATACAACAGACATTCAATACCACCACTAACTCAAATTTCTCACCAACACCACCAGACAACGCCACAGCAACGCGTGGCTGGGCACAGCTAGTCTATACTATAATTAAAAGACTATAATCCCAATTTCCTGCTAGTTGAAATCTTGACTTGTACTAGCTTGTGCTATTAGTCATTGACTGCAGTATTTTAACCACTGTGGAGACGTTATAAGTTATAGTTGAGTTCTATCTGAAAGCAGAAGGGAGATGTAAGATTGTCCAGAGCACCCTGGGTGGTTTGTATATCCTTGGCATAATGAGGGGGGATCGAATATCTCTCTAGAATAGGCACTGAAGAAGCACATGTTCCGTTTTCTCCATTATACTAGTAAATGATGGAACTTTTCACAACTGAAAAACTGAATGAAATAGATGGATGAAGGATCCAATGGCCTGTTGTAAAAAGCTTCTCCACTGAAGGAGGAGATGTCCAAATAATTAAGCATTCTGCTTAAAATAATTTTGGGTCTCAAAGTTTTGTTTTAAAAACCTTTCCCTTTGTAAAATTTTAATTAGGAAAAATATTTGATTTTGCGAAGTTCATAACATTCACACATTCACTAGGCAAAAGGTAGCCCAGGAACCCACAACCGTTAATATAAAATTATAAAAATATTTTGCCAAAGCCTGGTGGAAGAAAATATTGAAGAAAACAAATTCCAAATTTGTAAACACACACAAAGACAGACAGACAGACAGAGAGAAAGAGAGAGAGAGTACGCCATAAGGTGAATGGAGAAAAGCTTCCTACTGACAATAAAATTATCTCAGATAGAGAACATCTAAGAAAAAACTGGGAAAATAACCATACAACTGTTAAAAATGGTTGAACTCCCATCAATTACAAATTCAACAGGATCTACAAACAGGGACAATGTGACCATATGTGTAAGTCACGTATACCGCAAGGATTTATTGTTAGAATATAATTAGTTAAAAGCAAAAAGTACTTTCTGGTAAAAAAAAAAAAAACCAACAATATCTATATTTAATCTTAAGTTATTGTTTCCCAGGAATACTTACATTCATCATAGAAACCATAAATTCTATTAATGCTG
This sequence comes from Anolis carolinensis, assembly GCF_035594765.1. Taxonomy (NCBI): domain Eukaryota; kingdom Metazoa; phylum Chordata; class Lepidosauria; order Squamata; family Anolidae; genus Anolis; species Anolis carolinensis. The sequence continues at coordinate 1,046,401 of NC_085848.1, forward strand.
GCACATTCGTGATTTCCTCTGAGGAGAAAAAAATTCTCTGGATATTTTATCTTGTAAGCGAGTAAAAGGCAAATTGTTTCTAAAGACTGCTTCCCTCTATCAACATAATCACCAAGGAACAGATAGTTGCTTTCTGGTGGAAAACCTCCATATTCAAATAGTCGAAGCAAGTCATAATATTGTCCATGGATATCACCTTAAACAAACAAACAAAAAACCCTTTCATATACTTCATGGCTTAGAAGATAGAAACATATTTAATGCAAGATAAAATACATGTTTTGGAAGACATGAAATACTTACTTTTGTAATATCAAAATTTAATAATAATAATAATAATAATAATAATAATAATAATAGTTTTATTCATATATTCTGCCCCATCTCCCCAAAGGGACTCAGGGTGGCTACATGGGAACCAAGCCCGGCAAAACACAGTAAAATATAACCACATAAATACATGCATAAAATCATAAAACATATAATATACATTAAAACATACTCCAAACTGATATCTAACAGCCAAGCACAGTGTGCATATTCAACTGGAGGCAAGGCAACTGTTATATGTGTACAGTATCTAGAAAACCTCTGCTGAATGATCCAGAAGAAGAGCAGTGGCTGTGTCAAGGTGGATGTCAGGGATAGTTGTCAATGTATGCCAAATTAAGTTAAATGCTCATTGAAACAACCAGGTTTTCAGATCTTTACAGAATGTGGCCAGGGTGGGAGCTAGTCTAATTTCTCTCGGGAAAGAGTTCCAGAGCCAAGGAGGCTATCCCAGCTATGTAATTTGTTGCATATATCATTAAATATTCCCAAATTGTATTCCTATAGATTTACTAGGACTTTAATTTAAGATTTTTATTGGACTATGCCACAGATTTCTTCTTCAGAATAAATACCTAACTTTAATTCTAAAAGCAATGCTGGCATGAACTCTAAACTTCAATCAGTTTAATGGAGAATAAATAAGATCAATTGATTCTCAGAAGTAGCGCAGTGTTATTTCTTGTGGCAGAAAACACAAACATCCTGACAAAAGTTGTCCATGGCTACAAACAAATAAGCATTTTAGTTTTCCACTATGAAAAGACTAGATATGTCTCAATTCAATGGTCTCATAGAATTATAGAAACCTATAATAATTATAGAGTTGGAGGAGACCACAAGTCACATCTAATCCAATCTCATTCTGCCAAGCAAACAGGCAGGCATCATCAAAGCCCTCCCTACAAATGGTTATCCAGCCTCTGTTTTAAGACCCTCAGAGTGAGAAGGAGGTTTCACCAGAATCCATGGCAGCAACATATTCCCCTGCCAGACAGTTCTTTTTACTGTCAAGAGAGTCTTCCTAATGTTTACACAGAATCTTTTTTCCTGCAATTTTAACCCATGGCTCCCTTATGTCCTAATGGCCAGGGCAAGAGAAAGGAAGCCTGTTCTTTTTCCCCTCCATAGGACATGCAAATATTTAAACATGGCCTTCTCTTAACATTCTCTCATCCAAGCTAAATGGTCAAGAGAAATTCTTAGCTTCTAGACCTTTGGCCATTTTGGTGGCCCTTTGCTGGACATGTTCCATCTAATGAGAAATGCTAAAACTAAGTTCATTGTACCATCTAATAAACTTATTATAAGACACACACTTTATGAAAGAAATACAAGAGAAGATATTAAAATAACAATGAAGTATTTCCAGAACTACTTATTATTATTATTTAAACAAATTAAATGAGACAAAATGAAAAAAGGAAGAAAAACCAACCACAATTAAGTAGTCACAAAATTGTAAAGATAAATAATTAATGGTGTTACTGAAAGGAAAAACAATATATGGTTTTATATGATTTTCCCAATTTAAGAGAATCTGGTGAAATGTAAATCTATGTATATATAAAGCTTCTGACCATTTTTACCTAGAACTCAGAACCATGAAACTTGGCAACACAACCCAGAGTCCTCCCCACTAGGTTCCGACAACAAAACCACCACTCGAATAATAATAATAATAATAATAATAATAATAATAATAATAATAATAATAATAATAATAATAATAAACTTTATACCCTGCCACCATCTCCCCGCGGGGACTCGGGGCGGCTTACATGGGGCAGCGGCCCAAACAACATAAGGACAAAATATAAGCAACATAATACAAATCACAATATAAAAAAGAATCATAGAATCATAGAATCATTGAATCCTAGAGTTGGAAGAGACCTCATGGGCCATCCGGTCCAACCCCATTCTGCCAAGAAGCAGGAAATCGCATTCAAAGCACTCCCGACAGATGGCCATCCAGCCTCTGCTTAAAAGCCTCCAAGGAAGGAGCCTGCACCACAGTCCGGGGGAGAGAGTTCCACTGCCGAACAGCCCTTCTCACTGTGAGGAAGTTCTTCCGGATGTTCAGACAGAATCTCCTTCCTTTCCTGTCGTTTGAAGCCCTTGTTCCCTTGCGTCCTAGTCTGCAGGGCAGCAGAAAGGAAGCTCCCTCCCTCCTCCCTCTGACTTCCCCTCACGTATTTGTACATGGCCCTCATCATGTCTCCTCTCAGCCTTCTCTTCTGCAGGCTAAACATGCCCAGCTCTTTAAGCCGCTCCTCATAGGGCTTGTTCTCCAGACCCTTAATCATTTTAGTCGCCCTCTTCCTCTGGACGCTTTCCAGCTTGTCAACATCTCCCTTCATCTGCGGTGCCCAGAATGGGACACAGTGTGATTCCAGATGTGGTCTGACCAAGGCAGAATAGAATAGGGGGGAGCAGGACTTCCCTGGACCTAGACGCTATTCCCCTCTTGATGCAGGACAGAATCCCGTTGGCTTTCTTAGCCGCCGCACCACATTCCTGGCTCATGTTCCCCTTCCTCCCCACGAGGACTCCAAGGTCTTTTTCGCACACACTGCTGTCAAGCCAGGCATCGTCCCCCATTCTGTATCTTTGATTTCCATTTTTTCTGCCGAAGTGAAGTATCTTGCATTTATCCCTGTTGAACTTCATTTTGTTAGTTTTGGCCCATCTCTCTAGTCTGTCAAGATCGTTTTGAATTCTGCTCCTGTCTTCTGGAGTGTTAGCTATCCCTCCCAGTTTGGTGTCGTCTGCAAACTTGATGATCGTGCCTTCTAACCCTTCGTCTAAGTCCTTAATCAAGATCCTGAACAGAACCGGGCCCAGGACGGAGCCCTGCTTGTGGCACTCCACTTGTCACTTCTTTCCATGATGAAGACGACGCATTGGTGAGCACCCTTTGGGTTCGTTCGCTTAGCCAATGACAGATCCACCTCACCGTAGTTTTGTCTAGCCCACATTTTACTAGTTTCCTTGCCAGCAGGTCGTGGGGGACTTTGTCGAAGGCCTTACTGAAATCCAGGTACGCTACATCCACAGCATTCCCTGTATCGACCCAACTCGTAACTCTATCGAAAAAAGAGATCAGATTAGTCTGGCATGACTTGTTTTTGGTAAATCCGTGTTGACTATTAGCAATGACCGCATTTGTTTCTAAGTGTTCGCAGACCACTTCCTTAATGATCTTTTCCAGAATTTTGCCTGGTATTGATGTGAGGCTGACCGGACGGTAATTGTTTGGGTCGTTCTTTTTTCCCTTCTTGAAGATAGATCGGGACCACATTCGCCCTCCTCCAATCTGCTGGGACTTCTCCCGTTCTCCAAGAACTCTCGAAGATAATTGCCAGTGGTTCTGAAATAACTTCCGCTAATTCCTTCAGTACTCTTGGATGTAGCTGATCTGGCCCTGGGGACTTGAATTCGTTTAGAGAGGCCAGGTGTTCCTGGACAGCTTGTTTCCCTATTTGGGGTTGGATTTCCCCCAATCCTTCGTCCATTCCATGTTGCTGAGGTTGAAGATGGCTTTCTTTTTCTGAGAAGACCGAGGCAAAGAAGGCATTAAGTAATTCTGCCTTTTCCCTGTCCCCTGTCGCCATCACCCCATCTTCTCCTTGCAAGATAAAACAGTAATACAATATATCAATTAAAACAATACAAGATTTAAAAAATTGCATTTAAAACACATAAATGGTAAGACCGTAATACAAGATAGATTATTAAAAACCCTCTGGGTCTGATTAATTAATGACTGTATCTCCGAAGGCCTGCCGAAACATCCAAGTCTTCCGTTGTTTCCTGAAGGAAGATAGAGAGGGAGCCAACTGAAAGACTTGGTGGAAATCTTGAAACAGGCTTGAATAGTTTAAGATTAAAAGACATAGAAAAAAACCAAAGAAAACTTAATACAAATTATAATATCAATATTGGCAAAAGTTTGTTAACACAGCACCCCCACCTCAAATGATTTGTAGTTCACCAGAGACATCATGATGAAAAGAAATGAAAAGTTTTTCCTTTTCCATGGATCCCCTTCCACCCTGATTAGGATCAGCAGCAACCAATACCCCTAAAAAGCCTCCTTCCCATTTATATGTATTTTTATTAAAATCCAAAGAGATGTGCTGATTCATACCACCAAAAGTGCAGACAGAACCTGCAGCAGCAGATCATGTATCCTACCTTTACTCCAAGGTGTCAATTCCTATCTACTTCTACCCCTTGCCTCATCTTCCCTTGCTTGCCTTTCCCATATGCCTGTGTTTATACATCTACCTATGTTTGCACACCTGTGTATGAGCAGAGCAATAACAAAAATATAGAAAGAATGTCTCCTAAAATTGATAATTTCTGGCCAACAAATGATATTCTTTTAGGGTGTACCTCCCAGAATCTTGAAAGAATTGCAGTACAGTGTTCCCTCACTTATTGCAGGAGTTACATTCCAGGACCACCCACAATAAGTGAAAATCCGCGAAGTAGGGAAACTATTTTTATTTTAATATTTATACATTATTTTAGTAGTTACACACTATTTTAAGTCTTTACCAACCAATCATGTGTTGATAAATTGCCTCCTTCTCCTCCCGTTGCAGCTTGAGCTCCTTTTCTCTCCCTTTGGCTTCTCCTTCCTCCCTTCCTTAGGCTGTAAATTGTAATTTTTTTTATGATTTATAGTTTTAGAGTTTATTGAAAAACCGCAAAACAGCAAATACGCGAAAAGTGAACTACAAAGTAGTGAGGGAACACTGTAATTGGAGATCAGTACTCATAAACACAATTTGAACTACATATCACTCTCAGATCATGACAGAAGAATGAATGTGAGAATGAGAGGGATCCCAGAAGGAGAGACAAATAAGTCACTGAGATGCAATAATCACTTGGATACAAGAGGTGACCAAAGAAACATTGCAACAATCACAGATTGACAGAATCTACCATACAGGATTCAAAATAATATCTCCCTACCTGAGGTATATCTTGATCAGATTCTCAAGCTTTTTCTACAAAAAAAACTCGATGTAGGCAATAAGAAAATTTCAAGGAAGGCCAGGTTGCTTACCTATAACCATGTTTCTTTGAGTGGTACTCTGTGAATCCACACATTTCCACAAATCCACAGTTACTGCACCTGAAAACTGGCTTTTGAAATTCTACAATCAATGTTTGGCACCAAAACAGATTCCCAGAGTATGGAGGAAAACTAAGATCATTGCCATTTTAAAACCTGCTAAAGGCGCCTCTAGTGCCAGGAACTACCGACCAATCTCCCTCTTCTGTCATCTACATAAAGTATATATGAGAGGATGCTATTAAATCGATTAGGACCTGCCATAGAACCCAAGCTTATTGCACAACAAGCAGGTTTACTACAGGGAAAAACTACACAGGTCAAATTCTCCATCTGACTGAGCATATTGAGGAAGGCCATGAGAAAGGCTGCATCACGGGAACAGTCTTTGTGGGCCTTACGGCAGCCTATGACACGGTGCAACATAGAAAAATGCTGCATAAACTCTACCATATTACCCGGGACTTTGACTTTACAAAAACTGTCTAGACCCTCTTAGAAAACCGCAGCTTCTATGTGGAGTTTCAGGGCCAGAAAAGCAGATGGAGGAGGCAAAAGAATGGTTTACCCCAAGGCAGCGTTCTTGCCCCGACCTTGTTTAACATCTTCACGAACAATCAGCCACAACCACCACTCACAAAGAGCTTTATATATGCTGATGACCTTGGCCTCACAACACAAGCGAAAGATTTTGAAACAGTTGAAAGCCAACTCACCAATGCCTTGAAAGACCTCTCCAGCTACTACAAAGAGAACCACCTGAAGCCTAACCCTGCCAAGACACAAGTGTGCACTTTCCACCTACGTAACCGCGAAGCCAACAGGAAACTGAAAGTTACTTGGGAAGGCCAAGAGCTCGGACACTGTTTCCATCCTAAATACCTTGGTGTCACCTTAGACCGAACACTAACATATAGGAAACTCTGCGTGAACACCAGGCACAAAGTAGCCGCACGCAACAACATCCTGCGGAAACTGACTGGCAGCGCATGGGGAGCAGACCCACAAGTCGTCAGAACCTCAGCCCTGGCCTTGTCTTTCTCACCGGCTGAGTGCGCCTGCCAGGCCTGTCTGGCACAAGTCTGCCCATGCGAAGCAGGTGGACATAGCACTGAACGAAACATGCAGAGTCCTCACAGGAGGCCTGGAACCCACACCTGATGACAAACTCTACAAGTTAGCTGGCATTGCCCCTCCTGACGTGCGACGGGAAGTCGCTGCTAACGGCGAGAGGTCTACCATCGTGAAAGCCACCCCCTGCATGACTCTCGGCCCGGGCCCTCCCTCCCTCCCAGCAGACTCAAGTCCAGGAAGGGCTTCATGAGGACCACCCCCAGCAGCAGCATGGGTGCCCCTCTGGGCAGCCAGGCCAGGCAACCCCAACTGGGCCTCCCTCCCTCCAGGGCAAACCAGGAATGGGCCACTCAGAGGTCCCTGAAGAGACTCAGGAGCGGAGTGGGCAGATCCAAAGGGAACCTGGCCAGGGGCACCGCCTGGAGGAATCCTCCACCTTGTGGACAACTCCGCATCTGTAGGTTTGCCCACCCTGCCCGCCTCATGCACGGAGGAGGAGGAGGAGTGGTTGAAAGATACCGACAATGCGGCCGGTCGTGTGGCCCGCTTTTGGTCTTAAACTATTTAGCTGTTGTGATTCCTTTATCTCATCACTTTTAAAATTAGTTATCATGAAATGCTTTTGGCACAACATAAATAAAACTACACCTGTGCCGGCTGTAACGGAAAGTTTCCCAAACTGAATTTTTTCAGATTGGCAGTAAGCCCGCCCACTCCTCCCAGGGCATAAAAGGGAGCCCTGGCCACACACTCCCCAGTTCATTCACCACAAGCAGCAGCGAGAAAGGGGAAGAGTTGCATAGGGTAGATGGATGAATTTGTGTGAACTCACATAATACTACTTGGAGAAACATGGTTACAGGTAAGCAACCTGGCCTTTTTCTTTGTGGACTCTGTGAATGAACACATATGGAGACTCGTAGCAAGTTGAAGTCCAGGCAGGCGGAAAATATGCCAAACCGACACCAGGTTAAGTGCAACTAAAACTTCTTTTATTGACAAAGAAAGGCAAAGAAAAACAGTAGTTACAGGCAAACAGCCACACATGCAACATTTATCAAGTGCAACAGTGCAGAGCCAATATAGAGGGCCATGGTGCTCTAGTCACTAGTCAAATGGCTGTCAGGTAATGCAATCGGTCAGTGCAAAGATAACGGGATTACAATCTGTGCAACATGCCTTGGTCTTCTGCCATCGGAGACATAGTTTAGTGCATAAACAGGAACAGTATATAAAAAGAAACTCTTTCTTTGTAGGTAGGGTAAAGAAGACAGACTATTAACCCAAACATTCTCAAACTAATACAGCAGACACCTTAGGCAGAAGTGGAACATAAGGCAGAAAAAAATGTGATGTACAGTGTGGAGGTATCAACATAAGCATTGAAAAATCAGACGTATGAGCCTCAAGGCATCCAAGGTAGATATATTGAAAACCTTATTATCCAACATATTCGCTTATCCAACGTTCTGCTGGCCCGTTTACATTGGATAAGCGAGACTCTACTGTATTTATTTATTTATTTAATTAATTATATGCTGCTCCTTTCCCCGGGGGACCCAGAGCGATCTTACAATATGGCAGTATTAGATGCCACATCTTCTATATATATAAAAGAGTGATGGCATCACGGCAATTCACAAAACAACAAAAGTACAGGCCCCCCAACCTCAAAATTTGACAACACAACCCATCATCCACGCCTCAAGGTTGATACAACAAAAAGAAAAGAAAAATAAAGTCCTAATTAGAGGGAGAGCAATAATTTTTTTTATCCAATTGCTGCCAGTTTAGAGGGCTAATCTCTGCCCACTTGGTTGCCTAGCAACCAAGGGACAGCCAGGCTTCAGTTAGGGGACAGGCAGATTTAGGCCTCACTTAGGCCTCTTCCACAGATTATCTAATTTGCACTGGATTATATGGCAGTGTAGACTCAAGGCCCTTCCACACAGCTATAGAACCCATTTATAATCTTACTAGCTGTGCCCGGCCACGCGTTGCTGTGGCGAAGTCTGGTGTTCTGGGAAATAAAGTATTGAGGAATTGGTGGTAGTTAAGGTAAAGGGTAAACGTTTTCCTCTGACATTAAGCCCAGTCATGTATGATTCTGGGGGTTGGTGCTCATCTCCATTTCTAAGCCGAAGAGCCAGCGTTGTCCATAGACTCCTCCAAGGTCATGTGGCATGACTGCATGGAGCGGCATTACCTTCCCACCGGAGCAGTACCTATTGATGCACTCACATTTACATGTTTTTGAACTTCTGGGTTGGCAGAAGCTGGGGCTAACAGTGGGGGCTCTGTCAGTTCCCCCAATTCAAACCTGCGGCCTTTCGGTCCAGAAGTTCAGCAGCTCAGCGCTTTAACATGCTGTGCCATCAGGGGATATTATTTCCTAAAGGTTGTGAATATACAATATTTCTGATTGTTTTGTTTTTTTTGTCTGTTGGAGGCAAGTATGAATGCTGCAATTAGGAAAAATGATTAGGATGTAATGGCCTTGCAGATTTAAAGCCTAGCTGTTTCCTCCCTGAGTGATTTTTTTGTTGGGAGGTGTTAGCTGGCCCTGATTGTTTCCTGTCTGGAATTACCTTGTTTTCAGAGTGGTGGTGTTTGCGATATTTTATATGCTTCTACTGTCTGTGGCCCTGAGAAAACAGAGGATTGGCCAGACTTTGATGATGGGAATCCTTTGTTGGGAGGTGTTAGCTGGCCCTGATTGTTTTCTGTGTGGAATTCCCCTATTTTCAGAGTGTTGTTCTTTATTTAGTGTTCTGATTTTAGAGATTGTATTGTTCTGTTTTATTATACCACATTAATTTTTATATATTCTGATTTTAGTGTTTTTGAATACTTGGAGCCAGATTGTATTCATTTTCACGGTTGACCGCAACACAATAATAATAATAATAATAATAATAATAATAATAATAATAATAATAATAATAATAATAGTAAGGATAGTAATGATAGTAATAATAATGACTTTGGTAATACATAGTGCTTCACTGCCTTCTCAGCTTCCTTTCTGGAAGAATCCTTTCTTGGGAGGTGTTAGCTGGCCCTGATTGTTTCCTTTGTGGAATTTCCAATTTCCTTGCTTTATTTACTTTCTTTATTTCTTTATTTCTTTATTACTGTCCTGGTTTTAGAGATTATATTGTTCTGCATTATTCTATCCTAGAAATTATTTCATATCAAAGTAGAATCTCACTTATCCAACATTCGCTTATACAATGTTCTGGATTATCCAACACAGTCTGCCTTTTCATAATCAATGTTTTTGTAGTCAGTGTTTCAAATTCATTGTGATATTTTACTGGTAAATTTGTAAATACAGTACAGTAGAGTCTCACTTATCCAACATAAGTGGGCTGGCAAAATGTTGGATAACTGAATATGTTGGATAATAAGGAGGCGTTAAGGAAAAGCCTATTAAATATCAAATTAGGTTATGATTTTACAAATGAAACACCGAAACATCATGTTAGACAACAAATTTGGCAGAAAAAGTAGTTCAATACGCAGTAATGCTATGTAGTAATTACTGTATTTATGAATTTAGCACCAAAATATCACGATATATTGAAAACATTGACTACAAAAATGCGTTGGATAATCCAGAATGTTAGATAAGCGAGTGTTGGATAAGTGAGACTCTACTGTAATTACTACATAGCATTACTGCGCATGGAACTACCTTTTCTGTCAAATTTGTTGTATAATATGATGTTTTGGTGCTTAATTTGTATAACGATTACCTAATTTGATGTTTAATCAGCTTTTCCTGAATCCCTTCTTATTATCCAATATATTTACTTATCCTGCCGGCCTGTTTATGTTGGATAAGTGAGAGTCTACTGTATATTGATCATCTTATATTATCTGCTTAGAACTGGATTATATGAGGCCCCTTCTTCACAGTTGTATAAAATGCTCACTGAAGTGGATTATATGGCAGTGTGGAGTCAAGATAATCCAGTGCAAAGCAGATAATATAAGATTCTAAATGGGTTATATAGCTGTGTGGAAGAACCTTGAGTCTACACTGCCATATAATCCAGTGCAAATTAGATAATCTGTGGAAGAAGACTCAGTGAGGCCTACATCCGCCTGTCCCCTAACTGAAACCTGGCTGTCCCTTGGTTGCTAGGCAACGAAGTGGGCAGAGATTAGCCCTCTAAACTGGCAGCAATTGGATAAAAACAATTATTGCTCTCCCTCTAATTAGGACTTTATTTTTCTTTTCTTTTTGTTGTATCAACCTTGAGGCGTGGATGATGGGTTGTGTTGTCAAATTTCGAGGTTGGGGGGCCTGTAGTTTTGTTGTTTTGTGAATTGCTGTGATGCCATCACTCTTTTATATAGATAGATATTATCTGCTTTGCACTGGATTATCTTGACTCCACACTACCATATAATCCACTTCAGTGTGCATTTTATACAGCTGTGTAGAAGGGGCCTCAGATAATCCAGTTCTGAGCAGAGAATATAAGATTAGAAATATACAGTAGAGTCTCACTTATCCAACGTAAACAGGCCGGCAGGATAAGTGAATATGTTGGATAATAAGAAGGGATTCAGGAAAAGCCAATTAAACATCAAATTAGGTAATCGTTATACAAATTAAGCACCAAAACATCATATTATACAACAAATTTGACAGAAAAAGTAGTTCCATGCACAGTAATGCTATGTAGTATTTACAGTAGAGTCTCACTTATCCAACACTCGCTTATCCAACGTTCTGGATTATCCAACGCATTTTTGTAGTCAATGTTTTCAATATATCGTGATATTTTGGTGCTAAATTCATAAATACAGTAATTACTATATAGCATTACTGCGTATTGAACTACTTTTCTGACAAATTTGTTGTCTAACATGATGTTTTGGTGCTTAATTTGTAAAATCATAACTTAATTTGATGTTTAATAGGGTTATCCTTAATTCCTCATTATCCAACATATTCGCTTATCCAACGTTCTGCCGGCCCGTTTATGTTGGATAAGTGAGACTCTACTGTACTGTATTTACAAATTTACCACTAAAATATCACAATGAATTTAAAACACTGACTACAAAAACATTGATTATGAAAAGGCAGACTGTGTTGGATAATCCAGAACATTGTATAAGCGAATGTTGGATAAGTGAGATTCTTCTTTAATATGAAATAATTACTGGGATAGAATAATGCAGAACAATATAATCTCTAAAACCAGGACAGTAAATAAACAGGGGAATTCCACACAGGAAACAATCGGGGCCAGCTAACACCTCCCAACAAAGTATTCCCATCATCAAAGTCTGGCAAATCCTGTTTTCTCAGGGCCACAGACAGTAGAAGCACATAAAATATCGCAAACAACACCACTCTGAAAACAAGGGAATTCCAGACAGGAAACAATCAGAGCCAGCTAACACCTCCCAACAAAGTATTCCCATCATCAAAGTCTGGAAAATCCTCTGTTTTCTCAGGGCCACAGACAGTAGAAGCATATAAAATATTGCAAACAACACCACTCTGAAAACAAGGGAATTCCAGACAGGAAACAATCAGGGCCAGCTAACACCTCCCAACAAAAAATTCACTCAGGGAGGAAGCAGCCAGGCTTTAAAGCTGCAAGGCCATTACATCCTAATCATTTTTCCTAATTGCAGCATTCATACTTGCCTCCAACAAACAAAAAAAACCAATCAGAAATATTGTATATTTACAACCTTTAGGAAATAATATCCCCTGATGGCGCAGCGTGTTAAAGCGCTGAGCTGCTGAACTTCTGGACCGAAAGGCCGCAGGTTTGAATTGGGGGAGCGGAGAGAGCCCTCACTGTTAGCCCCAGCTTCTGCCAACCCAGAAGTTCGAAAACATGCAAATGTGAGTGCATCAATAGGTACTGCTCCGGCGGGAAGGTAACGCCGATCCATGCAGTCATCCCACATGACCTTGGAGGAGTCTACGGACAACGCCGGCTCTTCGGCCTAGAAATGGAGATGAGCACCAACCCCCAGAATCAGACATGACTGGACTTAATGTCTGGGGAAAACCTTGACCCTTGACCTTAACTACCACCAATTCCTCAATACTTTATTTCCCAGACCACCAGACTTCGCCACAGCAACGCGTGGCCGGGCACAGCTAGTCTATATATATAAAAATGTTCTAGACTTTTTACTTAGAAGTAGACAACAAAACTACACGACCCAGAAGCATGAAACTTGGCAACACAACCCACCATCCTTGCTGCTAGGTTCAGACAACAAAACCAAACATCCAGGATGGAACCATGGCCCAAAAAACCCAAAAAACAAGAAAATGCCATCTATGCCTGCACGAAACAGGACACAGCCACACACTCCCCCACTCCCTCCAACATGCTCCAGCATTCATTCGCCTGTTTCCATGCCGCCGCCATCTTCGCCACCATCCATCCACATCGCCCAAGGACACGGAGAGGACAGCGAAAGCAGCGGTTTACTTTCTCCGAGACAAAGGTGGCCTAGCAAACTGCAGGCCTTGCGGCCCTGTGCAGGGGGGTGGCAGGGGAAGAGCGAAGGGTCCACTGTCCATCTATGTGACGGAAGGGTCCGAGGCCATGAGTAGGCCACAACTAGGCCTCAAAACAATTCTGCCTTGACGCCACCTCCAAACAATTCTGAGGCGATGAGGGGAAATGGGAAGGTCTCTTTGGAGTGAGAAAATAATAGGGGTGTCCTTGAACAGAGTGAAAATGGGGGCCAAGTGACAGAGAAGGGGAAATGGGGGGACTTTGGGGTGAGGAGATAATAATAATAATAATAATAATAATAATAATAATAATAATAATAATAATAATAATAATAATGTGTTGTCGAAGGCTTTCATGGCCGAGATCACAAGGTTGTTGTATGTCTTTTGGGCTGTGCGGCCATGTTCCAGAAGAATTCTCTCCTGACGTTTCATCTACATCTATGGTAGGCATCCTCAGAGGTTGTCCATACCTCAGCCCCATCTCTCATCCCCGCCAACCATAATATTTTATACTTTACAACAAAATGTTGATGTAAAGAGTAAGGAACAAGATAATCGGAAGAAGATTCAATATAATATCAAGGAGAAAGGGAAAGAGCTTCAAAAGGACCGCTCAAACAAAGAACAGTCTGATGAGAACTATTTTCTATTATCACCGTTGTTGAAATCAAAAAGAAGTTGAGGTATATGAATCAGAAACCGTTTGGACTGGCAAACAAATCAGGATTATTGAACTGGATGGCAGAGGATTGAATTAGATGGCTCTTGGAGTTTCTTCCAGCTCTAGGATCCCATGATCCTATGATCTAAAATGGCTAACATATAAGCTGAGGAAGGAGAGAAGAAATTAATATTAAAGATCACTGAGGGAAAGGAAGAATTTGCAAATCAAGATGACGTTACCTTGATTTGTAAATCCTTTATTTCTTTGATGTTTAATATTGACTTGATCACATCATCTACAACGATTATATATCTGTTGTTGAATGCTTTCATGGCCAAAATCTCAGGGTTGCTCTGCACTTGCCAGGCTGTGTGGCCATGTTCCGGAAGCATTCTCTCCTGACATTTTACCCACATCTGAGGTCTGTTGGAAACTGGGCAAGTGGGGTTCACATCCCTGTGTAATGATGTCCAGGTGGGAGAGAGAACTCATGTCTGCCTGAGGGAAGTGGGAGTGTTGCCATTGAATGGCCTTGCATCCTGGCTTCTTCCTGCCTGGGGGAATTCTTTGTTGGGAGGTGTAAGCTGCCCCTGATTGATTCATGGCTGGAATTCCCGTTTTCAGAGTGTTGCTCTTTATTTCCTGTCCTGAGTTTAGAGTTTTTCAATACTGGGAGCCAGACTGTGCTCACTTTCCTGGTTTCCTCCTTTCTGTTGAGATTGCCCACCTGCTTCTTGTGGATTTCAGTGGCTTCTCTGTGTTGCCTGACGTGGTGGCGGTGAGTGTGGTCCCTGCCTGTCTGTGTCTCCAACAATAATATCCTGTGTCCAGGCTGGTTCCTCAAGGGCTCGGCTATGGCTGGCTTCTCTGATTGAGTGAGTCTGCAGTGCCTTTCATGTTCCTTGACCCGTGTTTGGGCATTGCTGTGTTTGGAGGGCCCTCCGTAGACTTGTCCACAGCTGCACGGTATACAGTAGACTCCTGCAGAGGTGAGAGGATCCCTCTTGTCCTTTGCTCAACATAGCATTTGTTGGTGGGTCTGTAGATAGTTTGTAGGTTGCGTTTCTTCCACCGCTTCCCTCTGTGGTTGGTGATTCTCTTGATGTATGCTGAGAACACTTTTCCTCTGGGTGGACCTTCCCTTTGCTCTCGAGGCTTGTTCTTGGCATGAGGTGGATGGAGTCTCTATTGGCCTGGGGAGCCCAGTTTAGGGGGTTCTGTTCCCCAGATCTTCTGTAAACAGTGTGGCCCAATTGTGGATTGGCTTTGCGGTTGACTAGACATCTAGAAAGGGCAGTTTCCTTTCATTTTCTGTTTCCATGGTGAATTGGATGTTTGGGTGGAGGCTGTGGAGGTGGTCCAGGAACTCGCTGAGTTCTCCTCCATGGCTCCAAATGGTGAAGGTGTCATCCACATATCTGAACCATATAGTGGGATTTTTTGGTGCTGTTTCCAGGGATTGTTTCTCAAAGTGTTCCTTATCGAAATTTGCCATGACTGGGATGAGACGGCCCGTGGCTACCCATCTTTCTATTCAGAAAAGCTACACACATGGTTAAAGGTTGGACTATGGCTGGAGGACATAGTTCAAATACCTGCTCACCCAAGAATACCCACTGAAAGACTTTGGACAAGTCACATGCTGTTAGTCTTAGAAGAGCCTATGAAGATCCATATTAAGGTTGCCATAAACAGAAAATGATTTAAAGGCATACAAGAATACAATGTAAAATCATTTATAGAGAAAGGAAAGTATGGTTCTCTGGATATTGTTGAATGAATAATCAAACCATGGTGCATCACAAAAGTAAAGGATAATGAAAACTGGATTGCAACAGCTGGAGAGATATAAATCTAGCAGCTCAGCAGAGACTGAATGTATTTTCACTGCAATCTTTTACAAGCATTCTACTAAGTTTTGAATGAGATGTATCAGCTGATATTAATATCAATCACATTTTTTCAAATTATTATCAGTTAATTAGAAGGCACAGGCATAGCTAAACATAGTACTTACCACATATTTTAAGTGGTGCTTCAAGTTCTAATAGAATGGGTTGACTAAGAAAAATCTCTCGAGATTTCAAGCACAATCCTCTTATTTCATTTTCCTGAAGCTGGACATTTTTACCAGGTTTTGAACCTCTCACTGTGAAAGAAAAAGAGCATCGCAAAATAAATAAATAAATAAATAAATAAAGGCATTACAATATTTAATCAGCTATTGTTTCCCTTTGAATACTTCTTGAATCTCATAATGAAACCATTTTTTTTCTATGTCAGGAATGTCTTGAGAAACTGCAAAGTCGCTTCTGGTGTGAGAGAATTGGCCATCTGTAAGGACGTTGCCAAGGGACACTGCCTGGATGTTTTACCATCCTATGGAAGGCTTCTCTCATGCTCCCGCATGGGGTACTGAAGCTGACAGACAGGTCACCCTGTTTCTTGTATTCGAACCACCAACCTTTCGATTAGCAGTTCTGCTGACAGTCACGGCGTCACCAGGGGCTCCTATGAAACCAAATAAGGGGAAGGTATTGTTGTACACCAGATAAGAATTAAATTGCAAAGTTAAAAAAAATAAGAATGGTTTGTGAATTTTGATCTAAAATATGGGTTCTTAAAACTTTTTCAGTCATAGAGCCCTTTCTTGGGCAGCATCAAGAAATATATATAATATCCTATCGGATTTGTTGTTGATCCACAGCTCTGGACTTCATACAAATCTACCAGTTGCCAAAATCTACAATCCTGTGCTTTTCTTTTCCATTTCCAGCCAAATAGCTTAATCATAGGTTTGTCCTACTGAGTATGTGGTCTGCCGAAGTGCTACTTGTGGTCTCTGGAATCCAGTTTGAGTCAACGTGTCCTTTATCAGTTGCCTTTGGTTTGTGCTCTATGCCCTGCCCATCTCCTTTTTGCCTCATAGATTTCATTGAACATGTTTTGTACTTCAGTTCTTTGACACAGCTCTTTATTGCTGACTTCATCTCTTATTGTCACGACAAAGCCTTCTCATGCACCAGCTGTGCTCATACCTTAAGATGTCAGAATTGGCCATGGTAGTCTACACCTTAGTTAAATCCCATCTACTGCAATGCTCTCTATGTGAGATTGCCTTAGAAGATAGTTCAGAAACTGCAACTGGTCCAGTCATCAGCAGCCAAGATACTAACTGGAGTGCTGTACAGGGAGAGAACCACTTCCATGTAATGGCAGATCCACTGAGTGACAGTCCACTTCTCTGCTAAATGGTGCTTTGGGTGCTTTGAATAAGATTTCCTGCTTCTTGGCAGGGGTTGGACTGGATGGCCCATGAGGTCTCTTCCAACTCTACTATTCTATGATTCTATGAAATACAAAGTACTAGTTATCTATATATCTATAGCTATAATAAGAGCAAAAACCCATTATGTGTGTATGTGGCACAGGTGTCCATTCACACAGACAGCCTCCGGCCGCCACAAACAGGCTATATTTCCCAGGGCTGAGAATCCAGCAAGTCACTCTTTTCCACTGACATTGCAGTTACAGTGAGCGCTATGAACATGCAGCCCACCCCCTGCCAATGCCCTCCCCAAAAACTACGGCCCACCCCCCAAGGAATGCTTTCGTTTGGGGACAATTTCATCCTAGATTTTGCTTTTTCTTCCACCACAGGCAGGCATCCCAGGGCTCTCTCTCCATTGGTGTGGAATTTGCATGACCCCACCCATGGCCCTTCCCTTTCCAATCTCTCTGCATAACAAACACAGCAGAACTGAGCTCCAACTAACTTACTGGGGGAGTTTAGGAACTGACTCCACATGGCAGAAGTTGTAGTTCACCCTGCATCAAGTCAGAGCCCTGTGACTCCTACTGTAAAATGTAGAGGAGTTGTAGTTCACCTACACCCAGAACGCTAGGAACCCAAACAACAATGGCTCTGGGCCAAACTTGCTATGCAGACCCGATAGGCCCAGATTTGTATACTGGTCGATTTGGAGGGGAATTGGCCTGGACATTTGGGAGCCGTAAGTACTGGGATGTATACCTGCAATCGAACCCCACCAATGATGGACCAGGACCACACTTGGCACACAGAGCCTCCATAACCAACAGAGCATATTGGACAAGTTTGGGGAAAATGTTTATTTATATCCTGCCTCCATCTCCCCCGAAGGGGACTCGGGGCGGCTTACAGCAAAATCAGATACAAAACAATGATAAAATATGAAACATCAAAGAACAATAACAAAAACCAATAATAAAAAGCCTGGGCTGTGGCGCAAGCTGGTGAGCAGCCAGCTGCAGCCAGCTGAGACCAATCACTCTGACCAAGAGATCATGAGTTCGAGGCCAGCTCGGAGCCTGCGTTTGTGTTTGTCTTTGTTCTATGTCAAGGCATTGAATGTTTGCCTTATATGTGTAATGTGATCCCCCCTGAGTCCCCTTTGGGGTGAGAAAGAAGGGCGGAATAGAAATGCTGTAAATAAATAAATAAAAAATAAATAATATATACACAATAACCGGGGGGAAAACCCAACAGAGTATTAAAAGATCGAATAAAAACAATGAGGTTGCAATAGTAGATAAGCAAGGTGCCCATTATGAGTAACAAATTCGTAAATAGATAAAGTGCAATAGATTCATTTAAGATCACATTAGGTAGGGAGGAGCCCTGAATTAATGTCAAGTTATCAGGAAAAGAGCGACCAATACAAAAGGTCGAGGAGCATAATTGTAATTATGATGGGGATGGGCGATCTTAATCAAAGGCCTGTTGGAAGAGCCAGGTTTTCAGGCTCTTCCTGAACACATCCAAGGTGGGGGCTTGCCTGATCTACCTGGGGAGCGAGTTCCAGAGCCGGGATGGGGGCCACGATGGAGAAGGCCCTCTCTCTCCCTCGTCCCCACCAACCGCGCTTGTGACGGAGGCGGAAGCGAGAGGAGGGCTTCCCCCGACGAACGAAGAGACCGTGCAGGTTCATAGGGGGAGAGGCGGTCACGAAGGTAGGGGGGTCCCGAACCGTGCAGGGCTTTGTAGGTGAGTACCTGCACCTTGAATTGGGACCGGAAGGTGAACGGCAGCCAGTGGAGCTCCCTAAACAAGGGAGTAGACCTCTCCCTGTAGGTTGCTCCGTTTAGTCTGGCTGCCGGTTGTTGGACTATTTGTAATTTCCGGGCCATCTTCAAGGGCAGCCCCAGGTAGAGCGCATTGCAATCGTCCAGCCTAGAGGTGACTCAGGCGTGGACCACCATGGCCAAGTCAGACTTCACGAGGTACGGTCGCAGCTGGCGCACAGGCTTTAGTTGTGCAAAGGCCCTCCCGGCCACGGCCGACACCTGAGCCTCAAGAGTCAGCCCCGAGACCAGGAGGACCCCCAGACTGCAATGGACCTGCGCCTTCGGGGGGAGTGCGACCCCGTCAAGCACAGGTGGCCACCCAATACCCCGGTCAGACATGCGACTGGCCTCGAGGACCTCTGTCTTGTCGGGATTAAGCTTCAGCTTATTCGCCCTCACCCAGCCCATCACAGCCGCCAGGCACTGGTCCGGTACCTGAGGGGCTTCCTTGGAGTTTGGTGGAAAGGAGTAGTAGAGTTGGGTGTCATCTGCGTAGAGATGGCACCCAACTCCAAAACTCCAAATGACCTCTCCCAACGGTTTCATGTAGATGTTGAAAAGCATGGGGGACAGAATGGAACCTTGCGGGACCCCACGGGTCAATGGCCAGGGGTCCAAGCAGGTGTCCCTCAGCTTCACCATCTGGGAACGACCCTCCAGGAAGGACTGGAGCCACTGCAGAGCAGAACCCCCAAGGCCCATCCCGGAGAGCCGTCCGAGAAGGATACCATGGTCGATGGTCTCGAAAGCCACTGAGATGTCCAAGAGAACCAGCAGGGTCACACTCCCCCTGTCCACCAAGGCGACCAAAGCCGTCTCAGTACTATAACCAGGCCTGAAGCCAGACTGTGATTGGTCCAGAAAATCCGTATCTTCCAAGAATCCCTGGAGCTGGGAAGCAACCACCCTCTCCAAGACCTTGCCCAAAAATGGAAGGTTAGAGATTGGTCTGTAGTAACTAAGGTTGGTCGAATCCAAGGAGGCCTTCTTCAAGACAGGCCTCACTACAGCTTGTTTTAGGCAAGATGGAAATCTACCCTGCCCCAAAGAGGCATTGATTATCCTCACAAACCAATCTACCAGCCCACCACTGGCCTGTTTTAAGAGCCAGGATGGGCAAGGGTCAAGGGCACAGGTGGTCACCCTCAACGCTCCAAGAATCTTGTCCACATCATCAGGCTGCACAAGCTGAAACGAATCCCACAAGCTCAAACAGAACAGCTGCCTTGGTTACCTCACCTGGCATTGCAACAAGGCCAGCATCCAAGTCGGAACGAATCTGAGCGACTTTGTCTGCAAAATGGTGAGCGAACTCGCTACACTGAGTTGCCGAGATGTCAGATGCCCCCCCAACCTGAGGGGGGTGGAGGAGCTCCCCAACAACCCGAAACAACTCTGAAGATCTATTTGTTGCAGACACGATGCGGGCAGTCAAGACAACCTTCCTGGCTGCCCGCAACGCCACGGAATAAGCCCTAATAGCGGCTCTAGACTGTGCTCGGTCGATGCATCGCGAGTTGTCCACCAGCGGCACTCTAGTCTCCTTCTCGCACGTTTCATCACCGCCAGCTCCCCAGTAAACCAGGGGGCTGAGGCAACTCCACGCAGCGAGAGGGGACGTTTGGGGGCGATCATGTCTATTGTCATGGACATCTCGCTATTGTAGCGAGTGACCAAGGCATTGACAGGATCGTCAGCTTCCATGGCAGACAGATCCCCAAAAGACCTCAGCAATCCCTCAGGATCCATAAGTCTCCTGGGGCGGACCATCTTAATGGGCCCACCACCCCTGCGAAGGTTTGAGGATACGGTGAGTCTTAAACTGATCAGATAATGATCGGACCATGACAATGGAAGGATAATTTGCTCTTCCACTCTGACCAAACCATCACCTGCAACAAAGACCAGGTCGAGTGTATGTCCAGCTTGATGAGTGGGACCCAATATTACTTGGGACAGTCCCATGGTCGTCATGGCGGCCATGAACTCTTGAGCTGCACCTGTCAAGGTGGCCTCAGCATGGACATTGAAGTCACCCAGTACCATGAGGCGCTGGGAACCCAATACCACACTAGAGACCACCTCTGCTAGCTCAGACAGCGAGATTGCTGTGTCGCGGTGTGGAACACCAGCAGAATCCCCAAACTGTCCCGGATTCCCACCTTCAAGTGGAGACACTCAAACCCAGCAAATTGCAGAGCGGCACATCTGACCAGGGCAATGGACTGCAGAAAGACCACTGCAACCCTACCTCCCCGCCCTCCAGGCCTGGCCTGCTGATGCAGACTTACCCCACCCAGCTCATCCAACCAGGTCTCGATGAAGGGTCTCCCAGGGTCGCAAGAAACCTGTTGCGCTTCTCCCTGGGAATCCGTTGACCGCGCCTCCCCCTCCCCCACACAACCTCGATGGAAACACCCCCCCTCCCGGTCTCCACCCCCAAGGAACCTGGCTCTATTGGAGCGTTATTAAGAGGCCTTAGTCAGCTCCCTAAATCCAAATGGCTGCAAGAATTTCCATCTAGACTAGTATCTAGGGAAAGGGGCAAATGGAGTCTATCAGAAGGGAGATCTCTCGAAATGGCTTAATGAAGCGGCGGAAGACAAGGATTGCGGACAGGGTACGGAAAAGGGTTGGGCAGAAATATCAGAATAAGGGTTTAATGGGGGCGAGGACCAACACAGAGGGTTAGGCATCCTATTATCCCTGGACCTAATAGGGGCTTTTACGTGTAAAGACAGGTTGGCCATTAGGGGACGGATTAAGGGGTCCACAATAACTCTTCTAATGGTGATGCCTCATGAGTTCAGCTGAAACCTGAAAGCCTATAATTTATCTTTTATGAACTTGTCCTCCAGAGTGATAATGAGGCGCATTGAGTGGTCGTGAGATTGAAAGTCCTTATAGAGCCAGATGATGGTCTTAATCTTGACTTCTGATATGCTCCGTGAAAGAATATGGGCCAAGGACCTCTGGATCGCTCTTTTTGTGGTCCATCTGCCCCTGTTCAATTGATAATCTTTAATTTCAAGTGCCAATTGTTATTTGGAAAAGATGGTCATCAAGGCACCCTACGTACGATGGAGAATAGTCCGTCCCCAGCGGAGTGTTCATAATCTGCTTCGACACTCCCAAGTCTATATTCCTATTCCCAACCCTTCCCTGCCCATATTGTTCAACCAGAGGATCTTCACTTCCCTTAATTACCCATTGTCTAATTTTGTTACCTTGCTAAACTTTTGTTGCCCAATGCCTCCCTCACCAGCCAAATCTGACGGCCAGCTGACCTCCGTTAAGTTATAACCAGCAATATTTTCCTCCCTAGGGTCATCGTGCTGTGTGGAATTTTTTACTAGCAACGAGATCCCTTTCAGGAGGTGGTCTATTTTGTCATTTTAAGGTTACTAGTTGAGAAAGGTCAAGGCTAAAGGACCTACCCATAAGGTGACATGAATGTGATATTTCGTAATTCCCAATTGTGTCTGTCTGATTCATTTTCTACTAACCTACCCTAGGCTTTCAAAATACAGTAGAGTCTCACTTATCCAACACTCACTTATCCAACGTTCTGGATTATCCAACGCATTTTTGTAGTCAATGTTTTCAATACATCATGATATTTTGGTGCTAAATTCGTAAATACAGTAATTACTACATAACATTACTGTGTATTGAACTACTTATTGAACTACTTTTTCTGTCAAATTTGTTGTATAACATGATGTTTGGTGTTTAATTTGTAAAATCATAACCTAATTTAATGTTTAATAGGCTTTCCCTTAATCTCTCCTTATCCAACATATTATCCAACATATTCGCTTATCCAATGTTCTGCCAGCCCGTTTACGTTGGAGAAGCGAGACTCTACTGTAGTACTATCCAATTCCTTCCACAGAAAAACAACCTTCTAAAACCTTCACTTTCATTCTACCTAATTAACTTCCCGCCAACGATCAACGTTGGCACTTCCAACCAAAAAGTCTTAATACATCCTCTTCCCTCCTACACTTTCTGAAACCATCAGTATACCAATCATTTCTATCTAGGGAATTACGTAGTGGCCTAGCCACCTTATATGGCCTGCCTTCTTCTAATCAATTACCTCACCTAACTTAGGACATCTATCAATTGACTTTGACAACAATATTAATTGCCCAGTTTGGTTAAAAACTGTGTAAGTTGTTAATACTCTTATTCATTTACAACTTACTAAAACCACCATAAATTTAGAGAGAGAGAAAGGGGGGGAACCAAAGGGGGAGAAAAAGGTGGCAACAGCGTAAAGTGGTCTAGTATAGGAATCCCTTTCGAGCAAAGAACAGTAGTCTCAATGATCAATGCCAACTGCAGGCCCCAATGGGGGTGCCACTCAGTCCAGTTCAAGTTCCCCAGAGTAGACCCACAAAGATGAGGGAGATGGTAATTCCGATGAAGGCCACCTCCTGGTCCCGCGAGGCAGCCACTCAAAGCAGCAACAGCGACGATTCTTGGTGGATGTCACCAGCCAGCTAACAGGGCGAAAAAGTAGCTAGAAGAGGCCCCCCGATTTGACGCAGCCTACTAGACTGAAGAGATAACTGGGGGGAGGCCGCCCGGTCTGGCGCAGCCTCCTAAGCCGGTGAAGTCGCTGAGGGGAAGCTGCCCGGTCCGGCGCAGCTTCCTGAGGCCGAGATAGTAGCTAGGAGGGAGGCCGCCCAGCTCGGCGCAGTCTCCTAGGCCAGAGAGGTAGCTGAAGGGAGGCCGCCCAGTTCGGCGCGGATTCCTAAGGGCCAAGGTAGTAGCTGGGAGGGAGGCTGCCCGGTTCAGCGCAGCCCCAAGGCCGGAAGAATAGCTAGAGAGGAGCTGCACGGTTCGGTGTGGCTTCCTAAGGTCAAGGTGATAGTAGCTGAGGAGGGAGGCCGCCTGGTTCGGCGCGGCCTCCTAGATCGAGAAAACAACTGGAGGAAGGCCGCCCGGTTCGGCGCGGCCACCTGGGCCGAGATGACTAGGCCGAGGTAGTAACTAGAAAAGGAGGCCACCCGGTTCAGCGCGGCCTCCTAGGCCGAGGAAACAGCTGGAGGGAGGCCACCCGGTTCGGCGCGGCCTCCTGAGCCGAGGAGATGACTGGGCCAAGGAAATAGCTGGAAAGGGAAGCAGCTAGGCCGAGGAAGCAGCTAGAAGAAGGCCGAGGTTCGGCGCAGCCTCCTAGGCTGAGTAAGCAGCTAGAAGAAAGCCGCCCGGTTCGGCGCAGTAATTTGTTCTTTCAAGATTTCCAAAGCTTCTTCAATTTTTCTGGTGTTCAGCCAGTACTTTCTGATCAGGTATTGCTTGATTTTGTCATTCTTCAGTTTCTTCTCTTTCATATTTTTCACGTTAGTTGCATCTGATCTAAGTTTCTTGATTTTCAACTCAAGCCTGACCTTCCACTTTGGTTTTCCAGTCGATTTTCTTTGGGGCTGCCTTGGATGTAGAGCCCAAGCTCTTCTGTTACTATCACTGCTGCACTGTAGGCATACTGGTTTGTTTGTTCAATTGATGTTATTTGGACAGTGGAGAGTACTGTATTCACATCTTTCATGAGAGGCGCCAGGTGTCTCTTGGGCACTGTTTTTAGAGTTGGGAGCCGCTGTCTTATTGCATTTGCTGCAGCATGAGCCATGATCTCAATGAGCCTTGAGCTCTTGTTGTCTTGCTGTCAAAGTAGGCATTGTCCCCTGTTAATTGAGTTTCTGGGAAAGCTTTATTTGCCAGTGTGAGTTTCTGCCAGAGCCTGATCCCAGAAGGGCAGTTGGTTCTCGCAGAGGCAGAGGCAGCAGGAGGACATTTTTGCTCCCTGGCTTCAGGTAGGATTTGGCTAAGATTTGGCTAAGATTTTAAACTGAGTGTGGGCTTGGCTTCTGTGGTCAAAGTCTAACTGTTGTGTGACTGTTGTGTTGAAAGAGAGCCAGGTACTTAAGTTGATTGACAGCAGGCATTGTCCCCTGTTAATTGAGTTTCTGGGAAAGCTTTATTTGCCAGTGTGAGTTTCTGCCAGAGCCTGATCCCAGAAGGGCAGTTGGTTCTCGCAGAGGCAGAAGCAGCAGGAGGACATTTTTGCTCCCTGGCTTCAGGTAGGATTTGGCTAAGATTTGGCTAAGATTTTAAACTGAGTGTGGGCTTGGCTCCTGTGGTCAAAGTCTAACTGTTGTGTGACTGTTGTGTTGAAAGAGAGCCAGGTACTTAAGTTGATTGACAGCAGGCATTGTCCCCTGTTAATTGAGTTTCTGGGAAAGCTTTATTTGCCAGTGTGAGTTTCTGCCAGAGCCTGATCCCAGAAGGGCAGTTGGTTCTCGCAGAGGCAGAGGCAGCAGGAGGACATTTTTGCTCCCTGGCTTCAGGTAGGATTTGGCTAAGATTTGGCTAAGATTTTAAACTGAGTGTTGGCTTGGCTCCTGTGGTCAAAGTCTAACTGTTGTGTGACTGTTGTGTTGAAAGAGAGCCAGGTACTTAAGTTGATTGACAGCAGGCATTGTCCCCTGTTAATTGAGTTTCTGGGAAAGCTTTATTTGCCAGTGTGAGTTTCTGCCAGAGCCTGATCCCAGAAAGGCAGTTGGTTCTCGCAGAGGCAGAGGCAGCAGGAGGACATTTTTGCTCCCTGGCTTCAGGTAGGATTTGGCTAAGATTTGGCTAAGATTTTAAACTGAGTGTGGGCTTGGCTCCTGTGGTCAAAGTCTAACTGTTGTGTGACTGTTGTGTTGAAAGAGAGCCAGGTACTTAAGTTGATTGACAGCAGGCATTGTCCCCTGTAAAGGCACCTTTACTAACTATCCTTTGCATTACATACAGGAAACAAAGCAACATAAACAAATACACAAAGAGGTGGTTTGTTGCAGTCTGCACATAAAGTGCGTGCATATTACTTAACTGTACAAAGATCCCACTTGGCCACCACGCTCACCAAGAGATGCAACAAAAGCAAAACATTCCCATCTCATGCACCAGCTGTGGCATGTTCCGCTTTTTCACACAAAAACTAGACAACTACAACTGCTCCAAATGCAAACAGATGACTCTGATGGAGCAGAGGATCCAACAGCTCGAGCACCGTATTAAGACCCTTAAGGACATTCAGGCACTCGAGCTCTTCTTGGACACTGCACAACACGCTGCTGTAGATATGCAGCCTGCATCACACCAACACCACCAAGACCATGATCAGGAACCTTATGGGGAGATCAACTCAAAGGTAAACAACCCTCAGGCTTGGAAGGAGGTCACCCATAGAAGGAGACGCAGGACCAGGCAGCCTCCACAGAACTCCTCTGCTCAGCTGCATTTACACAACAGATTTGAAATTCTTACATCATTAACATACAATCAGGAAACACATCTTGTGGAGGACCACAGTTTCTTAGATACCACTCAGTGGACCACCCTGGATCAATGCGCAGGGGATAGCCCTGACGGGGACAGTGCATCACCACAGTCACACTTATGTAATCATGCAAATGCTCCATCTCCAATCATAGACCAGGAGCAACAGGAACATCCTTGGGAGAGTAATGGGCTCTCGGATGTATCTCAATGGATTGTCATTGATGAATGCACTGGGGATGTTGAGGAGGAGGACAACACTTTACACCTGCATGATTCACTTCAACAGGAACACTCTTCAGGGGACATACACACTGTCTTGCACAAAAGGGACCCTGTCAATCCTCAAAGGAAACAGGTCTTGGTAGTAGGTGACTCCCTCCTTAGAGGAACGGAAGCCATCATTTCCAGACCGGATGGGATGGCTCGAGAAACATGCTGCCTCCCGGGGGCAAAAATACACCATATCACTCAGAGGCTCAGCAGGCTCCTAAAGCCCCATCACCCTCCCCACCTTATGTTGATTCATGTAGGAACCCATGACACCGCTAGGCATACTTTTCAAAAGATCACAAATTATTTTCGAGCCCTCGGAAGTAAGCTAAAACTGTGTAATGTACAGGTGATCTTTTCATCCCTCCTCCCCGTTGTAGGACACGGCTCTACAAGGGCCGGAAAAATAGTACAGGTCAATAACTGGCTCATAAAATGGTGTCAAGAGGAGCATTTTGGATTCCTTGACCATGGTCTACTCTTCCAAGAGGATGGACTACAGGCAAGCGATGGGGTGCATCTCACACAAGTAGGAAAACATCTTTTTGCACAGAGACTGACAAACCTCATCAGGCGCACTTTAAACTAGATCCACTGGGGGAGGGGAACAACAGCCTGGCAAACACTATATTACCCACGACCACAGGGAACCGCCAAAAGGCTAAACGGAGGGCTGCACAAACACAGCAAGGACCAAGTACAGAGAGCACAATAATCCCAAATAAACAGTTCGAGGGGAGGTCACAGAGGCTTACATGTCTTTACACTAATGCTCAGAGCATGGGAAATAAGCAAGACGAACTCCAACTCCTAGCACAGCACCACACATACGATGTCATAGGCATCACTGAAACCTGGTGGGATGACTCCCATCACTGGAATTTAACCATTGAGGGCTATAACCTCTTTCACAGAAATAGAACAAAGGGGAGAGGAGGGGGGGTAGCTTTATATGTCAAAAACAGTTACGTTGCAGAAGAAATGCAAGACTGTAATCCGGGAAACCAGCTTGAAAGCATCTGGATAAGAATCAAGGGAACCGGGACTCAAAAAGATCTTGTCGTGGGTGTCTACTACAGACCTCCGAGTCAGGATGAAGGACTTGATGAAGCCTTCTGTCAACAGCTGACCAAACAGGCACAAAGAAGAGATATAGTAGTCATGGGCGATTTCAATTATCCCGATATCTGCTGGAAAACAAACTCAGCCAAGAGTACAAAGTCCAACAAATTTCTCACTTGCCTTGCAGATAATTTTATGGTCCAGAAGGTAGAAGAGGCAACAAGGGGATCAGCAATTCTTGATCTAATCTTAACAAATGTGGAAGACCTGATCAATACAGTTGAAGTGGTTGGATCCTTAGGGCCAAGTGACCATGTGCTCCTGCAGTTTGCAATACAAAGGAATGCTGAAACTAAGACAAGTCAAACACGCTTTCTGGACTTTAAGAGAGCTGACTTCCAAAAAATGAAGGAATTACTGAGCGGCATTCCATGGACGCCGATATTAAAAAAACAAGGGAGTTAAGGATGGATGGGAGTTTTTCAAAAGTGAAATACTCAAGGCGCAAATGCAAACAGTGCCAACAAAGAAGAAAAATAAGACAAGTGCAAAGAAGCCAGAATGGATGTCCAAAGAACTTCTAACTGAGCTAAAGCTCAAAAGTGACATGCACAAGAAGTGGAAAAGGGGAGAAATCACCAAAGAAGAATTCAAACATATAGCCAACACCTGTAGGGAAAAGGTTCACAAGGCTAAAGCAAAAAATGAGCTCAGGCTTGCCAGGGACATAAAAAACAACAAAAAAGGCTTTTTTGCTTACGTTGGTAGAAAAAGGAAGAAAAAGGAGGCGATAGGGCCATTGCAAGGAGAAGATGGGGTGATGGCGACAGGGGACAGGGAAAAGGCAGAACTACTTAATGCCTTCTTTGCCTCGGTCTTCTCACAAAAAGAAAGCCATCTTCAACCTCAGCACCATGGAATGGACGAAGGATTGGGGGAAATCCAACCCCAAATAGGGAGACAAGCTGTCCAGGACCACTGGCCGCTCTAAACGAATTCAAGTCCCCAGGGCCAGATCAGATACATCCAAGAGTACTGAAGGAACTAGCGGAAGTTATTTCAGAACCACTGGCAATTATCTTCGAGAGTTCTTGGAGAACGGGAGAAGTCCCAGCAGATTGGAGGAGGGCGAATGTGGTCCCTATTTATCTTCAAGAAGGGAAAAAAGAACGACCCAAACAATTACCGTCCGGTCAGCCTCACATCAATACCAGGCAAAATTCTGGAAAAGATCATTAAAGAAGTGGTCTGCGAACACTTAGAAACAAATGCGGTCATTGCTAATAGTCAACACGGATTTACCAAAAACAAGTCATGCCAGACTAATCTGATCTCTTTTTTCGATAGAGTTACGAGTTGGGTCGTTACAGGGAATGCCGTGGATGTAGCCGACCTGGATTTCAGTAAGGCCTTCGACAAAGTCCCCCACGATCTTCTGGCAAACAAACTAGTAAAATGTGGGCTAGACAAAACTACGGTTAGGTGGATCTGTAATTGGCTAAGCGAACGAACCCAAAGGGTGCTCACCAATGCGTCGTCTTCATCATGGAAAGAAGTGACAAGTGGAGTGCCGCAGGGCTCCGTCCTGGGCCCGGTTCTGTTCAACATCTTTATTAACGACTTAGACGAAGGGTTAGAAGGCACGATCATCAAGTTTGCAGACGACACAAAACTGGGAGGGATAGCTAACACTCCAGAAGACAGGAGCAGAATCCAAAACGATCTTGACAGACTAGAGAGATGGGCCGAAACTAACAAAATGAAGTTCAACAGGGACAAATGCAAGATACTTCACTTCGGCAGAAAAAATGGAAATCAAAGATACAGAATGGGGGACGCCTGGCTTGACAGCAGTGTGTGCGAAAAAGACCTTGGAGTCCTCGTGGGGAACAAGTTAAACATGAGCCAACAATGTGATGCGGCAGCTAAAAAAGCCAACGGGATTCTGGCCTGCATCAATAGGGGAATAGCGTCTAGATCCAGGGAAGTCCTGCTCCCCCTTATTCTATTCTGCCTTGGTCAGACCACACCTGGAATCACACTGTGTCCAATTTTGGGCACCACAGTTGAAGGGAGATGTTGACAAGCTGGAAAGCGTCCAGAGGAAGAGGGCGACTAAAATGATGAAGGGTCTGGAGAACAAGCCCTATGAGGAGCGGCTGAAAGAGCTGGGCATGTTTAGCCTGCAGAAGAGAAGGCTGAGAGGAGACATGATGAGGGCCATGTACAAATACGTGAGGGGAAGTCAGAGGGAGGAGGGAGGGAGCTTCCTTTCTGCTGCCCTGCAGACTAGGACGCAATGGAACAAGGGCTTCAAACTATAGGAAAGGAAGGAGATTCCACCTGAACATCAGGAAGAACTTCCTCACTGGGAGAGCTGTTCGACAGTGGAACTCTCTCCCCCGGACTGTGGTGGAGGCTCCTTCTTTGGAGGCTTTTAAGCAGAGGCTGGATGGCCATCTGTCGGGGGTGCTTTGAATGCGATTTCCTGCTTCTTAGCAGGGGGTTGGACTGGATGGCCCGTGAGGTCTCTTCCAACTCTACTATTCTATGATTCTATGATTCTATGAAAGTTCCTGATGGTTCAACAGGTGTTTCAAGGGCTGGTTCTTCAAATTCTTGCAAAAGCTCCACACTTTCTTCTGGTTCAATCTGTTCCACCATTCCAAGTGTTGCTGGAGTCTCTGCTGCTGTCTGTGCTGCGGTTTGATGGTAATTTGCTTTGCAGATTTTCTGGATTTCTTCAAGTTCAACTTCACTGAATACTTTGTTTCTGATTATGAATCTTCGTTGGTCAGCCAGTCGGGGTTCTGTTATCTGTGAGTCAGGGTACTCTTGTTTCCATAGCTGATGCATCCTTTTTTGGTAGCCACGTTTTTTGGGTTCAGAGTTGTAATAGCATTTCATGACTGTGCGGTTTTCTGGCATTGTGTATTTCTGCCGCTTCTGTGACTGTTCATTTGGGGTTTGATGATTCCATAGCCCACTTGTCGATGGATGTCCAGAATCAGCAGCATCCACCGCGGTCCTTTTTATCCCGGGCGACGACCAAGCCAGTATAGACTTCGTTTGGGTTTGATTCTCCATAATGCTAATGGGTTAGGTGCTCTTGGTTGTGCTCCTCAGCTGAGGCCTCTCTGGCTTGGTTGGACCTGCCGGTAGTTACACTACCACCAGCACAGCCCTCAGTCATCATTAGAGTGGTTAAGCCCCCCCACCACGTCAAGGTGGCACCTGCGGGGGGATTATTATTATTATTATTATTATTACTATTATTATTATTATTGCCACCCCACTTTTCTCTTTAGGTTTGGCACTGCCCTATATCCCAGGATCTGATTCCAAATTATCTGATTTAAACTGGATTATATGAGTCCACACTGGAGATAATCTGGGATAAGGAGAAAAGTGATGGATCTGGACCAAGCTTGGCACACACCAGCTGTGAATCCTAGGGGGGTTTTGGAAGGGTTGACCCAAGACTTTTGGGAATTGTAGTTCACCCATACATTTTCTCATGGGAGCATTCATAAAAAACAAAAGGAACAGCATGGTGTAGTGTAGTGCAAGGGTTCACAGTCCTGCAGACTGTTGGGGGGACAGATTATGGTGAAATAGTCCAAAATTAGGATTGTTGTTGTTGTTGTATGCCTTCAAGTCATTTCAGACTTAGGTCAACCCTAAGTCTAAAGTTTAGGACAGGGGCCAGATCAATGGCATTAGAGGTCCGCATCTGGCCCATGGGCCGGGCCGTAGTTTGGGGACTCCTGCTGTCTCCCAGGTTGTCCCCCTTGTTTCTTTATAACTTCTTTGGATGTTATGCCTGTCTTTGTCTTATTATATTTGAGTACACTAGGTAAAGGAGTGAGACAACATACAAACAATAGATATATGAAAATCCCCCAAATTAACATTGTTTAGAAAAAGTCTGCACCATATGCACGATTAGTCAGTTTCTGAAAGATGTTATTGCGTGCAGATACTTTGTGTTTGGTGTTTTCACAGTGTTTCTTAAATGTTAGTGTTCAATCTAAGATGACGCTAAGATATTTAGGATAGGGAGAGTGTTTAAGCAGTTGGCCTTCCCAGGAAACCTTATAATAATAATAATAATAATAATAATAATAATAATAATAATAACAACAACAACAACAACAACAACAACAACAACAACAACTTCATTTAGGTCATGGGACAGAGACTGTCTTGGTAGCTATTACTGACGAAATTCGTTGTCAGCTAGACCAGGGCGGATCAGCGCTCTTGGTACTCTTGGACCTTAAAGCTGCCTTCGACACCGTGGACCATGACTTGCTGATCCATCGATTGGCTATGTCTGGTGTACGAGGTTTACTCTTCAATGGTTCACTTCGTTTCTCCGGGACCAGAGACAGAGGGTGGAGTGGTCAGGCCAAAGCTCTGAGAGCTCCTGCCTTGGCTGTGGAGTTCCCCAGGGCGCTATCCTTTCGCCCCTGTTATTCAACATCTACGTCCGACCACTTGCTGGACGAGTGCAGAGCTTTGGCCTAGAGTGCTACCAGTATGCAGATGACACCCAGCTACTCTTGCGTCTCGAACCTGGGACAACCACGATTCCTGAGAGCTTTAAGTTGTGTTTTGAAGAAGTGATGAGTTGGTTGCGAGCAAGTAGACTAAAAGTGAATTCCGCAAAAATTGAGATACTCTGGCCCGGCCAGCCACCAGAGTTAACCCAGTCACTGCCTGATCTCGATGGGGAAGTTCTGGTTCCATCTGCGACTGTTAAAAGCCTTGGGGCTGTGTTGGACTCATCGCTGACGATGGAGGCCCAGATCACTGGCCTTTTCCCATCTTCGCCAGGCAAGGAAATTGGCATCCTACCTCTCAACAGAAGCATTGGCAACGGTCATCCATGCAACAGTCACCACTCGGTTGGATTATTGTAACGCCTTATATGCCTGCCTTCCAAAGACAAAAACCCAGAAGATCCAAATGGTCCAAAACGCGGCGGCCAGGCTGCTAGCGGGATCATCTATAAGATCCCATATTACACTGATTCTGAAACAACTGCATTGGCTACCAATAGAACATCGGATCTCTTACAAGATACTGATCCTGACATTTAGAGCTCGAAATGGCCAAGGACCATGATATCTTAGGGACCGCCTCATTTCTTTCTTCCATCCGTGGTCACCTCGGTCCTCCCAGGAAAATCTCCTATACGTACCGGGCCCAAGGGAACCCGGCGCAGTCTGGTTTCAGGCCGGGGCATGGTACCGAGACAGCCTTGGTCGCCTTAGTCGATGATCTACGCCGGGAACTGGACAGGGGGAGTGTGTCCTTGCTGGTTCTGCTGGACCTCTCAGCGGCCTTCGATACCGTCGAGCACGGTATCCTTCTGGGGCGCCTTGCCGGGATGGGTCTCGGAGGTACTGTTTTGCAGTGGCTCCGGTCCTTCCTGGAGGGTCGTTCCCAGATGGTGTCATTGGGGGACACCTGCTCGACCCCACAACCATTGTCTTGTGGGGTCCTGCAGGGGTCAGTACTGTCCCCCATGTTGTTTAACATCTACATGAAGCCGCTGGGAGAGATCATCCAGAGTTTCGGGGTTCGGTGTCACCTGTCCGCAGATGATGTCCAGCTCTGTCACTCCTTCCCACCTGTCACTAAGGAGGCTGTTCAGGTCCTGAACCGGTGTCTAGCCACTGTGTCAGACTGGATGAGGGCCAACAAATTGAAATTGAATCCAGACAAGACAGAGGTCCTCCTGGTCAGTCGTAAGGCTGAACAGGGAATAGGGTTACAGCCTGTGTTGGACGGGGTCGCACTCCCCCTGAAGACACAGGTTCGCAGTCTGGGGGTTCTTCTCCTGGACTCATCGCTGAGCCTGGAGCCCCAGGTCTCGGCGGTGGCCAGGGGAGCATTCACGCAACTGAGACTTGTGCGCCAGCTGCGCCCGTTCCTTGGGAGGTCTGACTTGGCCACGGTGGTCCACGCTCTGGTTACAGCTCGTTTGGATTACTGCAACGCTCTCTACGTGGGGTTGCCTTTGAAGACAGCCCAGAAGCTCCAACTAGTACAACGGGCGGCAGCCAGGCTTATAACTGCGGCGGCATACAGGGAGCGTACCACCCCCCTGCTAAGCCAGCTCCACTGGCTGCCGATATGCTACCGAGCCCAATTCAAAGTGCTGGTCTTGACCTATAAAGCCCTAAACGGTTCTGGCCCAATTTACTTATCCGAACGTATCTCCTCCTATGAGCCAGGAAGACCCCTAAGGTCATCTGGAGAGGCCCTGCTCTCGGTCCCACCTGCCTCACAGGCGCGGCTGGTGGGAACGAGGGACAGGGCCTTCCTTCTCGGTGGTGGCTCCCCGGCTGTGGAACACCCTCCTCACAAATATCCGACAAGCCCCAACTCTTCTGGGTTTCAGAAAGGCTGTGAAAACATGGCTGTGTGCACAAGCTTTTAACGAGTAATATGATAACGTCGACATGGTCCGATTGAAGGCTGAAGCATGAGGTTTTTAGACAAATGGATCTAATTTACTTATGTTTTAATTTTTATAATGTATTTTAATGATGTATTTTTATAGTTTTAATTGATTATATGTACCTTTTTTGTTTTATTATTATGTTCTTGGCATTAAATGTTGCCAACTGTGTAAGCCGCCCTGAGTGCCCCCGGGTGAGAAGGGCGGGGTATAAATTCTGGAAATAAATAAATAAATAAGGGAAGTACACCTGGAAGCTACAAGGCGTAGAGCCTTTTTGACCGATGCTCCAATTCTGTGAAACTCACGGCCTCCATATCTTAGAGCAATGTCGGAGTTGCAACCTTTTGGAAAAGCGCTCAAGACTTGGCTGTTTGGTTGTGCATTTAAGTAAATCAGATCTAATTTGCCAAATAGTCACTGTTGAATGTTTTTAGGCTGAATATTTTTATGTTGAATGTTTTTAAATTGTGGAATGACATTTTAAATTGTAAGTCGCTCGGAGCACTCTGGTGGAAAGCGACTAATTAAGAAATAAAGTGAAGTGAATAATGATCTCTGGAAGTGACTGAAGATACCACAAATCCCATCAACAAGGGTCCACCCTCCCCCTAAGCACAACAGGACATAAAGTGGGTCATGGGGGGAGGGAGTCTGTCTTCTAACTTTCATCCTGAACCATCATTGTTGGGAATCACAATGGTGATATTTGAAAAGGTATTGGCACACAACTGGAGATTAAATCATTGTGGTATTTATATTTGGGGGGTCATATATGACCCAGTGATTTGGCCTCTGCTTACAGGTTTGAGACCAGCCTCCCAGATAAAAACTAGCTTAAATATCAATTCAAGGTCTTCCATCCCGACTTCTAGTTTAGCATCATTAGAATTCTCTTCAGAGATCTCAGATAAAGCTCCAGTCACCCCTCATTTAGCCCAATTCCCTACCCAGAAAAACTGCTGTATTAATTTTTATACGCCTCCTCTTTTTAGTTCCCCTTAAAACATTTCAATTGATCCCCCCCTTTCCCCCTCCCATGACCCCCCCTTTAGGAATCCTTCAACTTGGGTTATCTTTTGATCATTTGGGCTTAGAGAGCTGACTAGCCCCTTCCGACTGCTCTCCTGTTCTGGGGGGACCTGGGGGTGGGGGAGATGACTGAGGTAAGGGGGCAGGCATCGAGGTGGTGTGAAGGAGGGGAAGTTGCGGTCGAAACGATCAGCCCAGGGAGAAGCCGCAACAAAGTCCTTGCAACCCTGAGGAAAAATAGGTAGGGTAGCTTCCATGACAGACCCCCCCCCCCCCCCCAGGTTCAAGGTCTTGCTGTTAAATGCCAGGTCTGTCAATGGTAAAAGGCCAGGTCTGTCAAGCGGTAATACAGGATTTGATCATGGAAAAAAGGCAGATCTGGCCTGTATTACCAAAACCTGGCTGGATGAGCTGGGGGGAGTTAATCTTACCCAGCTCTGTCCACCACGCTACGAGGTGCACCAGCAAGCCAGACCTGGGGGGCGGGGAGGTGGGGTAGTGGTACTCTATCAGGAATCCATCCCCCTGACCAGATAATAATAATAATAATAATAATAATAATAATAATAATAATAATAATAATAATAATTTTATTTTTGTACCCCGCCACCATCTCCCCAGAGGGACTCGGGGTGGCTTGCAGATATAAAACCAACATACAATAATATCAAATACAAAAACACACAAATACATTTAAAAGGCATTGAAAATCAGTCATTATAAAACACTTGAGAAACACAGCAATAAAAACATAAAATGAGCTGGGCAAAGTGCACTGAGTGGAACTTGTAAACAAGAAGGAAGTTAAGGTGCTACAAGGTCATGGGAAGAGCCTTAGACTGGGGTGAACACTGAGGCTGTGTCAGGGAGTTAACCAACAGGTACAACTGGTCAGAAGAAACCACTAGTACCAGGGTTTAGCAAACAGTGGGCGGTACTTCTTCAAAGGCCTGTTGGAAGAGCCAGGTTTTCAGGCTCTTCCTGAACACTTCCAAGGTGGCAGCTTGCCTAATTTCCCTGGGGAGCGCGTTCCAGAGCCGGGATGGGGGCCGCCACGGAGAAGGCCCCCTCCCTCGTCCCCACAAATCGCGCTTGTGACAGAGGCGAAAGCGAGAGGAGGGCCTCCCCGACGAACGAAGGGATCGTGCGGGTTCGTAGGGGGAGATGCGGTCAGAAAGGTAAGTGGGTCCCAAACCGTTCAGATGCCCCGTTTCTCAATCAACCGGGTTTAATAATAATAATAATAATAATAATAATAATAATAAAACTTTATTTATAGCCCGCCACCATCTCCCCGCAGGGACTCAAGATGGCTTACATGGGGCAGAGGCCCAAACAACATAAGGACAAAATATAAGCAACATAATACAAATCTATATATATAAATGAGTAATGGCATCACGGCGACCCACAAAACAACAAAACTACAGGCTCCCCAACCTCGAAATTTGACAACACAACCCATCATCCACGCCTCTAGGTTGATACAACAAAAAGAAAAGAAAAATAAAGTCCTAATTAGAGGGAAAGGAATAATTGTTTTTATCCAATTGCTGCCAGTTTAGAGGGCTAATCTCTGCCCACTTGGTCTCCTAGCAACCAACTCAGCCAAGGGAGAGCCAGGGTTCAGTTAGGGGACAGGCAGACCTAGGCCTCACTTAGGCTTCTTCCACAGATTATCTAATTTGCACTGGATTATATGGCAGTGTAGACTCAAGGCCAGTTCACACAGCTATATAACCCATTTATAATCTTATATTATCTGCTTTGAACTGGATTATTTTGACTCCACACTGCCGTATAATCCACTTCAGTGTGCATTTTATACAGCTTGGAAGAAGGGGCCTCATATAATCCAGTTCTAAGCAGATAATGTAAGATTATAAATATACAGTAGTCTCTCACTTATCCAACATAAACAGGCCGGCAGAACGTTGGATAAGTGAATATGATGGATAATAAGAAGGGATTCAGGAAAAGCCGATTAAACATCAAATTAGGTACAAATTACAAATGAAGCACCAAAACATCATATTATACAACAAATTTGACAGAAAAAGTAGTTCCATGCACAGTAATGCTATGTAGTAATTACAGTACAGTCTCACTTATCCAATACTCGCTTATCCAAGGTTATGGAATATCCAACGCATTTTTGTAGTCAATGTTTTCAATATATCCTGATATTTTGGTGCTAAATTCATAAATACAGTAATTACTACATAATTGGTGCTTCATTTGTAAAAGACTCTACTGTACTGTATTTACAAATTTAACACTAAAATATCACAATGAATTTAAAAAACTGACTACAAAAACATTGATTATGAAAAGACAGACTGCGTTGGATAATCCAGAACATTGTATAAGCGAATGTTGGATAAGTGAGATTCTACTTTAATATGAAATAATTACTGGGATAGAATAATGCAGAACAATATAATCTCTAAAACCAGGACAGTAAATAACGATCAACAGTCTGAAAGCAGGGAAATTGGAAATTCCACAAAGGAAACAATCAGGGCCAGCTAACACCTCCCAAGAAAGGATTCTTCCAGAAAGGAAGCTGAGAAGGGAGTGAAGCACTGTGTATTACCAAAGTCATTATTATTACTATTATTATTATTATTATTATTATTGTGTTGCGGTCAACCATGAATCATAGAATCATAGAATAGTAGAGTTGGAAGAGACCTCATGGGCCATCCAGTCCAACCCCCTGCTAAGAAGAAGGAAATCACATTCAAAGCACCCCCGACAGATGGCCATCCAGCCTCTGCTTAAAAGCCTCCAAGGAAGGAGCCTGCACCACGGCCCGGGGGAGAGAGTTCCACTGGTGAACAGCCCTTCTCACTGTGAGGAAGTTCTTCCGGATGTTCAGACAGAATCTCCTTCCTTTCCTGTCGTTTGAAGCCCTTGTTCCCTTGCGTCCTAGTCTGCAGGGCAGCAGAAAGGAAGCTCCCTCCCTCCTCCCTCTGACTTCCCCTCACGTATTTGTACATGGCCCTCATCATGTCTCCTCTCAGCCTTCTCTTCTGCAGGCTAAACATGCCCAGCTCTTTCAGCCGCTCCTCATGGGGATTCTTGTTCTCCAGACCCTTCATCATTTTAGTCGCCCTCTTCCTCTGGACGCTTTCCAGCTTGTCAACATCTCCTTTCATCTGCGGTGCCCAGAATGGGACACAGTGTGATTCCAGATGTGGTCTGACCAAGGCAGAATAGAATAGGGGGGAGCAGGACTTCCCTGGATCTAGACGCTATTCCCCTCTTGATGCAGGACAGAATCCCGTTGGCTTTCTTAGCCGCCGCACCACATTCCTGGCTCATGTTCACCTTCCTCCCCACGAGGACTCCAAGGTCTTTTTCGCACACACTGCTGTCAAGCCAGGCATCGCCCCCCATTCTGTATCTTTGATTTCCATTTTTTCTGCCGAAGTGAAGTATCCTGCATTTGTCCCTGTTGAACTTCATTTTGTTAGTTTCGGCCAATCATCTCTCTAGTCTGTCAAGATCGTTTTGGATTCTGCTCCTGTCTTCTGGAGTGTTGGCTCTCCCTCCCAGTTTGGTCCCCTCTGCAAACTTGATGATCATGCCTTCTGACCCTTCGTCTAAGTCGTTAATAAAGATGTTGAACAGAACCGGGCCCAGGACGGAGCCCTGCGGCACTCCACTTGTCACTTCTTTCCATGATGAAGACGACGCATTGGTGAGCACCCTTTGGGTTCGTTCGCTTAGCCAATTGCAGATCCACCTCACCGTAGTTTTGTCTAGCCCACATTTTACTAGTTTATTTGCCAGAAGGTCGTGGGGGACTTTGTCGAAGGCCTTACTGAAATCCAGGTAGGCTACATCCACAGCATTCCCTGTATCAACCCAACTCGTAACTCTGTCGAAAAAAGAGATCAGATGAGTCTGGCATGACTTGTTTTTGGTAAATCCGTGTTGACTATTAGCAATGACCGCATTTGTTTCTAAGTGTTCGCAGACCACTTCTTTAATGATCTTTTCCAGAATTTTGCCTGGTATTGATGTGAGGCTGACCGGACGGTAATTGTTTGGGTCGTTCTTTTTTCCCTTCTTGAAGATAAATAGGGACCACATTCGCCCTCCTCCAATCTGCTGGGACTTCTCCCGTTCTCCAAGAACTCTCGAAGATAATTGCCAGTGGTTCTGAAATAACTTCCGCTAGTTCCTTCAGTACTCTTGGGTGTAGCTGATCTGGCCCTGGGGACTTGAATTCGTTTAGAGAGGCCAAGAGTTCCTGGACAACGTGTTTCCCTATTTGGGGTTGGATTTCCCCCAATCCTTCGTCCATTCCGTGTTGCTGAGGTTGAAGATGGCTTTCTTTTTCTGAGAAGACCGAGGCAAAGAAGGCATTAAGTAGTTCTGCCTTTTCCCTGTCCCCTGTCGCCATCACCCCATCTTCTCCTTGCAATGGCCCTATCGCCTCCTTTTTCTTCCTTTTTCTACCAACGTAAGCAAAAAAGCCTTTTTTGTTGTTTTTTATGTCCCTGGCAAGCCTGAGCTCATTTTGCGCTTTAGCCTTGCGAACCTTTTCCCTACAGGTGTTGGCTATACGTTTGAATTCTTCTTTGGTGATTTCTCCCCTTTTCCACTTCTTGTGCATGTCACTTTTGAGCTTTAGCTCAGTTAGAAGTTTTTTGGACATCCATTCTGGCTTCTTTGCACTTGTCTTATTTTTCTTCTTTGTTGGCACTGTTTGCATTTGCGCCTTGAGTATTTCACTTTTGA
This sequence comes from Anolis carolinensis, assembly GCF_035594765.1. Classification (NCBI taxonomy): domain Eukaryota; kingdom Metazoa; phylum Chordata; class Lepidosauria; order Squamata; family Anolidae; genus Anolis; species Anolis carolinensis. Next base: position 1,086,101 of record NC_085848.1, read on the forward strand.
AAAACTCCCATCCATCCTTAACTCCCTTGTTTTTTAATATGGAATGCCGCTCAGTAATTCCTTCATTTTTTGGAAGTCAGCTCTCTTAAAGTCCAGAATGCGTGTTTGACTTGTCTTAGTTTCAGCATTCCTTTGTACTGCAAACTGCAAGAGCACATGGTCACTTGCCCCTAAGGATCCGACGACTTCAACTGTATCGATCAGGTCTTCCACATTTGTTAAGATTAGATCAAGAGTTGCTGATCCTGTCAGAACCCTGCTACTAGAGCCTGGATGTGGCTCTGAGTTTCAGGGTCACTGACATTGATAAGACACCTGCGTCTCAGGACTCGGAGAAGAAACGGCTGCTGGACTTGGCGGGGAATCTGCACGGGGTTTTGCTGAGCGGGAAGAGACTTTTCAAATGAGGGGGAGGGTATATAAAGGATGGTTGGCCGGAGCCTCCCATTCTTGGCTTTTCTGATGTTTATGTTTCCTGCAGTAAAGTTTCTGGTGATACCACAGAGAGTCTCGTGTGTTCATTCAGGAGCGGCTGTAGTGAGCTGACACTAACCAAGAATACGGACACCATCCCGCTGTAGCGGTGAGGTGCAACATGCAAGTGGAGGATGAAGAGCTCTTGGGTGCAGGAGGAGGAAGGTCGGGAAGGGCCACTCCCGAGCCAGACGCTGAGTTCCACCAGCTGGCGGCCCTGGCGTCATCCACCGCTTATGCCCAGCCGAATGGGGTAACCCAGAGGCGTGGAGTGGTGCAGGGAGACAGCACCAGAGGAGAGGAAGATTTACCTTCCCCAGCCCCACAAAGGATGGTGTTTCTGGAGGAGAGGATGTCGGCGATGGAGACCACCCTGGCAGTAATGTCGAGGGCGATGGAGCGCCTGGCGTTTTTGGTGGAGCCAGAGAGAGGAAGGGAACTTCGGGCTGGCTCAATGTGGGACATGTGCGTGGGAAGCAGCCAGGGCTTTGCAGACCTCCCAGCACCGAAGGGAAGGGAAATGCGAAAGGAGCCCGGTGCCCGGCCCAAGACCCAAACAAGCCTGACGCGGGTGGAGGAGAGTGACGACGAAGGGGAAAAGCCTCCGAGAATCCCGGCTACGCTCCCAGCTGAGACCCTAGTGCCCCTGGCGAATGCCGGGCGTGGCACAGGGCCAAGAGAAACAGCAGCGGGGCCCACTGGTCCGCAAGGGGGCTTGCGACAGGCGGAGGATTGGGGATTGCCGCCACAGGGACCCCTACCGAGACGAGAGGAACTAAGGATCGAGTTTGGGGGAGAGTCCTCTGAACTGGATTTTTTCCTTACCACGGTGAGGGGCTATATGGAGGACAATGCTCACACTTTTAGAATGGAATCCAGCCGGATCCGGACCATTGGTGCAGTGTTGAAGAGGGGAGCGGCTAGCTGGTACGTTCAGTTGCACGCGCGGCGCGACCCATGTCTGGGGTCAGTCCGACGCTTTATGGGGGCCCTGGAGACTCGTTTCTGAGATCCATTGGAGCAAATCCGGGCAAGGGAGAAGTTGAAGACCATCTCCCAGGGGCAGAGATCGGTATCTGAGTATGCGGAGGAATTCCAATGCCTCGCCGAAAAGGTGCCGGAATGGCCTGCAGTGACAAAGATGGAACTCTTCAAAGAGGGGCTCAGGTGGGAGATCCTCTCCTGGGCTGTGCACCGTGATGAGCCTGACACACTGCACGGATGGATTCAGCTGGCGGGGCGCGTCGAGACATCGCTGGCCCAGGCGAGGAGGCACCGAGGAGGGCTACAGCAACGGCCGCAGATGAAAGAGGGGAGCCGGAAGGAGGGATCAACCCCAACCGGGAGGAGAGCAGAGCCGAGAGGGAACGTGAGCGCCAGCAGGAGTGGCTGCTTCGTGTGCGGCCGGTTGGGCCACAGGGCTGCCGAGTGCTGGCAGAGAAAAGGGGAAGGCGGAGGCCCGCCCAAACCAAGAGCCGTGGCAGGAAAACGCGCCGAGGAAGAACCACCGATGAGGGATCATTCGGGGGGGTTGGTAAGTCAGGGCAAAGCTATGATAGTGGTCCCCATTCAGCTTGAAAATGGCAGCAAACAAGCAACATGCAAAGCGTTTGTGGATTGTGGATGTTCCAGGAACATCATTTCCCCTGAATTAGCCGGGGGATTGGGATGCGAAAGAACGAGCCTAGAATCCCCAATAGCATTTTCGCAGTTGGACGGATCCACAGCATCAGGATCGTTAGCTAGGCACAGTGCCAAAGATGTAAAGTGTAAGATAGGGAGTTGGGAAGGAAAGGTGTCATTTGTGATATCACAAATAGCCAACTATAATGTTATACTAGGCATGCCGTGGCTGGGGCAGGCCAACCCGCAAATCAACTGGGAGGATAAGAGCATGATTTTCGGGATGAGTTTGGAAGAAGGGAGCCAGGAAGTCGAGAGGGAGCCGGGAAAAAGGGGGGAGGAAGACTCTATCAGAATAGCAGAACTGGCAGATAAATTACCCCCAGAGTATCGTGATTTTGTGGACGTGTTTGACGAGAAGGAAGCAGACAATTTCCCACCGAAGCGGAGGGTTGAAGTGAAAATAGAGCTAGTCCCAGGAGCAGAGCTTCCCAAGGCAAAGATATACCCGATGTCGGCTAGGGAAAAGGAGGAACTGAGAAAATACATTGATAAAAACCTAGCGAAGGGTTTCATAGAACCATCGAATTCCCCTTTAGGGGCACCTGTGTTGTTTAGGCGGAAAAAGGACCAAACGCTGAGACTCTGCATTGACTACAGAGGCCTGAATGCAATCAGTACTGTAAATAAATACCCTCTACCCTTAGTGAAGGACTTGATCGCCCAGTTATCGGAGGGGCAGATATTCACTAAATTGGATTTAATTGAGGCTTACCATAAATTGCAGATCAACCCAGAGGACAGGTGGAAGACGGCCTTCTCCTGCGCCTTCGGATTATTCAATTATTGTGTGCTCCCATTCGGTTTATGCGGGGGAGGGGCCGCGTTCATGCAATTAATCAACGAAGTGTTGCATCCATTATTGTACAAGGGAGTTTTTATTTTTTTAGATGATATATTGATAATGTCTCGGACCAAGGAGCAACACGTAGAACTAGTCAGGGAAGTCCTACAAAAGTTGAGGGAAGCGAAACTGTATGCGAAACTTGCCAAGTGCGAGTTCAATAAAGACCAGATAGACTTTCTGGGGTATAGGATTTCATCCCAGGGAGTGGCGATGGACCCTGCGAAGGTGGAAGACATAAGGGGGTGGGAAGCCCCCAGAACACGGAAGCAGCTGCAATCCTTCCTGGGGTTCGCAAACTTCTATAGAACATTTATCAAGGACTTTGCGCGCCTCACTTTGCCATTAACTGATTTGTTAAAGACTAAAGGCAGGGGAGAAACAGCCAAAGTGAAGGCCCCTGGGGCCAAACTGACCTGGACAATAGAATGCCAGGAAGCTTTCGAAGCCCTAAAAAAGCGTTTTACTGAGGAGCCTGTCCTACAGCACCCTGATATGTCTAAGACCTTTGTAATACATTGTGATGCGTCAGACCGGGCATATGGGGCAGTCCTGCTGCAGAAAGACGAGGGGGGGAACCTGAACCCATGTGGCTATCTGTCGAAAAAGTTTAGCGATACAGAAAAAAACTGGCCGATTTGGGAGAGGGAAACGCACTAGAGTGCTGGAGACACTTTCTGGAAGGGAGTGGAATACCGTTTGAGGTGTGGTCTGATCATAAAAATTTACAATATCTGAGATCCCCTCGCAAACTATCAGCGAAGCAGATTAGATGGGCCCAATATTTCAGCCGTTTTGATTTCAGACTCAGGTTCTTCCAGGGGAAACACAACATACTCGCTGACGCTCTCTCTCAGATGCCTCAGCACGGGGGAGGAATTCAGGAATCTGAGGGGAGCCTTTTCCTAGATAAGCAATGGGGCCTGGCAGTACTGACTCGAGCACAAGCGGCCAAAGAAAACAAACGTACTGCTATTTCCACGGGGGGAGGAGAAATATGGGAGGAAGAGTTGAAGCGAGCATATGGAATGGACGAATGGTTACAAACGAACAAAGAACAGGGAGAACTGTGTGGGGATTTGGTGTTTGTTAATAAGAGATTGTATATTCCTGAATGTTTGAGACAAGAAATGTTAAGGAAATGCCACGATAACAAGGGTGCAGGTCATCTAGGCCCTACCAGGACTATTAAACTGTTGGCCAAACAATGCTGGTGGCCCGGAATGAGGAAAGACGCCAGGGGGTACGTCACGCAGTGTGAATTATGTGCAGAGGGCAAAACACCACCTGGGAAGCCCCAGGGGCTATTGCAGAAGGTGGTGGAGCCCATGAGGCCATGGGAATGCGTGGCAATGGATTTTGTAGGCGAACTACCCCCCAGCAAAGGCCACAGATACATTTGGACAATATTGGACCTATTCTTAAAACAGGCGCACTTTGTGGCCCTGTCAAAACTCCCCTCGGCTGAAAAGCTCGCGGATTTGTATGTAAAGCATGTATATCGCCTACATGGGTGCCCCGACAAAATAATTAGCGACCGGGGAGTCCAATTCACTGCAAAATTTTGGGGAAAATTCTTACAGCTGTTAGGAGCAGAAAGGAACCTGAGCTCGGCCTTTCATCCCGCAACCAACGGGGGGGTCGAACGTACCCAACAAACACTGTGCCAATTCTTGAGGATGTACACCAATTATAGACAGGACGATTGGTCAGACCTTCTGCCGTTTGCTGAGATGGCATTTAACGGGGCCGTACATTCGGCCACAGGTCGTGCCCCATTCGAAATAGTATACGGACAGGAGGTGGCACCTTTCCCCAGGCTACCCGAGTGGAAAGAAGGAGAGGGCCAGACCGACAAGGAATGGCCGGCTAAAATTAAGCAAGGGTGGCAGAACGTGGTGGAGGCATTGCGGGAAACACAAAAGAAGTACAAGCTCTTTGCAGATCGTAGGCGCCGAGAGGGGGACAAATTGGGCGAAGGAGATCTGGTTTGGCTGAGCACAAAAAACCTGAAATTGGGGTTCCCATCTAAGAAATTGGCTCCACGCTATATAGGGCCGTTCAGGGTGGCGAAAAGAATAAACGAAGTGACCTATCAGCTGAGGCTACCCAAGGACCTAGGAAAGGTACACCCGGTATTCCATTGCAGCCTGTTAAAAAAGTATAAAGGAACTCTGGACAGCGGAGAACAATAGTTGTGTTAAATCTTTTCCTTCCAGGACGAAGGGGAGGAGGACGCCATGTCAGACCCCTGCTACTAGAGCCTGGATGTGGCTCTGAGTTTCAGGGTCACTGACATTGATAAGACACCTGCGTCTCAGGACTCGGAGAAGAAACGGCTGCTGGACTTGGCGGGGAATCTGCGCGGGGTTTTGCTGAGCGGGAAGAGACTTTTCAAATGAGGGGGAGGGTATATAAAGGATGGTTGGCCGGAGCCTCCCATTCTTGGCTTTTCTGATGTTTATGTTTCCTGCAGTAAAGTTTCTGGTGATACCACAGAGAGTCTCGTGTGTTCATTCAGGAGCGGCTGTAGTGAGCTGACAGATCCCCTTGTTGCCTCTTCTGCTTTCTGGACCATAAAATTGTCTGCAAGGCAAGTGAGGAATTTGGACTTTGTGCTCTTGGCCGAGTTTGTTTTCCAGCAGATATCGGGATAGTTGAAATCGCCCATGACTACTATATCTCTTCTTTGTGCCTGTTTGGTCAGCTGCTGACAGAAGGCTTCATCAAGTCCTTCATCCTGACTCGGAGGTCTGTAGTAGACACCCACGACAAGATCTTTTTGAGTCCCGGTTCCCTTGATTCTTATCCAGATGCTTTCAAGCTGGTTTCCCGGATTACAGTCTTGCATTTCTTCTGCAACGTAACTGTTTTTGACATATAAAGCTACTCCCCCTCCTCTTCCCTTTGTTCTATTTCTGTGAAAGAGGTCATAGCCCTCAATGGCTACATTCCAGTGATGGGAGTCATCCCACCAGGTTTCAGTGATGCCTATGACATCATACGTGTGGTGCTGTGCTAAGAGTTGGAGTTCGTCGTGCTTATTTCCCATGCTCTGAGCATTGGTGTAAAGACATGTAAGCCCCTGTGACCTCCCCTTGAGCTGTTTATTTGGGATTATTGTGCTTTCCGTACTTGGTCCTTGCTGTGTTTGTGCAGCCCTCCGTTTAGCCTTTTGGCGGTTCCCTGTAGTCGTAGGTAATACAGTGTTCGCCAGGCTGTTGTTCCCCTCCCCCAGTGGATCTAGTTTAAAGTGTGCCTGATGAGGTTTGTCAGTCTGTGTGCAAAAAGATGTTTTCCTACTTGTGTGAGATGCACCCCATCACTTGCTAGTAGGCCATCCTCTTGGAAGAGTAGACCATGGTCAAGGAAGCCAAAATTCTCCTCTTGACACCATTTTCTGAGCCAGTTATTGACCTGTATTATTTTTCCGGCCCTTGTAGAGCCGTGTCCTACAACGGGGAGGAGGGATGAAAAGATCACCTGTACATTACACAGTTTTAGCTTACTTCCGAGGGCTCGAAAATAATTTGTGATCTTTTGAAAAGTATGCCTAGCGGTGTCATGGGTTCCTACATGAATCAACATAAGGTGGGGAGGGTGATGGGGCTTTAGGAGCCTGCTGAACCTCTGAGTGATATGGTGTATTTCTGCCCCCGGGAGGCAGCATGTTTCTCGGGCCATCCCATCCGGTCTGGAAATGATGGCTTCCGTTCCTCTAAGGAGGGAGTCCCCTACTACCAAGACCTGTTTCCTTTGAGGATTGACAGGGTCCCTTTTATGCAAGACAGTGTGTATGTCCCCTGAAGAGTGTTCCTGTTGAAGTGAATCGTGTAGGTGTAAAGTGTTGTCCTCCTCCTCAACATCCCCAGTGCATTCATCAATGACAATCCATTGAGATACATCCGAAAGCCCATCACTCTCCCAAGGGTGTTCCTGTTGCATGATTGTGTAAATGTGAATGTGGTGATGCACTGTCCCCGTCAGGGCTATCCCCTGCGCATTGATCAAGGGTAGCCCACTGAGTGGTATCTAAGAAACTGTGGTCCTCCACAAGATGTGTTTCCTGATTGTATGTTAATGGTGTTAGAATTTCAAATCTGTTGTGTAAATCCAGCTGAGCAGAGGAGTTCTGCAGAGGCTGCCTGGTCCTGTGTCTCCTTCTATGAGTGACCTCCTTCCAAGCCTGAGAGTTGTCTACCTTTGAGTTGATCTCCCCATAAAGTTCCTCATCCTGCTGTTGGTGTGATGCGGGTTGTGTATCTAGAACAGCGTGTTGTGCAGTGACCAAAAAGAGCTCGAGTTCCTGAATGTCCTTAAGGGTCTTAATACGGTCCTCGGGTTGTTGTTGGATCCTCTGCTCCATCAGAGTCATCTGTTTGCATTTGGAGCAGATGTAGTTGCCTAATTTTTGTGTGAAAAAGCGGAACATGCCACAGCTGGTGCATGCGATGGGAAAGTTTTGCTTTTGTTGCATCTCTTGGTGAGTGTGGTGGTCAAGTGGGATCTTTGTACAGCTAAGTAATATGCACACACTTTATGTGCAGACTGCCCCAAACCACCTTTGTGTATTTATGTTGTTTTGTTTTCTGTATGTACTGCAAAGGATAATTAGTAAAGGTGACTAACTGGCAAATATAGCTTTCCCAGGCACTCAATTAACAGGGGACAATGCCTGCTGTCAATCAACTTAAGTACCTGGCTCTCTTTCAACACAACAGTCACACAAAAGTTAGACTTTGACCACAGGAGCCAAGCCCACACTCAGTTTCAAATCTTAGCCAAATCTTAGCCAAATCCTACCTGAAGCCAGGGAGCAAAAATGTCCTCCTGCTGCCTGTACTTCTGCGAGAATCAATCCTAGAGCTAGAAGGGGCACCCAAAGGCCATCTAGTCGAACCCCCTTCTGCCATAGAGGAAGATACCATCCAAGCCCTCCTGGCAGATGGCCATCCAGTCATAAATACGATTGGGAGTCAGATAGAGTCCTAGATTTCAAAGGGGTCTCTGAAGGTCATCCAATCCAGCCCTTTCTGCCACAAAGGAAGACACCATCTAAGCTCTCCTGACAGATGATCATCCAGTCATAAATATGATTGGGAGATATGGAAAGTACTGTATTACCTTGTAGAAGGACAGTTCTGGCAATGAGCCAGGCAGAAGCTGCCTTCTTTGGAGCAATCTTGAGGAGGCAAGATGGTGTTCTGTTTTGGAGCTTAGGAGGAGAAAGCCAGCCTGGAAGGCCTTAAAAATGTCAGCAGAGGGGCCAAAGGGGCCCAGTGGTGGGTGGGTAAGGTGGGTGGGAGGGGGGATAAAAATTTTCATAAAGACAGCCAAAACCAGCCTTAAAAGGAAAGATTAAAAAGATAGTCATTATTAACATTAACGGCCTCAGATATGCAGATGATACCACGTTGATGGCTGAAAGCGAGGAGGAGCTGAAGAGCCTTATCACCGAGGGGAAAGAAAGAAGAGAGTGCAAAAGCCGGGCTGCAGTTAAACATCAAGAAAACCCAGAGGATGACAACCAGACCGATTGATAACTGGCAAACAGGCAGGGACAGACTTTATATTTCTAGGCACAAAGATCACGGCAGACGCAGACTGCAGCCAGGAAATCAGAAGGAGTTTCCTTCTTGGGAGGAGAGCAATGGCCAACCTCGATGAGAAAACAGTGAAGAGCCGAGCCATCCCACCGGCAACGAAGGTCCGCATAGTGAAAGCAATGGTCTTCCCCATAGTAACCTATGGACCATAAGGAAGGCTGACTGAGCGAGGGAAGGAAGAGAGGCGCTTTTGAACCCTGGTGTCGGAGGAAAATCCTGAGCGTGCCTTGGACCTTGGCAAGGAGATCCCCCCAGTCCATCCTCCGGGAAATAATGCCCAATGGCTGCTCACTGGAGGGAAGGATACGAGAGGAAAAGATCCAGGACTTTGGCCACATCATGGGAAGACAGGAGACCTTGGAGTGATGCTGGGGAAAAGGGGAGGAAGAAGGAAGAAGGGCCGACCAAGGGCAAGATGGACGGACGGTATCCTTGAAGGAAATGGCTCCACCTTGAAGGAGATGGGGGGGAGGGGGGGCACCGCCGACAGGGAGGTCTGGCCTGGGTGGGCCAGGAGGTCACCAAGAGTAGGAAACGACTATGTGAATGAAGAAGATGGATGATGGGATTTGCAGTACACTCACCCACTTACACAGAACAATGACGGACCTGGACCAAACTTGAGGCAGAGACCCACCCACCCACCCCCCGCCCCGACTCACTTTACGTCTTGGTGGAGGGTTTGGGGGAGGATGAACCATGGATGATGGGATTTACAGCACTGTCACCCACTTACACAGAGTAATGATCGACCGGTACCCAATTTGGGACACAGACAACCCCCCCCCCCAAATCTCTTTACATCTTGGTGGGGTTTGTTGGAGGATGGACCACGGATGATTGGTTTTGCAATACCGTCACCCACTTATACAGACCAATGACGGACCTGGACCAAACTTGGGAAACAGACCCCCCCACCCCCCCACCCCGATTTACATCTTGGTGCAGTTTGGAAGAGGATGGACCATGGATGATGGGATTTGTAGTACCCTCACCCACTTACACAGACCTCTCCCGAATCACTTTACGTCTTGGTGGGGGAAGGATGGATCCCAGATGATGTGATGATGTACCTTCACCCACATCCAGAGACTACTACTAATGCCATCAGTCATGGATCTGCACCAATTTCTCCTGGGCCCATTCATAACATCAAAAAAACAAACAGTGCCTTCTTCAAATAATCCAAGCATCACTGGGTACCCAAACTAGTCTATATATACAGTATAAGCGATTTCATGATAAATTCAAATGTTTACCATTTCATTTTGTTTTGTTTTCTAATTTTTAAGTCAGTAACTGAGACTGTCATGTGCTCAAAAACCATTTTATGTGAGATCAAATTCATTCATATATGTGATTCTTGCTTATGTAAGGAAATATATTGATCATTTAGAAACAACAGTTCTTTATTTATTAATGTTATTGTCATTAAAGAGCCCCCAGTGGTGCAATGTGTTAAAGTGCTGAGCTGCTGAATTTGCAGACCGAAAGGTCGTAGGTTCGAATCCGGTGAATGGAATGAGCACCTGCTGTTAGCCCCAGCTTCTGCCAACCTAGCAGTTCAAAAACATGCAAATGTGAGTAGATTAATAGGTACTGCTCTGGCGGGAAGGTAACATTGGTGCTCCATGCAATCATGCCTATGGCCACATGACCTTGGAGGCGTCTACGGACAACGCCGGCTTTTTGGCTTAGAAATGGAGATGAGCATCAACCCCCAGAGCGTGAGTAGAGCAATAGGTACTGCTCCTATTGGCGGGAAGGTAATGGAACTCCATGCAGTCATGCCAGTGGCCACATAACCTTGGAGGTGTCTACAGCCAATGGAGCTGGATGAGCTCTCACTGTTAACCCCAGCTTCTGCCAACCTAGCAGATTGAAAACATGCAAATGTGAGTAGATCAATAGGTACTGTTCCAGCGGGAAGATAACCCTGGTGCTCCATGCAGTCATGCCAGTGGCCACATGACCTTGGAGGTGTCTATGGACAAAGCTGGCTCTTGGGCTTAGAAATGAAGATGAGCACCAACCCCCAGTCAGACATGACTGGACTTAACGTCAGGGGAAAACCTTTACCTATCTTTATTGTCATTAAATTTATTCATAATTTAACTTTTTTATTTAAATTATGTTTAATTTTCAACATCTGATTTAAACTATTTTCAAATGGCATAGTAGCATTGCAAGTATGTGAATCATTAAGCAGGAAAATAAGGTGTCTTAGAATAGCTGGTGTTTGTTAACATATATAAAATAATACAGATCCTTCAATTCTGAGGAGACATTTGATTCAAAAAAGTATATTAATTTCACTGCCATCAAAAGAAAAAATATATGTCTCTATAAATGTAAACAAACACCTGCTGTTCCAAGACACATCATATTTTCCTATATTTAGGCTATGTCGTTATTCGAAACAGGGGAAGAATCCAATGTCATTTTGAGAAGCGCTGTTTTATAATATTATTTTACTATTTTATTGTTACTATATTAATTAATCTGAAACGTCATAACTTTATACTGTTTTGCATATCTATATCTGTTCCTCAATAGAGTGTGAAAATATAAACAAGATAATTCAAAAACACATGCAGACTCACACCACAGAGAGCAGATATGTTTATGCATCAACCGCGATAAACATATCCTACTGATAGCCGTTACGAAGACACTCGGCAATATCTTCCTTCAACGACTGCGCCTTATTCTCATACCTTTATGTGTCGTTTGTTATCTCACCTTCAAGCAGCCGTTGGATAATGCTGTCAACGTTGAGTTTGTCAAGATCCGCCATCGCCTCTCAAGCAAATGAAGAAGGCAGCAGAGACAGTAGCTGAAAATATCGACTTCCTCAGCGGCTTTCTGGCTAGATTTTCCTTTGTTCTTCTCAAACGTTTCTTCCTTTCAACCTCCCTCTTCCTTTCTTTCCCCCCTTCTTCGCTGATTCAGTTGCTCCCGCGGGAAGCACCGACGACGGTGGACAAAATGGCCGCCTCCCCCTCCCTTCTCAGAGGCGCCCGGATACAAAAAGAATCGACAGCCGGTAATTCTGTAGGGCAAGAAAGCGCGGAAAGACATAAGAATACAAAATCGTTTGCTTAGAATGTGTGACCTCTTTTGTCCCTTCCACAACATAAAGTGTGTTTCTTGTAGCTAATTAGCAACAAAAATCTGTGTAAGTCAAGGAGGCTGGAATAAAATTGGTGCATATACAGGAGAGCAGAGGGGGCCCCAAACTTTTTAAAGAGGGGGCCAGTTCGCGGTCCCTCAGATCGTTGGAAGGCCGGACTAGAGTTGTAAAAAAAACCCCTATAAACAAATTCCCATGCACACTGCACATCTCTTATTTAGAAGTAATAAAACAAAACGGGAACAAATACAGCCTCAATGTTAATCATAACCCTAATAAAAATATTAAAGAGGGTTGGAAGAGACTCCTCCGGCCATTGAGTCCAACCCCCTTCTGCCTTTGGGCCCAAAAGCACAAGCAAAGCACCCCTGGCAGATGGCCACCCAGCCTCCATGTTGTTAATAATAATAAATCACACAGTCCTAAAGGCTTGGAAAGAGTTCGACTTGTGATTTTGTGATTCAAAATCCAGCATATCTATCTCGTTTGCTGTGCTATACTATTTCCTTCTGTCAATAATAATAATAATAACAAAGAAGGTTGGAAGAGACCCCTTGGGGCATTGAGTCCAACCCCCTTCTGCCTTTGTGCACCAAAAGCACTGGCAAAGCACCCCTTAATAATTAACAATTAATTAAAGGTAAAGGTTTCCCCTGACGTTAAATCTCGTTGTGTCCATTGACTCTGGGGGTTGGTACTCATCTCCATTTCTAGGCCGAAGAGCCGGCGTTGTCCGCAGACACCTCCAAGGTCATGTGGACACTGGCATGACTGCATGGAGCGCTGTTACCTTCCCGCCGGAGCAGTACCTATTGATCTACTCACATTTGCATGTTTTCGAACTGCTAGGTTGGCAGGAGCTGGGGCTAACTGCGGGCACTCACTCGACTCCGGGATTTGAACCTGGGACCTTTTGGTCCGCAAGTTCAGCAGCTCAGCGCTTTAACACACTTCACCACTGGGGCTCCATAATAGTATTATAATAGTAATTATAATAGTATTTTAATTATTATTTAATAATTAAATAAATCATAATTAAAATACTACCCTGTTTCCCCTAAAATAAGACATCCCCAGAAAATAAGACCTAGTAGAGGTTTTGCTGAATTGCTAAATATAAGGCCTCCCCCGAAAGTAAGACCTAGCAAAGATTTTGTTTGGAAGCATGCCCAACGAACAGAACACCAGAGCATGCAGGATCGGTACCATTAAGTGTTGTACATGGAAATATTGGTAGTAGCAAGAAATTCTTGATAGGATTCACAGTTTGTCTGGTTATGCTGGTTTGTGACCACAACTACTGTACAGTATATAATAAATGTTCATATTTTTGGTCAACAAAAAATGTGAGCTCTTCTTCATGGAAAAATAAGACATCCCCTGAAAATAAGACCTAGAGCATCTTTGGGAGCAAAAATTAATATAAGACATTGTCTTATTTTTGGGAAAACACAGTATTATAAACAAGCAAAGCTTTGGAAGGCACACACCAGGCGAGCCTTTCCCTCCTCCCTCATGCTGCACGCACCTTACTCGGTGGAGGAGGAGGGAGCCGCCACCACGGGGGCCGGATAAATGGCTTCGATGGGCCGCATGTGGCCCCTGGGCCTTAGTTTGGGGACCCCTGCAGTAGAGTCCCACTTCTCCAACATAAACAGGCAGGCAGGACCTTGGATAAGCAAATATCTTGGATAATAAGGAGGGATGAAGGAAAAACCTTAATTAGGTTATGCTTTTACAAATTAAGCACCAAAACATTATGTTATACAACAAATTTGACAGAAAAAGCAGTTCAATATACAGTAATGTTATGTTGTAATTACTGTATTTATGAATTTAGCACCAATTGAAACATTGACTACAAAAACATTGACTAAAGGCTAACTGTGTTGGATAATTCAGAACATTGGGTAAGCAAAAGTTGGATAAGTGAGTACTGTATATTGCCTTTAGTCTTATGAGTGTACCAAAAACAATACATTCTAATGGGGGAAACTATAAAAGAGTTAATAGTGAAGCAAGAATAACATATTTAACCTTATAAGTTTCAAATATCACCTTAGCCTCATTTAAAATTCTGAGTTTGAAATTGTAGTTGATCATAGAATCCTTGAATCCTAGAGTTGGAAGAGACCTCATGGGCCATCCAGTCCAACCCCATTCTGCCAAGAAGCAGGAAATCGCGTTCAAAGCACCCCTGACAGATGGCCATCCAGCCTCTGCTTAAAAGCCTCCAAAGAAGGAGCCTCCACCACAGCCCGGGGCAGAGAGTTCCACTGCTGAACAGCCCTTCTCACTGTGAGGAAGTTCTTCCTGATGCTTTGTGGGGAAAATTTGCATCTATTTGTTAGAGATTTCCTACACTAGTTTTACTGTACATTTATTTGTAAATATTTTTAATGTGTACTGTACAAAGGGAAAAATGGCAAGCATTCAATGTCACGTGAATAACAAAATAAAACATTAAAACAAGCAGTTAAAATACTCAAATTAAACACAGTAACACACAGTTAAAATAAACAACAAATTATTTAGACTAAAACAAATACATCAATAAGGCATCATACCTTATTTGATTGTTTATTTATGGTACTTTTACCCCTAATTCTCAATAAATTAGCGGTGACCATTGTCAATATAGTAGTAGACTTGTGGGCAATGGTGTAATCCCACCACCAATGCCTGAAGAAATATCATTTGTTTACCCTAAGATTTGTAATTCAACCATTAAACAAATGTCATATCCAAAATTCCTGACCAACAAAGTTGTATTGTTTTCCTTTTTCACTTTCTGGAACATATTTTATCATTTAAGGCTACATCCCATACCATGCTTCCAGTGTGAGATTAGTATGGTTACTATCTTCCAATTCCTTGCAATTATAAGTTTTGCCACAAGTCTTTCTTTTCCATTTCTAAATTCAACTTTGTGGCATCCATTAATAAGTGGAGTTGTTTCGAGTAGCCAGGGTACTCCTCCACCCTAATTCCCTAGGGGGATCATTGACTACCCAACAACTTGCTGTGGCGAGTTTCCCCATCATTTTGCAGACAAAGTCATTTGGATATGGTCCAACTTAAATGCCAGCTTTCAGCAGTATCTATGGATGTACCAGCAGTACCTGTCTGTCCTATTTTGACAGCTTGTTTCAGCTTGTTCGGTCTGATGTGGACAAGATTATTGGAGCCATGAATATAATAATAATAAATCCACATATGTATCTTGTTTGCTGTGTCATAATAAAATAATAATAATAATAATAATTTTATTCTTGCACCCCACCTCCATCTCCCCGCAGGGACTCAGGGCAGCTTACAAATGCAAAACAAACAGTTCAGGACCTGCCTATCTCTGTGATCGCCTCCTCTCCTATGAGCCAACGCGAGCCCTGAGATCATCCGGGGAGGCGCTCCTCTCGCTCCCGCCTTTGTCTCAAATGCGGCTGGTGGGGACGAGGGAGGGAGAGGGCCTTCTCGGCGGTGGCCCCCATCCTGGCTCTGGAACTCTCTCCCTAAGGAGATCAGGTTAGCTCCTTCCCTGCCCATTTTCCGCCGGGAATTAAAAACATGGTTGTTCCAGAGCGCGTTTGAATGAACCAGGCCCAATACAGCTGGCATTAGAATACTTCTCTCTGTTTAAAAGCGTATGGCACTTTATCACTCATTTCCATGAAACAGCACTTTATGAAACCTGTCCCCGCTGGTTTGTTTTTAATTCTCTGATTTTATTGCTTGGATTTTAATGTATTTATTATTTATTTTGTGAATTGTTGGAATGTTTTTGGTCAAATGTCTTGTGTTGTTGTTTTCGGGCTTGTCCCTCTTGTAAGCCGCCCCGAGTCCCTTTGGGGAGATGGGGCGGGATATAAAAATAAAGTTTATTATTACTTATTATTAAAACAAGTATACATACAATAACATCAAATACCGAAAACGCATGAATGAAAATTAAAACATACGATAAAATCATAACCATTAATAAGACAAAGTTAAAACGCAGCAATAAAACATAAGGATGGGCTGGTTAAAGTGCACTAAGTGAAACGTGTAAACATGGAGGAAGTTAAAAGTGCTATAAGATCATGGGGGGGGAACCCAAAAGTGAGTTGAACCCTGAGGCTATATCAAGAAATTACCCATGTGGATGCAGCCGAAGGGATAACCATTAGTACGAGAATTTAACATTCAAGTGGGCAGTACTTATTCAAAAGCCTGTGTGAACAGCCAAGTTTTCAGGCTCTTCCTAACCCCTTCCAAGGTGGCAGCTTGCCTAATTTCCTTTTTATTATTATTGATAATAATATTATAATGTAATGCAAAATAATAATGGCCTGGGGCTGTGGCGCAGACGGGAGAGCAAACCAGCTGCAATTAACTGCAATCAATCACTCTGACCAGGAGGTCATGAGTTCGAGGCCCGCTCAGAGCCTATGTTTGTCTTGTCTTTGTTCCATGTTAAAAGGCATTGAATGTTTGCCTGATGTGTGTAATGTGATCCGCCCTGAGTCCCCTTTGGGGTGAGAAAGAAGGGCGGAATATAAATGATGTAAATAAATAAATAAATAAATAATACAATATTATAATATTAATTATATATTATTTATCTATATATATAAAAGAGTGATGGCATCAGGGCAGCGGACAAAACAACAAAACTACAGGCCCCCCAACCTCAAAATTTGACAACACAACCCATCATCCACGGCTCTAGGTTGATACAACAAAAAGAAAAGAAAAATAAAGTCCTAATTAGAGGGAGAGGAATAATTGTTTTTATCCAATTGCTGCCAGTTACAAGGCTAAGTTCCGCACACTTGGTCTCCTAGCAACCTACTCAGCCCAGGGGACAGGCACAAGAGTTTGGAGAGACCCTTAAGGGCCATCCAACCCAACCCTTTCTACTATGCAGCAGGACACTATCCAAGCATTCACAACACATGGACAACGTATAAATACTATACAATACTACACAGGGACATAGACCCCCCCCCTTCTACCCTCACCACTTTCACAGTACACAAACAACCAAATGCATACTAAACATAAAGACAACCATACAACAGACATTCAATACCACCATTACCTCAACCATTTCTCACCACCACCACCAGACAACGCCACAGCAACGTGTGGCCAGGCACAGCTAGTTACATATAATATTACTGGTAATATTACAGTATATTGATGTGGTGCAATAGTGCTAGTGTTGTGCTGTACTAGTGATATAATACACTGTCTGAGTCCCCTTTGGGGTGAGAAGATGGGATATAAATGTAGTAAGTAAATAAATGAAAGCTGCCTGGCAGCTATGAGTGACTGGATGAGGACTAACAAGCTGAAACTCAATCCAGACCAGACAGAGGTCCTCCTGGTCAGTCACAAGACCGATCAGGATCTAGGGTGGCGACCTATGCTGGACAGGGTCCTGCCCCACCTGAGGACACAGGTCATCTGGGGTCCTCCAGAACTTGAAACTCGGAGGTCAGCAGTAGATGGGAAAGCCTTTGCACAGCTAAAACTTGTGCGCCAACTGCGGCTGTACCTTGAAAAGCCTGTTTTGGCCACTGTGGTCCATGCCTGACTACTTCATCACATTGGGCTGGGAAGTGTAGCGCTCAGTCTGACTCAATGTTGGAATGAAATGGCTGATTTCCCTACCTTCCTTCATCACACTGTTAAATGTATCAGTGGCACTTGGCATTCTTTTAGTAAGTTTTGTGACAGAATGAAAAATCACACGTAGTTCACATTTGACTAGTCCACACACTATCTTACCAGATAAAAGAGATGCCACACAGATGATCAGTAAAGAATAAGAAGTTTACTCTTCAAAATACAGAACAACATATGTGCAATCCTATGAACTGACTCACAAAATGTCATTTTTGTCATTTGAGAGAGCTTAAAATACAGTGTTCCCTCCCTATTTTGCAGT
This sequence comes from Anolis carolinensis, assembly GCF_035594765.1. Taxonomy (NCBI): domain Eukaryota; kingdom Metazoa; phylum Chordata; class Lepidosauria; order Squamata; family Anolidae; genus Anolis; species Anolis carolinensis. Next base: position 1,103,776 of record NC_085848.1, read on the forward strand.
TTACTTTTCACTCCCTCACTGCTTTGCGTTTTTTTTTTCCTGAGAGATGCGCATGTGCAAAAGGTGCCAGTTTCCCTTTTGCGCATGTGCCTTCCCTCTTGTAGGCATCCAGCCGGGCCCCTCTGGGAAGCACACGCACAAAAGGGGAACTGTCAGGCGCTGGAGAGGAAGAAGCACAGGAAGAATTAATAATAATAATAATAATAATAATAATAATAATAATAATAAATTTATTCTTATATCCCGCCCCATCTCCCCGAGGGGACTCGGGGCGGCTCACAGCAATAATAAAAACAGTGACAAATTACACATTGTAAAATCAAACATGAAAAGCAGTCATACAATCAATACATACATCACATGTTAAAAACAAGGAGATAAAACAGTTCTAGGCCGAAATAGAGGGCTTCTGTAGCTTCGTGGCAGAAGTACTCAGCAAGGTATCAATAATCATGGCAGAACACTCTCTAATTAAATTAAATGGGCAGACAAATCAACCCCCAAAAATTAGTCGTCGAAGGCCCTCTGGAAAAGCCAGGTTTTAAGGCTTTTTCGAAAGGCAAGGAGGGTGGGGGCCTGTCTAATCTCCCTCGGGAGTGAGTTCCAGAGGCGGGATGGGGGCCACAGCGGAGAAGGCCCTCTCTCTCGTCCCCACCAGCCGCAACTGCGAAGGTGGTGGGAGCGAGAGGAGGGCCTCCCCCGAAGAGCGAAGAGATCGTGCAGGTTCATAGGGGGAGATGCGGTCTCTAAGGTAGGCGGGTCCCAAACCGTTTAGAAGGCTTGCAAAGGGAAGAAAGGCCACCTCACGACTCATATAATGTGTAAGTATTGAAATGAATATAGTGCCCCTACTTTGCAGAATTTCACTTATTGCGGGTGGTCCTGGAACATAACCTCTGCGACAAGTGATGGAACACTGTAGTCCAGTGATTCCCAAAGTGGGCGCTACCGCCCCCTGGTGGGCGCTGCAGCAATCCAGGGGAGCGGTGATGGCCACAGGTACATAGATCTTTCTGTTTAATTACTATTACAATTTTAAAAAAATTAATTTCCTGGGTGCTGAGTAATATTTTTTCTGGAAAGGGGGCGGTAGGCCAAATAAGTTTGGGAACATATGTCCTTAGATGTCAATGTAAAAGGTCTTTTTTCAGCAGCTCAGAAGCAAACTTCTCTTGGTAAGCCCCTGCACATCAAGGTATATGTAGCCGTTGCCAGAACTTTCAGGCTTAGCTAACTCCTTGGGTGTAGCCCAACCAATCAGCTTCGTGCTAAATACTGCTAAATGTTTTTGAACAATGGTTTAGTTAACACATCTTCCAGGTTCAAGTTAGTATTGTAGTAAACCAAAACAAGCTCACCACTTTTACTGCATCCCTAACACAATTGTATTTTATGTCTTCATGTTTGCTCCTTTGCTTTACCCTGACTTGGCTAGCTATGTGCATGCATGTCTGGTTGTCTTCGAAAATTGTTGTGTGATCCTCAATCAGAATCTGCAAATCCTTTAGTAATTACTTTACTACACAGATCTCTGTGTATGCCATGCTCAGAGCATCGAATTCTGCCTCACTTGAGCTAAGAGCTGCCAGTCAATCACTATGTTTGCAAATTTGACCAAAATTCCAGTAGTTGAATTTCTGTCACTGCAAAATCACTATCTGAATAAACCAGCAGACTTAAACTGTCACTTAAACTCAAAACTAAACAAAAATCCTGAGATTAATGTATTGTTGAAGGCTTTCATGGCTGGAATCACAGGGTTGTTGTATGTTTTCCGGGCTGTCTGGCCATGTTCCAGAAGTATTCTCTCCTGACGTTTCACCCACATCTATGGCAGGCATCCTCAGAGGTTTTGAGTTATGGCTGCCATAGATGTGGGCGAAACGTCAGGAGAGAATGCTTCTGGAACATGGCCAGACAGCCTGAAAAACACACAAGAATCCTGAGTTTGTTTCAAATATTGCCCAACTCTTTTACGTCCATTCCACACAGCAGCTGATGAGTTGCTTACATACCTGCTCAAGAAATTATCCGCAAACGATATATCTGCCCTGGTACAATGGCTTATCTACTCTGATAATGCTCTTGTACAGTGCTTTATCCTTAAATGGCTCAACGTTCTCAATTTCACCGCCCTTCTCATTCCATGCAGTATTTACACCCAAAAAAATATTGCACTGTTCTCAAGTTCCTCAACTTAAAAAGATTAATAATAATAATAATAATAATAATAATAATAATAATAATAATAATAATCCCCCCGCAGGTGCCACCTTGACGTGGTGGGGGGGCTTAACCACTCTAATGATGACTGAGGGCTATGCTGGTGGTAGTGTAACTACCGGCAGGTCCAACCAAGCCAGAGAGGCCTCAGCGGAACTAAGAGCACCTAACCCATTAGCATTATGGAGAATCAAACCCAAACGAAGTCTATACTGGCTCGGTCGTCGCCCAGGATAAAAAGGACCGCGGTGGATGCTGCTGATTCTGGACATCCATTGACAAGTGGGCTATGGAATCATCAAAACCCAAATGAATAGTCACAGAAGCGGCAGAAATACACAATGCCAGAAAACCGCACAGTCATGAAATGCTATTACAACTCTGAACCCAAAAAACGTGGCTACCAAAAAAGGATGCATCAGCTATGGAAACAAGAGTACCCTGACTCACAGATAACAGAACCCCGACTGGCTGACCAACGAAGATTCATAATCAGAAACAAAGTATTCAGTGAAGTTGAACTTGAAGAAATCCAGAAAATCTGCAAAGCAAATTACCATCAGACCACAGCACAGACAGCAGCAGAGACTCCAGCAACACTTGGAATGGTGGAACAGATTGAACCAGAAGAAAGTGTGGAACCTTTGCAAGAATTTGAAGAACCAGCCCTTGAAACACCTGTTGAACCACCAGGAACCTTGACAGCAAGACAACAAGAGCTCAAGGATAAGATCATGGCTCATGCTGCAGCAAATGCAATAAGACAGCGGCTCCCAACTCTAAAAACAGTGCCCAAGAGACACCTAGCGCCTCTCATGAAAGATGTGAATGCAGCACTCTCCAGTGTCCAAATAACATCAATTGAACAAACAAACCAGTTTGCCTACAGTGCAGCAGTGATAGTAACAGAAGAACTTGGGCTCCTACAACCAAGGCAGCCCCAAAGAAAATCGACTGGAAAACCAAAGTGGAAGGTCAGGCTAGAGTTGAAAATCAAGAAACTTAGATCAGATGCAAGTAACCTGAAAAGTATGAAAGAGAAGAAACTGAAGAATGACAAAATCAAGCAATACCTGATCAGAAAGTACTGGCTGAAAACCAGAAAAATTGAAGAAGCTTTGGAAATTGTGAAAGAACAAATTACAGCAACAGCCAGAAAAATTGAAAGGTATGAAGCCAGAATCATCCAGTACAGACAAAATCAACTGTTTCAATCAGACCAAAGACGGTTCTTACTTACTTACTTACTTACTTACTTACTTACTTAGGCGATCCCTCGTAGCTCGAGGACGATGGTCTTCCATCTTGGGGGTGGGTTCTTAGGTGGCTGAAGAGCCCTATTCTTGACCCGCATGTTCTCCCTTCCGCAGTGAGGACATCGGTTTCCAGGTGGAAGGCGGTCCCGGTCGGGGTTGGCTTGACGCACCTTCTTCCTCTTGGCACGTTTCTCCCTCAAGCCCTCCGTTCGTGCCTCTTCGAACTCCGCAGCACTGCCGGTCACAGCTGACCTCCAATTGGAGCCCTCAAGGGCCAGGGCTCCCCAGTTCTCAGTGTCTAGGCCACGGTTTTTAAGGTTGGCTTTGAGCCCATCTTTCAATCTCTTTTCCTGCCCAACAACATTACGTTTCCCGTTCTTGAGTTCGGAGTAGAGCAACTGCTTTGGGAGACAATGGTGATCTTTGGGCATTCGGACAACGTGGCCTTTAGTCCAGCGGAGTTGATGGCGTAGGAGCATGGCTTCAATGCTGGTGGTCATTGCTTCCTCAAGCACGCTGACCTTTGTCCGCCTGTCTTCCCAAGAGATTGGCAGGATTTTCCTGAGGCAACGCTGATGGAAACGCTCCAGGAGTTTGGTGTGACGTCTGTAGACCGTCCACGTTTCGCAGGCGTAGAGCAGGGTTGGGAGGGGAATGGCTTTGTAAACAAGCCCCTTGGTCTCTCTACGGATGTCCCGGTCATCAAACACTCTCTGCTTCATACGGAAAAATGCTGCACTCGCAGAGCTCAGGCGGTATTGTATTTCAGTGTCGATGTTGACTTTTGTGGAGAGATGGCTGCCAAGGGAGCGGAAATGGTCAACGTTTTCTAATGTGACACCGTTAAGCTGTATTCCTGGCTTTGCAGAAGGATTGGCTGGTGCCTGTTGGAAGAGCACTTTGGTTTTCTCGATGTTCCGTGAGAGGCCGAGCTTCTCGTATGCTTCTGCGAAGGTGTTTAGAGTGGCTTGTAGGCCTTCTTCTGAGTGCGCACAGACTACGTTGTCATCAGCATATTGGAGTTCTATAGACGGTTCTACCAGAGTCTGAACCAAGCAACAGACACAGTAACCATAAAGCCAGAGAAAACTGCAACAATAAAGTTCTGGAAAGAGCTTTGGGAAAATAATAAGAACTACAACAAAAACGCTGGGTAGATAAAGGAGTTTGAAGGAAAATTCTCACAGAACAAAATGGAACTGATGGAAATAACAACTGAAATGATCAGCAAACGAGTGCAAAAAGTCAAGAACTGGACATCGCCTGGTAGTGATCAACTTCATGGATTTTGGCTCAAACATCTGATTAGTTTACATGGAAAAATGGCCCAACAATTCAATGAGATGCTGCAGAAAGGAAGTATCAGTGAATGGCTAACAACTGGAAGAACATACCTGATACAAAAGGATCCAGCAAAAGGAGCAGCACCAGGAAACTACAGGCCAATAACGTGTCTGCCCACTATGTTTAAACTACTGACTGGCATCATAGCTGACAGAATTCAAGACTATCTTGAAGAAAAAAACATCTTGCCAGATGAACAGAAAGGCAACAAACGGAAAAGCAGGGCACAAAAGACCAGTTATTGATTGACAAAATGATTCTGGAGAACTGTAAGAGCCGAAAAGCTAATCTTCACATGACGTGGATTGACTACAAAAAGGCCTTTGACTCACTCCCACACAGCTGGATCATCAAGTGCCTGGACGCCATCGGGATTAGTAAAAAAGTTGGCACCTTCATTGAAAACATGATGGAGCACTGGAAAACTGAACTATTGGTTGGAAATGAAAGCTATGGACTTGTCAACATCAGGAGAGGAATTTTCCAGGGAGACTCATTGTCCCTTCTGCTTTTCATTAATGCCATGATCCCTCTATCAACAATCTTACAATAAACAAATCTCGGCTATCAAACATCTAAAAAATCTCACAAAACTTAACATCTGATGTACAAGCTCAATGGAGGCAACACCATCAAGGCCATAAACACCTGGGCCATACCTGTCATAAGATATACTGCTGGCATTATAAACTGGACACAGGCGGAACTGGACAAATTGGACAGAAAAACAAGAAAACTCATGACCATTCATCACTCACTGCACCCTCGCAGTGATGTTGACCGGCTATATCTGCCTCGAAGATCAGGGGGCAGAGGACTCTTACAAGTAAAACAAGCAGTCAAAGAAGAAGAACATGCCCTGGCAGAAGATGTAAAGCAAAGTGAAGAACCTGCTTTGATTGAAGTCAAAAATCAGAAACTCCTCAAAGCACAGCAGACAAAAAACCAGTACAAGAAAACCGGACTGCAAACTAGAGCTGACAGCTGGCACAACAAAACATTGCATGGAAAGTTCCTTGACAAAATTGAAGGAAAAGCTGAGAAGGAGAAGACCTGGCTCTGGCTCACGAATGGGACCCTGAAGAAGGAGACAGAAGGCCTGATCCTTGCAGCCCAGGAGCAAGACATCAGGACAAAGGCCATTAATAATAATAATAATAATAATAATAATAATAATAATAATAATAATAATAATAATAGAAGACCTGGCTCTGGCTCACGAATGGGACCCTGAAGAAGGAGACAGAAGGCCTGATCCTTGCAGCCCAGGAGCAAGACATCAGGACAAAGGCCATTAATAATAATAATAATAATAATAATAATAATAATAATAATAATAATAGAAGACCTGGCTCTGGCTCACGAATGGGACCCTGAAGAAGGAGACAGAAGGCCTGATCCTTGCAGCCCAGGAGCAAGACATCAGGACAAAGGCCATTAATAATAATAATAATAATAATAATAATAATAATAATAGAAGACCTGGCTCTGGCTCACGAATGGGACCCTGAAGAAGGAGACAGAAGGCCTGATCCTTGCAGCCCAGGAGCAAGACATCAGGACAAAGGCCATTAATAATAATAATAATAATAATAATAATAATAATAATAATAATAATAGAAGACCTGGCTCTGGCTCACGAATGGGACCCTGAAGAAGGAGACAGAAGGCCTGATCCTTGCAGCCCAGGAGCAAGACATCAGGACAAAGGCCATTAATAATAATAATAATAATAATAATAATAATAATAATAATAATAGAAGACCTGGCTCTGGCTCACGAATGGGACCCTGAAGAAGGAGACAGAAGGCCTGATCCTTGCAGCCCAGGAGCAAGACATCAGGACAAAGGCCATTAATAATAATAATAATAATAATAATAATAATAATAATAATAATAATAGAAGACCTGGCTCTGGCTCACGAATGGGACCCTGAAGAAGGAGACAGAAGGCCTGATCCTTGCAGCCCAGGAGCAAGACATCAGGACAAAGGCCATTAATAATAATAATAATAATAATAATAATAATAATAATAATAATAATAATAGAAGACCTGGCTCTGGCTCACGAATGGGACCCTGAAGAAGGAGACAGAAGGCCTGATCCTTGCAGCCCAGGAGCAAGACATCAGGACAAAGGCCATTAATAATAATAATAATAATAATAATAATAATAATAATAATAGAAGACCTGGCTCTGGCTCACGAATGGGACCCTGAAGAAGGAAGGAGACAGAAGGCCTGATCCTTGCAGCCCAGGAGCAAGACATCAGGACAAAGGCCATTAATAATAATAATAATAATAATAATAATAATAGAAGACCTGGCTCTGGCTCACGAATGGGACCCTGAAGAAGGAAGGAGACAGAAGGCCTGATCCTTGCAGCCCAGGAGCAAGACATCAGAACAAAGGCAATCAAGACCAAGATCGAAAAATCAGCTGATCACCCAAAATGCAGACTGTGCAAGGAAACCGACGAAACCATGGATCATATCCCCAGCTGCTGTAAGAAAATTGCACAGACAGACTACAAACAGAGGCACAACTATGTGGCCCAAATGATTCACTGGAACTTATGCCTCAAGTCCCACCTGGCAGCAGCAAAGAACTGGTGGGATCACAAACCTGCAAAAGTCTTGGAAAATAAGCACACAAAGATACTGTGGGACTTCCGAATCCAGACTGACAAAGTTCTGGAAAACAACACACCAGACATCACAGTTGTGGAAAAGAAAAAGGTTTGGATCATAGAATCATAGAATCATAGAATAATAGAGTTGGAAGAGACCTCATGGGCCATCCGGTCCAACCCCATTCTGCCAAGAAGCAGGAAATCGCATTCAAAGCACTCCCGACAGATGGCCATCCAGCCTCTGCTTAAAAGCCTCCAAGGAAAGAGCCTCCACCACAGTCCGGGGGAGAGAGTTCCACTGCCGAACAGCCCTTCTCCCTGTGAGGAAGTTCTTCCGGATGTTCAGACAGAATCTCCTTCCTTTCCTGTCGTTTGAAGCCCTTGTTCCCTTGCGTCCTAGTCTGCAGGGCAGCAGAAAGGAAGCTCCCTCCCTCCTCCCTCTGACTTCCCCTCACGTATTTGTACATGGCCCTCATCATGTCTCCTCTCAGCCTTCTCTTCTGCAGGCTAAACATGCCCAGCTCTTTAAGCCGCTCCTCATGGGGATTCTTGTTCTCCAGACCCTTGATCACTTGAGCCTCCCTCATCCTCTGGACGCTTTCCAGCTTAGAGTCACCCTCTCCCTTCAATTGCAGTGCCCAGAATGGGGCACAGTGGGATTCCAGGTCAAGTGGCCTGGCCAAGGAGGAATAGACTTCCCTGGACCTAGACGCTATTCCCCTCTTGATGCAGGACAGAATCCCGTTGGCTTTCTTAGCCGCCGCACCACATTCCTGGCTCATGTTCCCCTTCCTCCCCACGAGGACTCCAAGGTCTTTTTCGCACACACTGCTGTCAAGCCAGGCATCGCCCCCCATTCTGTGTCTTTGATTTCCATTTTTTCTGCCGAAGTGAAGTATCCTGCATTTGTCCCTGTTGAACTTCATTTTGTGAGTTTCGGCCAATCATCTCTCTAGTCTGTCAAGATCGTTTTGGATTCTGCTCCTGTCTTCTGGAGTGTTGGCTCTCCCTCCCAGTTTGGTCCCCTCTGCAAACTGGATGATCGTGCCTTCTGACCCTTCGTCTAAGTCCTTAATCAAGATCCTGAACAGAACCGGGCCCATAACCCTGCGGATGGCACTCCACTCGTCACTTCTTTCCATGATGAAGACGACGCATTGGTGAGCACCCTTTGGGTTCGTTCGCTTAGCCAATTGCAGATCCACCTCACCGTAGTTTTGTCTAGCCCACATTTTACTAGTGTGTTTGCCAGAAGGTCGTGGGGGACTTTGTCGAAGGCCTTACTGAAATCCAGGTCGGCTACATCCACAGCATTCCCTGTATCGACCCAACTCGTAACTCTGTCGAAAAAAGAGATCAGATGAGTCTGGCATGACTTGTTTTTGGTAAATCCGTGTTGACTATTAGCAATGACCGCATTTGTTTCTAAGTGTTTGCAGACCACTTCCTTAATGATCTTTTCCAGAATCCTGCCTGGTATCGATGTGAGGCTGACCGGACATTGGTTATTGTTTGGGTCGTTCTTTTTTCCCTTCTTGAAGATAGATCGGGACCACATTCGCCCTCCTCCAATCTGCCGGGACTTCTCCCGTTCTCCAAGAACTCTCAAAGATGATTGCCAGTGGTTCTGAAATAACCTTATCTAATTCCTTCAATACTCTTGGATGTATCTGATCTGGCCCTGGGGACTTGAATTCGTTTAGAGCGGCCAGGTGTTCCTGGACAACTTGTTTCCCTATTTGGGGTTGGATTTCCCCCAATCCTTCGTCCATTCCATGTTGCCGAGATTGAGGCTGGCTCTCGTTTTGTGAGGAGACCGAGGCAAAGAAGGCATTAAGTAGTTCTGCCTTTTCCCTGTCCCCTGTCGCCATCACCCCATCTTGTCCTTGCAATGGCCCTATCGCCTCCTTTTTCTTCCTTTTTCTACCAACGTAAGCAAAAAAGCCTTTTTTGTTGTTTTTAATGTCCCTGGCAAGCCTGAGCTCATTTTGTGCTTTAGCCTTGCGAACCTTTTCCCTGCAGGTGTTGGCTATACGTTTGAATTCTTCTTTGGTGATTTCTCCCCTTTTCCACTTCTTGTGCATGTCACTTTTGAGCTTTAGCTCAGTTAGATTGCCTCTGTGTCTGTCTCTGTCTCGGTTCTATGTGTATAAGGGCATTTAATGTTTGTCCTATATGTATATAATGTGATCTGCCCTGAGTCCCCTTCGGGGTGAGAAAGAAGGGCGGAATAGAAATACTGTAAATAAATAAATAAATAATGTTGCCTAAGTACCTGATGTTGCCTGGGTTCATTTGGTAAGGATATATATTAGAAATAGGCATTGTTGGATTTTGGATTTTAAGAATAAAGCTATTAGAAAATGCATAACCATATAAACAGAACCATATATAAATTTGCCGCCCCTCTCCTCTGTTTCCAACAATGGGGACATGGCTGGCAGCATAGCGTTTTGGCTACGCTGCAGGAAGGGAGAAGGGGGAAGAGCTGACGACACAAGCGGGGAATTTACTGGAGCAGTACTTTTCAAACTCATTTATCTATAAGAAACGTGGCTAAATTTAAATGGGGATTACATGAGATTGTAGTTTTGGGATGTGTCTTTCAGCTGCATATGGTAAATGATTTATCCTATACTTTGATCTTTTTAAAATCCAAAACGTAGCCTACTTTCTGGATAGCCCTCATATATTATCTGCTTTGCACTGGATTATCTTGACTCCACACTACCATATAATCCACTTCAGTATGCCTTTTATCCAGCTGGGAAGAAGGGGTCTCATATAATCCAGTTCTAAGCAGATAATATAAGATTATAAATATACGGTAGAGTCTCACTTATCCAACATAAACAGGCCGGCAGGATAAGTGAATATGTTGGATAATAAGAAGGGATTCAGGGAAAGCTGATTAAACACCAAATTAGGTAATCGTTATACAAATTAAGCACCAAAACATCATATTATAGAACAAATTTGGCAGAAAAAGTAGTTCCATGCGCAGTAATGCTATGTAGTATTTACAGTAGAGTCTCACTTATCCAACATTCTGGATTATCCAACGCATTTTTGTAGTCAATGTGTTCAATATATCGTGATATTTTGGTGCTAAATTCATAAATACAGTAATTACTACATAGCATTACTGCGTATTGAACTACTTTTTCTGCCAAATGTGTTGTCTAACATGATGTTTTGGTGCTTCATTTGTAAAATCATAACCTAATTGGATGTTTAATAGGCTTCTCCTTAATGCCTCCTTATTATCCAACATATTCACTTATCCAACATTCTGCCGGCCCATTTATGTTGGGTAAGTGAGACTCGACTTGTACTGTATTTACAAATTTACCACTAAAATATCACAATGAATTTAAAACACTGACTACAAAAACATTGATTACGAAAAGGCAGATTGCGTTGGATAATCCAGAACATTGTATAAGCAAATGTTGGATAAGTGAGATTCTACTTTAATATGACATAATTACTGGGATAGAATAATGCAGAACAATATAATCTCTAAAACCAGGACAGTAAATAAAGACCAACAGTCTGAAAGCAGGGAAATTGGAAATTCCACAAAGGAAACAATCAGGGCCAACTAACACCTCCCAAGAAAGGATTCTTCCAGAAAGGAAGCTGAGAAGGGAGTGAAGCACTGTGTATTACCAAAGTCATTATTATTACTATCATTACTATTATTATTATTATTATTATTATTGTGTTGCAGTCAACCGTAAAAATGAATACAATCTGGCTCCAAGTATTCAAAAACACTAAAGTCAGAATATATAAAAATTAATGTGGTATAATAAAACAGAACAATACAATCTCTAAAATCAGAACACTAAATAAAGAACAACACTCTGAAAACAAGGGAATCCCAGACAGGAAACAATCAGGGCCAACTAACACCTCCCAACAAAGGATTCCCATCATCAAAGTCTGGCAAATCCTGTTTTCTCAGGGCCACAGACAGTAGAAGCACATAAAATATCGCAAACAACACCGCTCTGAAAACAAGGGAATTCCAGACAGGAAACAATCAGGGCCAGCTAACACCTCCCAACAAAGTATTCCCATCATCAAAGTCTGGAAAATCCTCTGTTTTCTCAGGGCCACAGACAGTAGAAGCACATAAAATATTGCAAAGAATGCCACTCTGAAAACAAGGGAATTCCAGACAGGAAACAATCAGGGCCAGCTAACACCTCCCAACAAAAAATTCACTCAGGGAGGAAACAGCCAGGCTTTAAAGCTGCAAGGCCTTTACATCCTAATCATTTTTCCTAATTGCAGCATTCATACTTGCCTCCAACAAACAAAAAAACCAATCAGAAATATTGTATATTCACAATCTTTAGGAAATAATATCCCCTGATGGCACAGCGTGTTAAAGCGCTGAGCTGCTGAACTTCTGGACCGAAAGGCCACAGGTTTGAATTGGGGGAGCGGAGAGAGCACCCACTGTTAGCCCCAGCTTCTGCCAACCCAGAAGTTCAAAAACATGTAAATGTGAGTGCATCAATAGGTACTGCTCCGGCGGGAAGGTAACGCTGCTCCATGTAGTCATCCCACATGACCTTGGAGGAGTCTACGGACAAACTTTGATCCTTGACCTTAATAACCACCAATTCCTCAATACTTTATTTCCCATACCACCAGACTTCGCCACAGCAACCCGTGGCCGGGCATAGCTAGTATAATATATAATTAATATTATTACATTGTTTTAATTATTTTAATTATTACAATATTATTATATGCATATACTATGCCTCCAAGGCTTCCACTATTGCCATGCTATGTCTCCCAGGAACCTCTCATTGCCATACTATGTCTTCCAGACTCCAATTCTGGCTGGACTATGTTGAAATGCCCCTGATCTGTATGTTTCCCAAATGCTAAGCAGGGTCAGGCCTGGTTGGGAATAAGGTGGGAGTCTGACCACAGATATATAATAGGAAGGAATGGGGTAAGCCTGAAGGCAGGCATGCGGGGGGGGGGGGGGGGTTCAATGACTGAACAGCCCCAGAGTTTTCCCAAATGCTTGACATTCCCCAAATGCTAAGCAAGGCCGGCCCTGGTGGGGAACAGGATGGGAGGCCGGCCTCTGTGTGGCGGAAATCAGCTTGGTGCCCTTGTTGGTGCGGAAGCAGTGCTGGGAGGCAGAAGAGGTCCAGGCGCTGATCCTGGAGATGCTGCAGGGCTGCCTGTGGAGTTATGTCTCAATACTATGTCTCCAAATGTTATCGAGACTGCAATTAGCCCAGATCTGCCCTGTGAGGGAGATCTATGAGGGAACGAGTCTTGGCGAGCTGTTAGGGAGGCAGAAAATAACCCGGAATATAAATTTACCTGAGACCGAAAGGAAAAGACTCTGCCAAGTTGAAGGAAAAAACTGTCAAAGTGTTTATTAAAACAATTCAATTGAAAAGGACATCCGTCGCGATAGATCGACATGCGAGATGTAATTTTACATTGAGAAATAAAGCCATTTTATACATTTTCAAGTTTGAAGTCTGTTTGAACTTCCCGCCCAGTCCCTCCGCTCATCTGGCTGCTGATTGGGCAAGGACGCCGCACTAGGCGGGAGTTGGACTTCCCGCTCTGCGTCTCAGCCAATGAGGGACAACCTTTGCCTCTGCCAGGGCCAATCAGATTGGGGAAGGCGGGAGTCAGCTAGACAATGGGTTCTGGTGAATGAATCATTGGAGTTATCTTATGCAAAGCGATCACCCGAGGCTAGCGCCTTCCAGGATAATCTTAAGATTATTGCTGTTTTTGAGTAGGGTCATTTGGGATGTCCGGGGTCCTTTACGCACGTACACAGTTCATGAATACCTTGAGGTATGGCGGAGATGTCAGTTTATATTGACACTATGAGATTACAGAAACCGGACCAGTGGGGAGTCTTCCTTTGGCTCCCCAGGGGTCCAGGATGGGATTGTGGTCAACATTACCATATGAGATACAATCACCCGTGGGGCTGCTCCGATCTAAGGTGACAATCTCTCGCTATGGGTCATGCAGATGCAAATAGATAAAGTTTTATGGTGACAGTTTTACCCTTCTTTGTGTGTGGAGCTCAAGGTTCAAGAAGAGGGAGGGAGGAATTTCCGGGTTCAGCTAGACTTCAGACTGTGCCTTCATTGTTTAAATCATACTAGGGAATATAGAGAATCATATTATAGCCATTTCACCCCAAAACTACCAGAAGAAGTATTAAATATTAACACTTATAGCTCATTTTCCCTCCCTGTGTTAATAGCGCTGATCGGGGAGGCTATTTACGCAAAGAGAGCGATTTGATAGTCAGCTGTTGAGCCGAGAAAAAGTGGTCCAAGGTGGTTTCTGCCGGTTGTGTTTTTAAGACTAGACAATTATAGGCATAAATATGAAAAAGGATATTTTTTGGTGTGAAATTGAGCGAGTTCTGAGTGGAAATATAGGCTGGGGGGGGGGGGGTAAACAATCTGGCCATATCGCGGGTTTCCTAGGGACCGGGAGGAAATTCAGATTCCCTCCGGCTTTAAAGCAGAGAGTAAACCCGGTTTCCTTTTTTTGTAATATAATATATAAAAAAGGGAAATATATGAATTTGGGAATCTTCCAGGGGACCTATAGACCAAGTGACATTTGGCTAGACAGTAAATAAAGAATTGATTCCAATATTTCATAAACATATAAGCAGACAATTCATGGAAAGTTCATAAGCAGTTCAGGCAATAGGAGGTTCATGAAAATAACAAAGTGAAGGGATTCCTGTTGATTCCAGTCCTTGGTAGCCTGGCAACATAGGAATGAGAAGTCCGGTCATTCATAAAAATGATGATGAATGGATGAACGGAGGAGGATCGCGGCTGGTCCTTGAGGAAACTATATTTCCCTCTCTCTCTGGGAGGGTGGCAGTCCACCAGCAGCAGCCTTGGGGAGAAGCCCAGGTTCCCAGAAAACAGCCTGCCGGCCGTGAGAGAGGAGAAACGGCTGTTGCGGAGAAAGAGGCAAACGAACCGGCTTTTTGACAGTCAGCTGGTTTGGGGCTTCAAACTGGACCCATTCGGGCGCTGTTGGTTATTTGAACCAGGGACCTCAAAGAGTGTTAAATATAAGAGATAGGCATGCTTGGAGTGTTTCTGATGAAGTTAGAGTCCAATTTGTTCCGTTTCAATGGCAAGGAGAACGTGGCGAGGTTAATGGAAGAAGGAGGGGGGGGATTTCATGCAAAGGAGTCAAAAAGGATACCAAAAAACCACTGGAGAGGATTTCAAGTTAAAAGGAAAGGATACTTTTTATTTAAGGATTAGTTACAATGTTAGGGCTGGGGAAAGCAATGAAAAGAATTTAATAATAATAATTTGTTGCGGTCTGAACGTTCTCCCACTTTGCAGGCGATCCGGATCTGTGGAACCCTCCGCAGTCAGATGAATTTAAAGGCGGGGGTCTCGGTCATCACAAAAACCCAATTTTGTCATACCATGTCTCCCAGACTTCAATACTGTCTCCCAGAACCCAATTTTGTTACACTGTATCTCCCAAACTTCCATATTATGTCTCCCTTAGCCCAATGGAGGCTCCTTCTTTGGAGGCTTTTAAGCAGAGGCTGGATGGCCATCTGTCGGGGGTGCTTTTGAGTGCAATTTTCCTGCTTCTTAGCAGAATGGGGTTGGACTGGATGGCCCACGAGGTATCTTCCAACTCTAGGATTCTATCCATAAATACAGCAGAGTCTCGGTTAACCGAGCCCCAGATAACCAAGCCTCCAAATTATCACTCAGGCCTTTGGATAAAGATTGCTCATCCCCATAACAATCCTGTATCTGTGACCATTCTTATACCGGTTTGCACTTTTTACCTTTGTCAGCTTGATCTAGACACAGCAGGGTCTACTTCCATCCCAATTTGCACTTCCAAATTTGCAGCACTTTCTCAGTCACCTTGTGTTTACAATATTTATAGGGTGCACCTTACCCAGTCTGCTTTTACAACCTCTCCGTTTTAATCCATGTTTTTATTAGCTCTTGTCATTTGTTTTTACTGGCTAATGTTTAAATTTTTATAATTGTGCATGTCTTTTGCCTATTGTTGTGTTTTATATTGTTATTGTTTTTATTTGGGCTTGGCCCCATGTAAGCCGCCCTGAGTCCCCGTTGGGGAGATAGAGGCGGAGTATAAACATAAAGTTGTTGTTGTTGTTGTTGTTGTTGTTGTTGTTGTTGTTGTTGTTATTATTATTATTATTATTATTATTATTATTATTATTATCCAAGGCATCACTGGGGGCACCCTTCACTCTCCCTCTCTAGAGCGAAGGGAGTTCGAGGAGAGGGAGAGGGAGGAGGAAGCGCCCCACAATCGGCGAGGGTTCGGCCCAGAGAAGTGCCCCGCGATCGCTGCAGCAGCGCTTGTGGAGTGCTTCCCAAGGGGCGAGGGCTTGCTGAGGGATGTCTCCCTGGATCTCCCTCAGCCAGGCCCTTGCTGGAGGAAGAAGTTTCCTCCAGCAAGGGCCAGGCCAAGGGAGATCCGGGGCATATTCTGCTTTTCTCGGAGGGACAGGTCCTTGGAACAGCAAGGGCCTGTCCGAGGGACAAGCGTGCCACGGGTTTTCCTCAGCCAGGCCCTTGCTGGAGGAAACTTCTTCCTCCAGCAAGGGCCTGGCTGAGGGAGATCCAGGGAGACATCCCTCGGCAAGCCCTCGCCCCTTGGGAAGCGCCAGTGAGCGTTGCTAGGCAGCAGCACTCGTGGGCGCTTCCCTAAACCAGATTGCCAGGAGGGATAATAGGGGCCTTCTCCTTTATCTCGGATAACCGAGACTCTACTGTATAAAAAAAATATAATGTTCGTTTTACTATGGAGTAAACAGCAAAACCACTGAACCCAATCACACCAAATTTGGCCACAAAAGGCATAGTCATCCAAGATATGTCTTTCAAATGAAAAAAACAAAGTTAGAAAACAAAGAAAAACAAAGTTCAAATTAGAGGATGAGGAAAAGCCGTTTCCCCCCCTCCCTAAATGCCAGCTAGAAGGGTATGCCCTGCCCAGTTTGTCTCCTAGCAACCTACTCAGCAACAATGGAGCTCAGGGCTTCTTCATTCCACACTGCCAATAAAATACAAATTATCTGATTTGAACTGGATTATATGGCAGTGTAGACTCAAGGCCCTTCCACGCAGCTATATTACCCAGAATGCCAAGGCAGGATAATCCACAGTATCTGCTTTGAACTGGATTATCTTGAGTCCACACCTCCAGTTCAGTGTATATTTTATACAGCTGTGTAGAAGGGGCCTCATATAATCCAGTTCTGAGCAGATAACGTGTAGCCAGGCAAAGCTAGTGATTCTATGATTCTATGAATTACCTCATACCATATCTTCCGGGCTCCTATTATTGCCCTACTATGTCTCTTGGCCCCTATAATTGCCATAGTATGTCTACTGAACCCTATTTCTGTCATGCTATGTCCCCCAGACTCCACTTCTGGTTGTTCTGTGTCTCCCAGACTCTGATTATTGTCATTCTGTCTCTTGGGCCCCTATTATTGCCATACTATTTCTCCTGGCCCCTATTTTGGTCATGCTTCACAATACTATGCCTCCCAGACTCCAATTCTGGTTGTACTATGTCTCCCCAGGCCCCTATTTTTGTCATACTATGCCTCTCAGATCCCTATTTTTGCAATGCTATGTCTCCCAGGCCCCTATTATTGCCATTCTTTGTCTCTTAGACCCCAATTTTTGCCATATTATGTCTCCCAGACCCCTATTTTTAGCCATACTATGTCTGCCGGGCCCCTAATATTGCCATACTATGTCTTTCAGACCTCTGTTATTGTCTCTCCCTCCCTCTGCAGGGAGGTTTGGGACCCTGGAGGCAGGGGCCCTGGAGGCGCTGGTGGGCCTGAGTGGGGCCTGGACACCTTGAAGGAACCATGGTGGGAAAGGACCACCTTCTTCAAGCCTCCTCTAGTCACACCTTGACCTCGAGTCCTGTCTTGTTGAAGGCTTTTCTCGCCAGAATCATTGGGCTGCTCTGAGTTTTCTGTGTCAGGACCATAAACAAAGAACAACACTCAGAATTCCAGGCAGGAGACAATCAGGGTCAGCTAACACCTCCCAACAAAGGATTCCCCCAGGCAGGAGGCAGCCAGGCTTTGCAGCTGAAAGGCTAATCAAGGTGATTAATTACAACATTCCACAGGGATGTATATAAACCCCACTGGCCTAGTTTTCAACAGAGCTCACAACCTCTGAAGATGCCTGCCATAGATGTGGGTGAAACATCAGGAGAAAATGCTACTACTGGGACTTGGCCAGACAGCCCAGAAAACTCACCACAACCAAGTGATTCCACTGGCCATGAAAGCCTCCCTTTGACAACCCATATCTCAAATGGATCTGTCACTGGACAGATAAGCTGTGTCCCTGTGCTATGCCAAACACATGAAGGCTATGAGTAAACCACAGAGGTTCTCCTTTGACCAAAGCTTCATTCATTTTGTCTCTTGAGCGCAACAGAGAATTGTTTTATGGGAGAGGTCAGGCGGGGTGATCTTAGGCTTTGGGGTTACTTGAGGTCAAACAAGTAATAATCGGCCTTCCCCTTGAATCCTTTCTTGCCAATGCTTTTCCGAATGGAAAAGAGGACGAGGAGATTTTAAAAAATCATCTATATATTTCTTTGGGTTTTTTTCCCTCCTTCTTGCCATTATACAAAGTGCAAAGAGCATTTGCTGGCTGGCCTTACAACAAAAGAAGTAATTATTATTATTATACATTATATTATTATTACTATTATTACAAAAGTCCCGTTTTCGCTTCAAATTGCACATTTTTTTGTACAAAATGGAAGGTGAGTTAATTGGAAAAAAAGAAAGAGACAGAAAAATCAATGAGGAAAAGATGATTGCCATATTATTATTATTGCTTCCGCCTTGAAGGGGCCACCTTGGACTGCCTTCTGTGTATCAATCCCCTTATTCATTATGCAAATTTTAAGGAGCTTTTTTTGGATCCATTCAGAGCTTCCAAGCACTTTACGGTATTCTATTTGCAAACTTATGACATATGCAAATTCCATGCTCATTTGAACGTTTTATGCAATTTTCCTATATGCAGATTTTATGCAAATTTGCCAATTTATGCAAATTTGCAACATATGCAAATTCCATGCACTAGGGGCATTTAATGCAAATTTTGCATGCAGATATATGCAGATTCTATGCAAGTTTTCCCCATATATGCACATTTTATACAAATTTTACCAATTTTGTGCACGTTTTCACCACATATGCCGATTTCATGCAAATTTAGCCAATAGATGCAAATCTGCAATGTATACAAATTCCATGCCCTAGTGGCATTTTATGCAAATTTCAGCCACATATGCATTCTATACAAATTTCACCCATATATGCAGATTGTGTGCAAATGTTGCCCGTGTATGCAAATTGTATGCCAATTCCGCCCGCGTATGCCAAGAGTCCGGCGGCAGCTCTAGGCGAAGAATCCGTGGCAGAAGATGGCCACGGCGAGGAGCAGGATGGCGTTGATGTTGACGACTCTCTTCCAGAAGGGGTCCTCGGTGGTGTCGGCCATCTTCTGGCGCAGGGCCTCCTCCTCGGCGGGGCTGAGCCAGGGGCCGCCCTGGTCCAGCCCACAGAACCAGTTCAGCGCCTTCCGCCCGCACGAGAGCTCTCGCTCCGGCACTGCCCGCAAAGACAACACAAGAACACCAAGGACTGGGTTGCAACACCCATCGTCCACCCGTCCAGAAGACCTTGCCTAGGAGGAGGAGGAGGAGCGGTGTCCTCACCCCAGAAGGATTTTAATTTACGTAAATATGAGGGGTCTGCTTACGGGTTTGGTCCTCGTAGACCATCTCCTCCTTCTTGGCCACGTCCTCCTCAGCGTCCAGGTCGATCCGTTCTTCTGTCCGGTTGCGGAGGGACCAGCAGAGGCGATACAGCTGCGGAGGTGGAGGAGATTCGGGGGTTGAGGGGTCGAGAGGAGGGCTTCGGATACAGGCCAGAGACAGACAGGTCGGGTTGGAGTTGGACTTGGAGTTAGAGGACACAGACAGAGAGTGCGAAGCCAGGTGAGAGTGAGGGTGAGAGGATGAGAATGAGGGTTCGTCTTAGAGTGAGGGTTAGGGATAGAGTTAGACAGAGTGAGAGGGCCTTGGAGTCATCACGGGTTTGTCATGGAGGTTGAATTAGGGCTGGAGTTAGGGTGAGAGATAGAAGAAGAGTTAGAGAGCCTTGGAGTTAGCAGTACGGGTCATCTTACAGTTAGAGTTAGAAGTAGAGTAAGAAGTAGATGGAGACTTAAGAGTTAGAGTTAGAAGTAGACATAGACTTAAAGAGTAGAAGTAGAGGTAGACATAGACTTGGAGAGCCTTGGAGTGAGCAAGAGGGTTCGTCTTAGAGTTAGAGGTAGAAGTAGACTCAACTTAGACCTCAAGAGCCTTGGAGGGTTTTTTAGAGTTAGAAGTAGAGGTAGAGGTAGACGTTGACTTGGAGAGCCTTGGAGTGAGCAAGAGGGTTTGTCTTAGAGGTAGAAGTAGACGTAGACTTGGAGTGAGAAGTAGGCCTAGACTCGGAGAGCCTTGGGGTGAGTGAGCAAGAAGGTCTGCCTCCAAGTCTGGACCCGGGCCCGTCTGGGACTCACGTGGACGTCGTCGATGGGCTTGGTGAGGAAGGAGGCACCCAGGACGATGACAATGGAGATGGCAAAGAGGATCATGGCGAAGTAGAGGTAGTGGACCTTGCAGATGATGGCCGGGCAGTTGCTGGGGTGGACGCAGCTCCCCGTCCCGAAGGCGAACTCCGTGATCATCCGGGAGAGGCCGATCAGGAGGCCCAGCACCAGGCCCCAGAAGGCCCCCTGAGGACGGGCAGAGCGGGGAAGGGTCAGCGGGAGAGAAGAAGTCCATTGGAGGAAAGGGAGATTTACAGAAGCAGAAGGCGAGAGGAGGAGGGGGCGGGAGAGACCCGTAGAACCCCATCCCGTTGGAGGAGGAGGAGGAGATCAAGAGGAACCTTGTCATCCCTTCCCGGGACCGTCCCCTCCTTCCGTACTCTCCCTCCCTCCCTCCCACCAGCTCACCGTCTCGTTGACCCTCTTGCAGAAGATGGCCAGGAAGAAGACAGCCGCGATGGGAGGCCCCAGGTAGCTGGTGATGGACTGGATGTAGTCAAAGAGCTGCCCGCTTTGGGCCTCCTGGACCACCGGGACCCAGAGGATGCTCAGGCCGATCAGGGCCATGATGAAGACACTGGAAACAGGGGAGACACAGCAGGGGGGGGGGGATGAGTGGGGGGGACGTGGAGCCAGGCAACGCGGGGGGTGGGGGGTGGGGTGGGGTGGCGGCCTTGGAGTCCCCTCTTGCGGCACCTTCCGACGATCATGAGCTCCCTCTCCTTGGCCCGGGTCCGGATCTTGGTGTAGATGTCCATGGTGAAGAGCGTGCTGGCACTGTTGAAGATGGAGGTCAAGGAGGACATCAGGGAGGCCAGCATCGCCGACAGCATCAGACCCCGCAGACCTGCCGTTCAGGGATTACGTCGCCTCCATTAATACAGCATCAGGATTTCAAAAATTTAATAAACAATGGCACGGTCCTGTTGGAAGGAGCAACCTCCCAAGCTTTTCACTGTTCATCTGCTAATGGATCTGTCTGCTAACCTGTATTCTATGTGTATGTGGATTCGCCAGTTTGACTGAGCATGTTCAGACTCAGGACTCCATTTTGTAGTCAGTCTGCTCAACACCTCGGTGGAGGTGGATGCATGGTGCTGTTTTGGACTTCAATACAGAAGTATGACTTACGGGCTTCAGTGAGTACAACGATACTTAAAGACTATGGTCTATTGATGAAGGTTTTTTTCACTGGCAATGGACCTGGACCCCATTTGTCACACAGAACCCCCATGACCCAATTCATCTACATCCAGAAAGCACTGTCATTCCCACCAATGAGGGATCCGGACCAAACTTAGCACAGGGGAGGCCCATGACCAACTGGACATTCTGCAGGAGTTTGGGGGAATGGACCTTGGTTTTGGGAGCTGTAGTTCACCCTTATCCAGAGGTGACGTTGGATGAAACCCTGCCGACGTTGGATCTGGACCAAACTCGGCCCACAGACCCAACATGGTCCACTGTGCATACGGGTGGGGTTTGGGGTGACGGCCCTTTGCATATCAGAGTCGTAGTTCACCCGCATCGGGAGAGCCCTGAGCCCAGCCGCTGGCCATGTTTCCCCCTCCTCCTTCTCAAGATGGCCTCCTCCTCCTCCTCCTCCTCACCGTTGGGCATGAGCTTGACCACCATCAAGGGGTAGGCGATGTTAGAGCAGCCCACCGTCGTCTCACAGACTTCCAGGCAGACATCGGGGTCGATGCAGGCCACTTGGTCTGCGGGAGAGACACACACAGAGAGAGAGAGAGACCCGGGTATCGACACGGGTAGGCTTGTGCAACATGTTCAGAAGTTCTGTGCAGCATGTTACAATCCCTACTTATGAGGCAATATCCAACACTTTAACTTTCCCTAAAATCAGTATGTATATGCAAATCTTTCTGAAACTTGGGGGGAAGGATCCCCTGTTATCTTGTGTCATTCAATGGAAAATTCAAGGAGATTACTCTTGCAGTTTTGGTTTAAAAAATATGAATATAGATACATACATATGAGTTCCGGGTACGATTATTAATAATATTAATAATACAAGAATAAACACACACACACACATACACGAGTCCTGAGAGTGACTCTCCCTCATTATTATCACCATCCATTCACGAGAACCCATCTGTTCCTGGGTGAGTGACCTGTGTAGAGGATGCGGCTGATCATGCCCGGCATGACCATCAGGAACATGGGCAGCAGTTTCATGTATCCACACAGGACGCAGCCCGCCTTGGCGTGGGACATGTTTTTGGCAGACAGGCACCGCTGCACAATCACCTGCAAGCACAACGTCTATTCTAATATCTATCTATAGACACAATGAAAGTGAAAAATGTGTCTGTGTGTATGTGGCGGAGGTGCCCACATACACAGACAGCTCTAGTTCCCACTGAGCAGGAGACCCCTATGGCCCTCCCTCCACTGACATGCAGGTGAGCGCCATGAACATGTATGTAGCCCAGACCCTGCCCGTGCCCCCCACAGACACCACCCTGCCCCTCACCCAAGCGAAGGCTTTCCTGCAGTGACCACTTCACTCAAGATGTTCTGTGTTTCCTCCACAATGCACATCCCAGGGTTCCTTCATTTGCATTGGGTGGGGTCATACAAATGCAGAGAGAAAGGAATCCTGGTATGTGCTCGCTGTAACTTGCAATGTCCTGGGAGTGAGGGACTTGGAGGCTCCTCAGCCCTGGGAACTATGGCCTGTGTATGTGAGCAGACACCCGTGCCACATACGATATGCAATATGATGATGATGAGGAGGAGGATGACCTGGTCAGTGCACCAGTACCAGAGGGCCAGGATGCTGAGGCCGAAGATGAGTCCGGGCCAGGGCAGGTCTCCGCTGAGGGGGTCCCGGAAGAGGCTGAAGGCGTCCGGGCGCGGCGTGTAGCACTTCTCGGAGATGTTGACGGTGGCGGCCGTGAGCGTGGGGACGGCCTTCATGTACTTCTCCACAAACTGGTCGTAGCCCCCCACCTCCATGAAGGCTGCGGGAGGGAAGGAAGGAGGGGCGGGCGGGCGGGCGGGCGGGAGGACGGACGGACACCCCCCCCCCGTCAGAACGGGGACCCAGCCCTGTCCACGGGCAGAGGAGGAGGGGGCCCAGGGAGGGGGGAGTCACGCCTCACTTACCGAACACGGTGAGGATGATGGAGGCCATCAGCATGATGACCGTCTGCAAGTTGTCCGTGTAGATGACCGCCGCTAAGCCTCCTGGGGACGGGGGGGAGGGAGAGGGGTGAGCGGGGGGGAGGGGGAAGGCTCCCAAGGGCCTGGAGGGGGAGGGGGGCCTCCTCACCCGTGATGGTGTAGAGGGCCATGATGACCAGCAGGATCTTAATGGCCACGTAGATGTCCAGCCCCATGGCCAGCTTGATGAAGATGGCCCCCGAGAAGATGTCCGCCTGCGCCCAAGTAAGAAAGGGAGAGGGAGAGAAAGAGAGAGAGATTCCACCCTCTCTATCTCTCACTCCAGAGGGACTCAGGGCAGATTCCAAACATAAAAGGCAAACATTCCATGCCCAAACATGTATATATTATATGTAATGTATTATTAGAATCCTAGAACCGTAGAGTTGGGAGAGACCTCATGGGCCATCCAGTCCAACCCCATTCTGCTAAGAAGCAGGAAATCGCATTCAAAGCACCCCCGACAGATGGCCATCCAGCCTCTGCTTAAAAGCCTCCAAGGAAGGAGCCTCCACCACGGCCCCGGGGCAGAGAGTTCCACTGCTGAACAGCCCTTCTCACTGTGAGGAAGTTCTTCACTGTGAGAGCTGTTCGGCAGTGGAACTCTCTCCCCCGGGCTGTGGTGGAGGCTCCTATTATTAGTATATTATATATTATTATTATTTTATTATAGATATATATTATCTTTATATATTATATATTATAATATATTGTATCATATATATAAAAATAGATTATAAATATAGGGATTATAAATAAACGTAAAGGTTACCCTGACATTAAGCCCAGTCATGTCTGACTCTGGGGGTTGGGGCTCATCTCCATTTCTAAGCCCAAGAGCTGGCGTTGTACATAGACTGGCTTGACTGCATGGAGTGCCGTTGCCTTCTTGCCGGAGCAGTACCCGTTGATCTACTCACATTGGCATGTTTTCGAACTGCTAGGTTGGCAGAAGCTGGAGCTAACAGCAGCTGCTCATGCTGCTCCCGGGGTTTGAACCTGATACCTTTCAGCAGCTTAGCGCTTTAGCACACCGCGCAACTGGGGCTCCATTATAAATATAGTAGATGAAGCAGCTGCTCCCCCCTGTGGCCAGAATTGAACATCCCCTCAGGAGAAGTTTAAATTGCCTCTTCGTCTGTTTCTGTCTCGGTTCTGTGTGTATATGGGCATTGAATGTTTGCCCTATATGTATATAATGCCATCTGTTTATATATATATATATATATATATATATATATATATATATATATATATATATATGGTTCTGTTTATATAGTTATGCATTTTATAATAGCTTTATTCTTAAAATCCAAAATCCAACAATGCCTATTTCTAATTATCTATCTATATATATAAAAGAGTGATGGCATCAGGGCAGTGGACAAAACAACAAAACTACAGGCCCCCCAACCTCGAAATTTGACAACACAACCCATCATCCACGCCTCTAGGTTGATAGAACAAAAAGAAAAGAAAAATAAAGTCCTAATTAGAGGGAGAGGAATAATTTTTTTTATCCAATTGCTGCCAGTTTAGAGGGCTAATCTCTGCCCACTTGGTTGCCTAGCAACCAGTCAAGGGACAGCCAGGGTTCAGTTAGGGGACAGGCAGATTTAGGCCTCACTTAGGCTTCTTCCACAGATTATCTGATTTTAACTGGATTATATGGCAGTGTAGACTCAAGGCCTTTCCACACAGTTATATAACCCATTTATAATCTTATATTATCTGCTTGGCACTGGATTACCTTGAGTCCACACTGCCAGATAATCCACTTCAGTGTGCATTTTCTACAGCTGTGAAGAAGGGGCCTCATATAATCCAGTTCTGAGCAGATAATATAAGATTATCAATATACAGTAGAGTCTCACTTATCCAACGTAAACAGGCCGGCAGGATAAGTAAATATATTGGATAATAAGAAGGGATTCAGGAAAAGCTGATTAAACATCAAATTAGGTAATCGTTATACAAATTAAGCACCAAAACATCATATTATACAACAAATCTGACAGAAAAGGTAGTTCCATGCGCAGTAATGCTATGTAGTAATTACAGTAGAGTCTCACTTATCCAACACTCGCTTATCCAACGTTCTGGATTATCCAACGCATTTTTGTAGTCAATGTTTTCAATATATCCTGATATTTTGGTGCTAAATTCATAAATACAGTAATTACTACATAGCATTACTGCGTATTGAACTACTTTTTCTGCCAAATTTGTTGTCTAACATGATGTTTTGGTGTTTCATTTGTAAAATCATAACCTAATTTGATATTTAATAGGCTTTTCCTTAACGCCTCCTTATTATCCAACATATTCGGTTATCCAACATTTTGCCAGCCCACTTATGTTGGATAAGTGAGACTCTACTGTACTGTATTTACAAATTTACCAGTAAAATATCACAATGAATTTGAAACACTGACTACAAAAACATTGATTATGAAAAGGCAGACTGTGTTGGATAATCCAGAACATTGTATAAGCAAATGTTGGATAAGTGAGATTCTACTTTGATATGAAATAATTTCTAGGATAGAATAATGCAGAACAATATAATCTCTAAAACCAGGACAGTAATAAAGAAATAAAGAAAGTAAATAAAGCAAGGAAATTGGAAATTCCACAAAGGAAACAATCAGGGCCAGCTAACACCTCCCAAGAAAGGATTCTTCCAGAAAGGAAGCTGAGAAGGCAGTGAAGCACTATGTATTACCAAAGTCATTATTATTACTATCATTACTATCCTTACTATTATTATTATTATTATTATTATTATTATTGTGTTGCGGTCAACCGTGAAAATGAATACAATCTGGCTCCAAGTATTCAAAAACACTAAAATCAGAATATATAAAAATTAATGTGGTATAATAAAACAGAACAATACAATCTCTAAAATCAGAACACTAAATAAAGAACAACACTCTGAAAATAGGGGAATTCCACACAGAAAACAATCAGGGCCAGCTAACACCTCCCAACAAAGGATTCCCATCATCAAAGTCTGGCCAATCCTCTGTTTTCTCAGGGCCACAGACAGTAGAAGCATATAAAATATCGCAAACACCACCACTCTGAAAACAAGGCAATTCCAGACAGGAAAGAATCAGGGCCAGCTAACACCTCCCAACAAAAAATTCAGGGAGGAAGCAGCCAGGCTTTAAAGCTGCAAGGCCATTACATCCTAATCATTTTTCCTAATTGCAGCATTCATACTTGCCTCCAACAAACAAAAAAACCCAATCAGAAATATTGTATATTCACAACCTTTAGGAAATAATATCCCCTGATGGCGCAGCGTGTTAAAGCGCTGAGCTGCTGAACTTCTGGACCGAAAGGCCGCAGGTTTGAATTGGGGGAACGGAGAGAGCCCCCACTGTTAGCCCCAGCTTCTGCCAACCCAGAAGTTCAAAAACATGCAAATGTGAGTGCATCAATAGGTACTGCTCCGGCGGGAAGGTAACGCCAATCCATGCAGTCATCCCACATGACCTTGGAGGAATCTACGGACAACGCCGGCTCTTCGGCTTAGAAATGGAGATGAGCACCAACCCCCAGAGTCAGACATGACTGGACTTAATGTCTGGGGAAAACCTTGACCCTTGACCTTAACTACCACCAATTCCTCAATACTTTATTTCCCAGACCACCAGACTTCGCCACAGCAACGCGTGGCCGGGCACAGCTAGTCTATATCTAAAAGGATAAAGTAGTGGGCACTGTGACTATAACAACACAACTATATGCCCCAGAACCACCAAACTTAACAACAACATCCAAAATCCTTGCCTCAAGGTTCTTACAACACAACCGAACCCCCAAAATGGAACCGTGACCCACAAAATCCCCAAAACTGGCAAATATGAAGACCGCACGCACCATACACAAAAAGGCACGCGCTCACCACAAACTCCACCCCCCACCCTCAACAGTTGGCTAGCTATTCCCGCCACTGCCGCCATCTACCTCAGCCACCCCACACCAACCCGCCGTGAGGAAAGACCACACCAACCCGCCGTGAGGCTGCAAAACTTGCACACAGGAGGGGAAAACAGCCTTCGACAACAACGGACACTCCAAAGGTGGGACACCGATACACTCGGGAGAAGGGTGGGGACCACCAGAAAACTCCCACTGGCCACACCCAAGGGGAAAGGAGCAGGTGGGCGGCCGACTACATAACCGGGGCAAACATGGCCGCCAGGCCAAAAAAAGCCCTCCAACACCTACAAACCCACAGCCCCCTATCCCTTCTAAAGCAACAAAATCTACCTCCATCCTCCACAGGCCAGAACGAACAGACGCCGCCCAGAGACAAATCAAGCCTCCTACAACCGCCGCATCTCCAAGGGAAACCGGACAACCACAACAAGGTGCTCCACACAGGCCAATCCTCAAGACCCTCAGTAAATGCGAGGGAAGAGAGCTGACCAGAACAAACAAAAACTAAGAAGGAAAACCAGCGCGGGGGGGGGGGGGGGGGTCCATGCCGGCGAATTAAAAAAAAAAAAAAACAGGACGGGAAGGCAGCGGGAGGACAGCGGGATCTATCCATCCAACCTAATAAGATTTCCAACAGAGGAGAGGGAGCATGGCGGGAAGAAGACAGGGACTCATGAACTCCAAGGTTTCAAACCCAAAAACAGGGAGGGGAAGGATGGGCACCGGAATCTATCCATGCAGGCTAATAAGATTTCCAACAGAGGGGAGGGAGCAAGCCGGGAAAAAGAAGGCCACAAAATAACAAGACCAACAACAGAGGAATACCATCATACAATCGACAAATCCCCATTAAGTCAAAACCCTCAACCCATCACCATAAAAACACAACTTATATACACCCATCCAACCAAACCACAAAACCAATCGACATTCCTAAAACTTGCAAGGCCATTACATGCTTATCATTTCCCCTAATTCCACCATTCATACTTCCCTCCAACAGACAAAAAAAAAAAAAAACCACACAGAAATATTCTACATTCACAACCTTTACCAAATAATTTCCCCTGATGGCGCACCATGTTAAACCGCTTACCTGATAAACTTCTCAACCAAAAGGTCACAGGTTTGAATTGGGGGAGTGGAGTGACCCCCTAATTTTAGCCCCAGCTTCTCCCAACCCAGAAGTTCGAAAACATTCAAATGTGAGTACAACAATAGGTACTGCTCCAGCGCAAATGTAACCGCTCCACGCAGTCATACTACATGACCTTGCAGAAGTCTATGGACAATGCCGGCACTTCGGCTAAAAAATAAAAAAAACCACCAACCCCTACAGTCAGACATGACTACACTTCATGTCAGGGGAAAACCTTTACCCTTTACCTTAACTACCAACAACAACCAACACACATTTCTCCGCCACAAATCCTACACATCCAACCAACCTCGGACACACCCTACCATAAATTAGGACAACCTCTACATACATCAAATCATTTATACATGTCCACCCCGCTAACGCAAAGACAACACATACACAACACACACACAAATAAACCCAATACCTGAAATACACACAACACTCACACAACTTCCCATTTCTCTTCTAGGAGTACTCACAAACAGAAGCAACTTTCAGCTATGCCACAAAGAAAAACAAATCTTGGCCGCCATACACGACAAAGGCGGGCACAACGGCTAGCTATTTCGCAACAAACTGAAATAGAAAGAACAGCAACAAAGCAGTGAAAAAAAGACACAAAAGCTCTACTATACCCTCTCCGAACGTATCTCCCCCTATGAGCCGCCCCACAGATTAAGATCTTCCAGTGAGGCCCTGCTCTCGGTCCCGCCGCTGTCACAGGTGCATTTGGCTGGGACGAGAGACAGGGCTTTTTTGGTGGTGGCTCCGCGGCTGTGGAACTCCTTGCCAAGGGAGATTAGGGGAGCCCCCTCACTCATGTCTTTTAGGAAGCAGCTGAAGACCTGGATGTGGGACCAAGCTTTTGGCCCATCCTAAGATACGGTCGATATAATCTGATGCATTTATTGGATTAATGTGAAATTGAATACAGACTGGCTCTGACTTTTGGCCCAATGCTACTGGCCCTGTTGTGATGGTCACACAGTGTTTTACTGTTTTAAATGGGGTATGATATTGGGTTTTAAGTGTGTTTTTACGATTGTTTGTTTTTACTATATTTTGTATTATATGTTGCATTAATCTTGCCATTATGTAAGACCGCTCTGGGTCCCCCGGGGGGAGAAGAGCGGTATATAAATCAAATAAATAAATAAATAAATAATATACACAAATGAAGATGCAGAACACTGTGCAAAAAGACTACAAGAAGCACGACTTGCTGCTGAATACGACCATGCAAAAACAAAAGAAAAGAAGCACAAACAACAACTCGCCACACTAAGGAACACGCGCCAACAAATGAGGACACAAGAAACAAACAAATACCACCGCATAGCATTCCAGTACAATCCAACTGAGGACTACAATTCAGCTCATCCTGTACACATTGGCAACCTAACAACAATCTGTCCTCAGTGCAATGCCATGAAATTCCCAGGAGAAACAAAGGGCATGTGCTGTGCTGCTGGAAAGTAAGACTACCACAACTAGAACCACCACCAGAGCCATTGCACAATCTACTTGCCAGAGAATCTCCAGAATCCAAGCATTTTCTTACAAATATCAGAAGATACAACTCATGCTTCCAGATGACCTCATTCAAGGCGAACATCATCACTGCACCATTCATGCCGACATTCAAAATCCAAGGACAAATCTATCACAACGCCGGATCCCTCTTACCATACAATGAGGGCCAACACAAATTCCTACAAATATACTTCATAGGAGATGAGGAACAACAAGTAACTAGACAATGTAATATTTCTGACGCAGTGCACACAAACATTGTAAAACAACTACAAAAATTACTACTGGAAAGGAACCATTTGATAAGATTATTCAGAACAGCCCTAGACATGATGCCAACAGACACACACAAACTTATTATCCATCTAGAGAAAACCCCTACTGCACAACATAAACGCAGATACAACGCACCAACTGTAGATGAAGTTGCCATTGTGATAGTAGGAGATCAATTTCAGCCAAGAGACATTATACTTCATCGAAGAAACAATCAATTAACCACAGTCTCGGAAACGCATCGATGCTACGATGCTCTGCGGTACCCCATTATTTTCTGGGGTGGTGCCGATGGATACCTCATTAACATCAAAATGGTCAATCCCATCACTGGCGCAGAAACAGACAACAAGTGTAGTGCAAGGAACTATTACGCCTACAGAATCATGATAAGAGAATACAACACAAACCACATCTTGCAATGTCAACAACTTTTCCACCAGTACATTGTGGACATGTAGGCCAAGATAGAATCAGAAAGATTACAATACATCCGCTTCAATCAGTCGAAACTCCGATCCGAAGAATACATACACTTAAGAGATGCAGCCAAACATGACGGCCACACAAAACAAATTGGAAAACTCACAATATTACCATCGTCCTATACAGGGAGTCCATGCCATATGCATTCGTACGCCCAAGATGCCATCACTTATGTTCGACAATATGGACGTCCGGACTTATTACATTTACATGTAATCCATCTTGGGATAGTATACAACAACTTCTACTTCCCGGTCAAACATCTGTTGACAGGCATGACATCACTGCCCGAGTATTTCGACAAAACCTAAAATCAATGATGGCCTTCATGGTAAAATGTGAAGTGTTCGGAAGGTACGGTGTTGGATGTATTCCGTGGAGTGGCAAAAAAGAGGCCTGCCACATGCCCGTATTCTAATCTGGCTCTGCCAAAAAATCACATCCAATGAAATAGACCAAGTCATAAGTGCTGAGATACCTGAAGAATCACATGAGATAGTCACCAAAAACATGATTCATGGACCATGTGGCATACTCAGTCCCAACTCACCATGTATGAAGGACGGAACATGCACCAAGAGAGATCCCCGCGCGCTCATCCCAAACACAATCACAGGCAACGATGGCTATCCTTTGTACAGGAGAAGATCACCAGAACAAGGAGGCCACGTAACAACAATGCGAATGCACAAAGGAGAAATACAAGTGGATAACCACTGGATTGTACCATACTCTCCTCTACTCAGCAAACATACAAAGCACACATCAACGTGGAATACTGCAAATCTGTAAAATCAATCAAATACATTTGCAAATACATCAACAAAGGAAGTGACATGGCAGTATTTGCAATGGAGCCAAAAAACACAAGTGAAACAATCGATATTGATGAAATTTCCCAGTATCAGGTAGGAAGATACATCAGCAGCAACGAGGCTATTTGGCGCATTCTCATGTTTCCAATACAAGAAAGGAGTCCACCTGTGGTACACCTGGCTGTACACTTAGAGAATGGACAATGAGTCTGTAAAGAAGTGTATGATTTTATTTTGTTTAATGATGACATGTTTATTTGATTTGTTTAAACAGTCAGGTTTGGTTAATTTAATATGGTGAGTATTAGAGCTGATAATACCAGGAGATAGCCAGCTCAGCATTGAAGAACTGGTTGCTATGACAACGGGGGCGGAGCCAACCGCCATTTGGAAAGGAAAAGGGGAATGTTTTAAACCCAGTTTCAGTCTGTGATTTTTAGTCGCAGGAAGAAGACTGATTCTCATGTGGAGGATCAGGGTGACTCAAAAGAATTTGAGTCAGGTCTAAAATAAAAGGATTTATTTTAGACAGTCTGTGATTTTAAATCACAGGGAGCAGTCTGGTTTCAAGACTGAAGGGAACCAGAAGGACAGACCTCTATTAGGCCAGACTAAGCAAGTTAGGGGACTTGTTTAGGGTCATTTACAGAGGCTGTGGATTAGGGAAAGTTAATCCCAGTAGATCCAGGAGGATCAGGTTTTAGTTTAGCTGAGAGGAAGAAGTATCTTGAAAGTTTGAACACCTCATATCTGTTTGTAACCATTAAGCTAAGTGCCTTTAAAAAGTTATAAGAAACCATCAAGCTCTGTACACGCAATAAACTTGTTTTGATTTAATTCCATCTAAGTCTCTGTCACAATTATATACCAAGTTAAGCAACATCATCATCTGAGGTAAAATAAACAAAGAAATCATTAAAAAGAACCAGTGCCATCTGCCTGATGTCTCTCCATTGGTGGCAGCGAAGAAGATAATCAAACAAATCATTAATTAACATCATCTCTCATAAGACATCTTTATTAAGTGGTGGTATCTGTGTGTGTGTGTGTGTGGGATTAAAAGGGATTCCATTCCCTGTCAACCTCAGCTCCTTACATAAATTGGTGGCAGCGGTGGGATTCAAAGGGGATTCCATCCTCTGCCACATCAAGTCTCCTCAGAGTCTATTTTACTGAGGCAACATTACAACAAGTTGCAGAAAATCCACCACCAACAACTTTAACATCATTCTTCACTTTGTGTCAAACAGACCCATTTGCAAGAACACTCCTTTATTCTGGAGTACCAACATATTATACATGGGATCCCAGGAGGAAAGGTTTTGCTCGACGCAAAAGAGGAGAACCAGTAGAAGGACAAACAGGTGTATTCAAAGACAACACCACAGGAAGGTTATACACTGTACATCCAAGGCAAGATGAATGCTTCTTCCTTCGTTTGTTATTAGTAAATGTCAGAGGACCAACATCATTCCAACAATTAAAAACAATCAATGGAATAACCTACGACACATTTCGTGGTGCCTGTCAAGCTTTGAATTTGCTGGAGAACGATCAACACTGGGATGAATGCATAAACGATGCATGCCAAACATCACATCCCAAACAAATTCGAGCATTGTTTGTCATTATTCTAACCTCCTGCTCTCCATCTTCTCCAACACAGCTCTGGGAAAAATATAAACCATACATGGCAGAGGATATTTTTCATCTCATACACAGAGAAAACACTGAAATCGATGAGGAAAAAAACCAAACAAATTTACAACGAAGTCCTCATTAGGATAGAAGATGCTTGCTTACAAGTAGCACACAAACTACTTGAACAATTAGGAATGCCAACACCAAATCGCACATCACCCCCAACATTTGAGGTAGAAATGCAACAGGAACTCAATTACAACACAGAAGAACAGCGCACCTACGTACAGTCTAATACCCCCAAACTGACACATGAGCAAACAACAGTGTATAATCGGATAATCAAAACAGTAGAAAATGAAAATGGAGACATATTCTTTTTGGATGCACCAGGAGGTACAGGAAAAACCTTCCTGATAAGACTGATTCTGGCAACAATACGATTGGAAAATAACATCGCTTTAGAACTTGCATCATCTGGAATAGCAGCAACATTGCTACCAGGAGGAAGAACGGGACATTCAGCACTAAAACTACCCTGAAACATACAACACATCAAAACACCAATCTGTAACATCTCAAAAACATCAAGTATGGGAAAAGTAATACAAAGATGCAAAATTATAATTTGGAATGAATGTACTATGGCCCACAAGAAATCTCTTGAGGCTCTCCACCGTACACTTCAAGACCTGCGTGGCAATAAAGGCCCCTTTGGAAATGCCACAATACTTCTGGCAGGAGACTTCAGGCAAACCTTGCCCATCATTCCCTGTTCCACACCAGCGGATGAAATCAATGCATGCCTGAAATATTCTACTTTGTGGCAACATGTCAAAACATTAAAACTGACCACAAACATGCGAGTCCAACTCCGGCAAGACCGCACAGCAGACATATTTACCAATCAATTATCAGACATCAGAAATGGACAACTGCCAATCGATCAAACCCCAGGACGAATTACACTACCTCCAAACTTCTGTACCATTCTAACATCTACACAAGAACTTATACAAAAAGTATTCCCAAAGATCAAAAATAATTACACAAATAAAAACTGGCTCAGTGAACAAGCTATTTTAGCTCCAAAAAATTTAGATGCCTATGCCATAAATCATACAATTTTGTCAACCATACCAAATGAAATTTTAATTTATAAATCCATTGACACAGTTGTTGAAGCCGATGAGGCAATTCATGACCCTACAGAACTCCTCAATTCTCTAGATTTACCAGGACTCTCACCACATATCCTCAAATTAGAATTAGGCGTCCCTATTATCATACTTAGAAACATTAACCCTCCAAAATTGTGAAATGGAACACGCCTGGCAGTCAAAAACTTACTTTAAAATGTCATAGAAGCAAGAATAATCATCTTTAAAGGAGAAGGTGTCCTCATCCCACGAATACCTATGATTCCCACCGATAGGCCCTTTCAATTGGGCTCCAATTCCCAATACGATGAGCTTTTGCCATGACAATCAACAAGGCACAAGGACAAACACTACCAGTCTGCGGCATCAATCTCGACACCGAATGCTTCTCACACGGACAATTATATGTTGCATGTTCCAGAGTGGGGAAACCACAAAATCTCTACATCAACGCACACAATGGAACAACCCAAAACATCGTGTACCCACAAGCTTTGGGACAGAATATATAATAATCCCCAGCACTTCCCATCACAAAAATAAATTCATCAACAGTACAAAATAAACCACATTCAGCAGACTCAAGTATCAAGAATAACAACCAATCACAGACAACATTCCTCTCAACCAATCTTCAATCAACATAAAAATTGAACAATGTAACAGACTTCAACAACTACTACTAATTGTGAGTATAAAGGAGGGAGAGGGTCACAGCAAAAAAAAAAAAACCTAATGTAGCTTGACCAACACCACTAAAAAACAGCCACAGCAAAGCATGGCCGGGCACAGCTAGTACTTACCAAATGAACCCAGGCAACGTCAGGTACTTAGGCAACATTATTTATTTATTTACAGTATTTATATTCCGCCCTTCTTTCTCACCCCGAAGGGGACTCAGGGCAGATCACATTATATAGGGCAAACATTCAATGCCCATATACACATAGAACCGAGACAGGCACAGGCACAGAGGCAATTTAACCTTCTCTTGAGGGGATGTTCGATTCTGGCCACAGGGGGGATCAGCTGCTTCCTCATCCACTGTGATGGCACTTCCTCATTCCAACGTTGTAAATTAGTTAAATTTGCCTCCCCACTTTATAAGTGGTACCTTATTTCCTACTTGATAGATGCAACTATCTTTCAGGTTGCTAGGTCCTTTGGCTCTGGGAGTTATAGTTGGGTGGGGTGGGGGGAATAAAAGTGTTCATAATGACAGCAAAGATTAAAAAGATAGTGATTTTTTTCTCTTCAGTCTGTTGTGGAAAGTACTGTCTTACCTTGTAGAAGGACAGTTCTGGCAATGAGGCAGGCAGAAGCTGCCTTCTTTGGAGCAATGTTGAGGATTAAAACATAATTATTTTCCATCATTAGTTGGATTCAGAATGCTGTGAATGTGTGAGTGAACTGTAATTCCTAGAACCCAAAGTTTTTTATTATCAGTATGCACAGTTGGCCATGTTGGGGTACCAAAGCTAGCGTTGTTCTGAGGAGAGAGAGTAGGCCGAAGCCTGTTTGGTAATAGTATGCAGCGGTGTATACTTCCGCCCTGGGATCTGACTCCCACAGACCACTGCAACCTCCCATAAAAGATGCATCTGGAACAGTTTGGACAAGGATGGACCACGGATGAAGGAATTTGCAGTACCATCACCTGCTTTACAGACCACACAACCCCCACCAATGACAGACTAGGACCAAGCCTGGAACACAAACTCCCTATGACTTTCAACCCTGGCGAGCTTTGGTGAAGGATGGAACATGGATGATAGGATCTGGAGTACCTTCACCCACATGCAGAGACTATTCCTAACCCCCTCAGTCATGTATCTGTACCAAAGATGGCACAGACCCCCATGACTCTTCTTATATACTGCTGAGGTTTTTGGGAGGATTGACCACAGACGATGGGATGTCCAGTAGCTTCAGCCCCATCCAGAAACTACTGCAAACCCCATCGGCCATAGATCTGCATCAATGGGCCCATTCATAATATCCAAAACAACTCAATGTCCGCTACTAATAACCCGGGCACCGCTGGGCCCCCCAACTTGTCTATATCTATATATATAATAAAAGTGAATGTTTGCATGTTTGTGTCAGCGTTTTGATTGGTCGGGTGGTGTATGTGCTCGCGTTTTGATTGGCCTGGCGGAATATGGGTCGGCTTTCTGATTGGCTGGGCGGAATGTGCCAGCTTTCTGATTGGCTGCCACTTTCATAGGCCACTGGGATCGCTGAGGGAAAAACTACTACCAACTGGCTTCGTTCGGCCTACTTCTCTCCTCAGAACGACGCTAGCTTTGGGACAGTTAACAGCCTGAGCCTACACTTTGGTAATCCAAAACACCACTGCCACCACCAGGAAGGCCCGACATGGACCAATCTTGACACACATCACCCCATGAACCCACTGACAACGGATGGCCCCCTTTGGGCCCTCTGCTGACATGTTTAAGGCCTTCCAGGCTGGCCCCTCGCTGCTAGGCCCAAAAGGAGGACGCCATCTTGCCTCAGCTTTCAACTTCTTTGTAAGGCCCTACTTTCCTCAAAAGACAGCAGAGACATTGTTATTATCTTTTGAACGATATGCTTCTGAACACTTCTAGCCCCCAAAGCCCCAATCCAAGCCTCCTTTGATCATTTGGCTAACACGTTTCAGGCCTTGCAGCCTGGCTCCATTGTGCTAGGCCGCAAAAGAGGCAGCCATCTTCCCTGTTCCCCATGGTTCCAAACAGAGCAGCTTTTGCCTGTGTCTTTTGGATACAGCACTCTCCTTCAACAAGGTCAGGCAGCAGTACGTAAATAGGTTGATCTTGGGCTGATGGAAGTAGCACCACATCAAGTAGGAAATAAGGTACCACTTATAAAGTGGGGAGGAAAATTTAACTAATTTACGACATTGGAATGAGGAAGTGCCGTCACAGTGGAAGATGAAGCAGCTGTTCTCCCCTGTGGCCAGAATCGAACATCCCCTCAGGAGAAGGTTAAATTGCCTCTGCGTCTGTCTCTGTCTCGGTTCTGTGTGTATATGGGCATTGAATGTTTGCCCTATATGTATATAATGTGATCTCTTTCTATATATATAAAAGAGTGATGGCATCACGGCAATTCACAAAACAACAAAAGTACAGGCCCCCCAACCTCAAAATTTGACAACACAACCCATCATCCACGCCTCAAGGTTGATACAACAAAAAGAAAAGAAAAATAAAGTCCTAATTAGAGGGAGAGCAATAATTTTTTCATCCAATTGCTGCCAGTTTAGAGGGCTAATCTCTGCCCACTTGGTTGCCTAGCAACCAAGGGACAGCCAGGCTTCAGTTAGGGGACAGGCAGATTTAGGCCTCACTTAGGCCTCTTCCACAGATTATCTAATTTGCACTGGATTATATGGCAGTGTAGACTCAAGGCCCTTCCACACAGTTATATAACCCATTTATAATCTTATATTATCTGCTTTGCACTGGATTATCTTGAGTCCACACTGCCAGATAATCCACTTTAGTGTGCATTTTATACAGCTTGGAAGAAGGGGCCTCAGATAACCCAGTTCTGAGCAGATAATATAAGATTAGAAATATACAGTAGAGTCTCACTTATCCAACGTAAACAGGCCGGCAGGATAAGTGAATATGTTGGATAATAAGAAGGGATTCAGGAAAAGCCAATTAAACATCAAATTAGGTAATCGTTATACAAATTAAGCACCAAAACATCATATTATGCAACAAATTTGACAGAAAAAGTAGTTCCATGCACAGTAATGCTATGTAGTATTTACAGTAGAGTCTCACTTATCCAACACTCGCTTATCCAACGTTCTGGATTATCCAACGCATTTTTGTAGTCAATGCTTTCAATATATCGTGATATTTTGGTGCTAAATTCATAAATACAGTAATTACTATATAGCATTACTGCGTATTGAACTACTTTTCTGACAAATTTGTTGTCTAACATGATGTTTTGGTGCTTAATTTGTAAAATCATAACTTAATTTGATGTTTAATAGGGTTATCCTTAATTCCTCATTATCCAACATATTCTCTTATCCAACGTTCTGCCGGCCCGTTTATGTTGGATAAGTGAGACTCTACTGTACTGTATTTACAAATTTACCACTAAAATATCACAATGAATTTAAAACACTGACTACAAAAACATTGATTATGAAAAGGCAGACTGTGTTGGATAATCCAGAACATTGTATAAGCGAATGTTGGATAAGTGAGATTCTACTTTAATATGACATAATTACTGGGATAGAATAATGCAGAACAATATAATCTCTAAAACCAGGACAGTAAATAAACAGGGGAATTCCACAGAGGAAACAATCAGGGCCAGCTAACACCTCCCAACAAAGTATTCCCATCATCAAATCTGGCAAATCCTGTTTTCTCAGGGCCACAGACAGTAGAAGCACATAAAATATCGCAAACAACACCACTCTGAAAACAAGGGAATTCCAGACAGGAAACAATCAGGGCCAGCTAACACCTCCCAACAAAGGATTCCCATCATCAAAGTCTGGCAAATCCTGTTTTCTCAGGGCCACAGACAGTAGAAGCACATAAAATATCGCAAACAACACCACTCTGAAAACAAGGGAATTCCAGACAGGAAACAATCAGGGCCAGCTAACACCTCCCAACAAAAAAATCACTCAGGGAGGAAGCAGCCAGGCTTTAAAGCTGCAAGGCCATTACATCCTAATCATTTTTCCTAATTGCAGCATTCATACTTGCCTCCAACAGACAAAAAAAACCAATCAGAAATATTGTATATTCACAATTTTTAGGAAATAATATCCCCTGATGGCGCAGCGTGTTAAAGTGCTGAGCTGCTGAACTTCTGGACCGAAAGGCCGCAGGTTTGAATTGGGGGAGCGGAGAGAGCCCCCACTGTTAGCCCCAGCTTCTGCCAACCCAGAAGTTCAAAAACATGCAAATGTGAGTGCATCAATAGGTACTGCTCCGGCGGGAAGGTAACGCTGCTCCATGTAGTCATCCCACATGACCTTGGAGGAGTCTACGGACAACGCCGGCTCTTCGGCTTAGAAATGGAGATGAGCACCAACCCCCAGAGTCAGACACGACTGGACTTAATGTCTGGGGAAAACCTTGACCCTTGACCTTAACTACCACCAATTCCCCAATACTTTATTTCCCAGACCACCAGACTTCGCCACAGCAACGCGTGGCCGGGCACAGCTAGTATAGTATATTATTATATATTATTATATAATATAATATAATATATAATATAATGCTCTAACAAAATATATATAGTATAATGTATAGATATTATCTATATATATAAAAGAGTGATGGCATCAGGGCAGCGGACAAAACAACAAAACTACAGGCCCCCCAACCTCGAAATTTGACAACACAACCCATCATTCACGGCTCTAGGTTGATACAACAAAAAGAAAAGAAAAATAAAGTCCTAATTAGAGGGAAAGGAATAATTGTTTTTATCCAATTGCTGCCAGTTTGAAGGCTAAGCTCCACCCACTTGGTCTCCTAGCAACCTCCTTAGCCCAGGAGACAGGCACAGTTAGGCCTCACTTAGGCCTCTTCCACAGATTATCAGATTTGAACTGGATTATATGGCAGTGTAGACTCAAGGCCCTTCCACACAGCTATATAACCCATTTAGAATCTTAGATTATCTGCTTTGCACTGGATTATCTTGACTCCACACTGCCATATAATCCACTTCAGTGTGCATACTAAACAGAAAGACAACCATACAACAGACATTCAATACCACCACTTCCTCAACAATTTCTCACCAACACAACCAGACAACGCCACAGCAACGCGTGGCTGGGCACAGCTAGTATGACATATAGTAATAATTTATATTATAATGTATATGATATAATATATAGATCATTGATCTATTCACTGCTCAATCGATTAGTCAATCAAGTCACTAATCGATCAAATCACCAGTCTATTCACTGATTGATCAATTTGTCAATTGATCAATTTGTCAATCAATCAAATCATCAATCTATTCACTGATTGATCATATATAACATAATGATATATATCTAACATAATACTGGAATTGTAGTGATATAGAATAATACATAATGATATGTATAATAATAGATGTCTTTTTCTTTGTTCCCTTGAGGCTCCTCCCCCTTGGGAGGCTCCGCCCCCTGCCTTAAAGGGCCGCCCACTTCCGAGATGGCCGCCACTCACCGAGATCTTGGTGAAGATGTAGAGCAGGAGCGAGAGGACGGAGAGGTAGATCTGGATCCGCTTCCCCCCAAAGCGCTTCTTGAGGTATTCCGGCATCGTCACCACCTAAGGAGAGTTGGGGGGAGGGGGGGCCCCCTCAGAATTAGGGTCAGAGATGGGCTGGAGTGGGGGTCAGGGGTTGGGTCTGGGTCCTCCTGAAGGCCCCTACTCACCCCGGCCTTGATGTAGATGGGGACAAAGAGCCAGCCCAGGACCACCACCATCACCAGCGCCTGCAGCCAAGGAAAACACACACACACACACACACGTCTAGAGAGAGTCCAGTTTCCGATCAAGAACCAATGAGTCAGTTGGGACCGATACTCACGTTCCACTCGAAGCCCCCGATGGCAATCCCGGCCGCCGCCCCGGTCCCGGCCAGCCCCACAAAATGGCCACTGCCGATGTTGCTGGCAAAGAGGGAGGCCCCGATCTGGGGGATATCGGAAAGAAATTGGTTTGTCAATCAATTGATTCGTCAATTGATCAATTCATCAATCTATTCACTGGTTGATCAGTTAATCAACCAATTAATCAATCAGTGAAATCATCAACCTATTCACTAATTAACCAATTTGTCAATTAATCTATTAGTCAATCGATCAATTCATCTATTTATCAAATCCTCAATCTGTTAGCTGATCAATCAATTATACAATCAATTGATTCATTAATCGATCAAATAATCAATCTAGTCACCGATCAATTAATAAGTGAATTGATTAGTCAATTGATTGATTCACTGATCGATCAAATCATCAATCTATTCATCGATCAATCAGTTCATTAATTCATCAAATCATCAAGCTATTCACCAATAAATCAATTCATCAATCAATCAGTTCATCAATCGATACAATCATCAATCTGTTCACCAATCAAACAATTCATCAACCCCTCTATTCATCAATCCATCAGTTCTATTCATCAATTGATCCAATCATCGATCAATTCACCATCAGGAAATAATTTTCCCCAGTTCAAGGAAAGAGGAAGGAGAGGCAAAGTCATGACGTTCCTTTCTTGGGAAGATTTGCTCCATGTAATTGATTGATTGATTGATTGAGTGATCAGTGGATCAATAATGGCACTCACCGGCCACCAGAACATGCTGCGTCTGGCCAGGAAGAAGCCCCCGATGGTCCTACGGTTCGTGGAATATTTGCCCTGACATCAGTGGAAACACAAAAATATCAATGAATGGAGGGTATTGATTAGGACAATTCGACTATTAATCAATGGCCTTTTGGGGACCTCAATAGACTTGTAGATAGAATGATTGAGAGATTGATGGATCAATAGATAAGACAGATGGATGATAAGTAGATATTGATTGACGAAAGAATTGTAGATGGATGGATGACAGAGAAATAGATCTTAGAGAAATAGATCAACTAAAATACATATCAATAGATAAGAGAAAGACCACGACAAATGGCAAGATCTGGAGACAGCTCAATATAGATTTATTGAGAAAAACATTGCCCAACTTGATTGATTGATGAAAGGGGACAATGGATGTTGTCATGTTGCAAGTCCAGAGGAAGTCCCACAAAATAACAGAGCATAGAAATCAATCATCAATCAATCACTGTAAAGGATTTTTGAAGGATTCAGGGGATTCAGGGATTTGAAGAATTGTGGATTTGGGGAATCAAGGATTTAGAGATTTCAGGAA
The DNA here is from genome assembly GCF_035594765.1 of Anolis carolinensis. Taxonomy (NCBI): domain Eukaryota; kingdom Metazoa; phylum Chordata; class Lepidosauria; order Squamata; family Anolidae; genus Anolis; species Anolis carolinensis. The sequence goes on from NC_085848.1 coordinate 1,146,078, forward strand.
TTCGGGGGATTTGATGAATCAAGGATTCAGAGAGAGTTGTGGATTCAGGGGATTCCTGGGTTTGGAAAATCGGGGAGTTTGTGAATATGTAGATTTGGTGATTCAAGAATTCGGGGAATTCAAGGATTTGGTGAATCAAGGATTCAGAGAGATTCAGAGAATTTGTGGATTTGAGGAACCAGGGTGAATGAAGGATATATGAAATTTGTGGATTTAGTGGATCAAGGATTTGGGGAACGTGTGGATTTGGGGAATCAAGGATTTCAGGGATTCGGGCAATTTGAGGATTTGGCGAATGAAGGATTCATTGAGCTGTGGATTCCTTGATTTGAGGAACCAGGGATTCGGGGAATGTGTGGATTTGATGACTCAAGGATTCGGAGATTCGGAGAGCATTGTGGATGGGGCAATAGGTTGTAGACGTGGTGAACCGAGGATTGGGGGGAATGTGATGGATCCCGGACCTGGGGCGGCAGCGGTGGTGGGGGGACTCACCCAGAGGCCCACGGCCAGGACCACGAGGAAGTAGGTGACGATGACGGCAATGTCGGCCGCGTTGTCCACAGCCACCCTCTCGCTCTTGGCCTTCCCCATGGTGGTCAGCAGGCCCTGCTGGAGCGTGGTGGCCTCCATCCTGGCTCCGGAGGGGCCCTAATCGCTCACCTGTGTGCAGCTATTCCTCCTCCTCCTCCGCTACCTTTGTTAAGGCACAACCTTAACAAGGTAAGATGGGACAAGGGCTATTTTTAGGGAGGAAGGAAAGAAGGAAAGAAGAAAAGAAGGTGAGAAGGAAGGTGGGCCTTGGGGGAGCTTAGGCTCCTCTTCGCATTCCTCCCTCCCTTCGCTCCCCACTTGAAGTCACCTGGCGGTCACCTGGGATCACATCAGGTCAGCGGAGGTTGACCCTTCAGGGGAAAGAAGGGAAGAAAAGCAGAATAATAAAAAGAATAATAACGATAATGATATATCATAAGATATACTGCTGGCATTATAAACTGGACACAGGTGGAACTGGACAATATGGACAGAAAAACAAGAAAACTCATGACCATTCATCCTTCACTGCACCCTCGCAGTGATGTTGACCGGCTATATCTGGCTAGAAGATCAGGGGGCAGAGGACTCTTACAAGTAAAACAAGCAATCAAAGAAGAAGAACACGCCCTGGCAGAATATGTCAAGCAAAGTGAAGAACCTGCTTTGATTGAAGTCAAAAATCAGAAACTCCTCAAAGCACAGCAGACAAAAAATCAGTACAAGAAAACCGCACTACAAACTAGAGCTGACAGCTGGCACAACAAAGCATTGCATGGAAGGTTCCTTTACAATATTGAAGGAAAAGCTGATCAGGAGAAGACCTGGCTATGGCTCACGAATGGGACCCTGAAGAAGGAGAAACAAGGCCTGATCCTTGCAGCCCAGGAGCAAGACATCAGGACAAAGGCCATTCAGGCCAAGATCGAAACATCAGCTGATGACCCAAAGTGCAGACTGTGCAAGGAAACCGACGAAACCATGGATCATATCCTCAGCTGCTGTAAGAAAATCGCACAGACAGACTACAAACAGAGGCACAACTCAAGTACCACCTCCCAGCAGCAAAGAACTGGTGGGATCACAAACCAGCAAAGGTCGTGGAAAATGAGCAGGCAAAGATACTGTGGGACTTCCGAATCCAGACTGACAAAGTTCTGGAACACGACACACCAGACATCACAGTTGTGGAAAAGAAAGAGGTTTGGATCATGGATGTCGCCATCCCAGGTGACAGTCGCATAGATGAAAAACAACAGGAAAAACTCAGCCGCTCTCAGGACCTCAAGATTGAACTTCAGAGACTCTGGCAGAAACCAGTGCAGGTGGTCCCGGTGGTGATGGGCACACTGGGTGCCGTGCCAAAAGATCTCAGCCGGCATTTGGAAACAATAGACATTGACAATATTACGATCTGCCAACTGCAAAAGGCCACCCTGCTGGGATCTGCACACATCATCCGAAAATACATCACACAGTCCTAGACACTTGGGAAGTGTTCGACTTGTGATTTTGTGATAAGAAATCCAGCATGTCTATCTTGTTTGCTGTGTCATAAAATAATAATAATAATAATAATAATAATAATAATAATAATAATAATACATCACACAGTCCTAGACACTTGGGAAGTGTTCGACTTGTGATTTTGTGATAAGAAATCCAGCATGTCTATCTTGTTTGCTGTGTCATAAAATAATAATAATAATAATAATAATAATAATAATAATAATAATAATAATAATAATAATACATCACACAGTCCTAGACACTTGGGAAGTGTTCGACTTGGGATTTTGTGATATGAAATCCAGCATGTCTATCTTGTTTGCTGTGTCATAAAATAATAATAATAATAATAATAATAATAATAATAATAATAATAATAATACATCACACAGTCCTAGACACTTGGGAAGTGTTCGACTTGGGATTTTGTGATATGAAATCCAGCATGTCTATCTTGTTTGCTGTGTCATAAAATAATAATAATAATAATAATAATAATAATAATAATAATAATAATAATAATACATCACACAGTCCTAGACACTTGGGAAGTGTTCGACTTGGGATTTTGTGATGCGAAATCCAGCATGTCTATCTTGTTTGCTGTGTCATAAAATAATAATAATAATAATAATAATAATAATAATAATAATAATAATAATAATACATCACACAGTCCTAGACACTTGGGAAGTGTTCAACTTGGGATTTTGTGATGCGAAATCCAGCATATCTATCTTGTTTGCTGTGTCATAATAAAATAATAATAATAATACATCACACAGTACTAGACACTTGGGAAGTGTTCGACTTGGGATTTTGTGATATGAAATCCAGCATGTCTATCTTGTTTGCTGTGTCATAATAAAATAATAATAATAATAATAATAATAATAATAATAATAATAATAATAATAATAATAATAAATACATCACACAGTCCTAGACACTTGGGAAGTGTTCGACTTGTGATTTTGTGATACGAAATCCAGCATATCTATCTTGTTTGCTGTGTCATAAAATAATAATAATAATAATAATAATAATAATAATAATAATAATAATAATAATAATACATCACACAGTCCTAGACACTTGGGAAGTGTTCGACTTGTGATTTTGTGATAAGAAATCCAGCATGTCTATCTTGTTTGCTGTGTCATAATAATAATAATAATAATAATAATAATAATAATAATAATAATACATCACACAGTCCTAGACACTTGGGAAGTGTTCGACTTGTGATTTTGTGATAAGAAATCCAGCATGTCTATCTTGTTTGCTGTGTCATAAAATAATAATAATAATAATAATAATAATAATAATAATAATAATAATAATAATACATCACACAGTCCTAGACACTTGGGAAGTGTTCGACTTGGGATTTTGTGATATGAAATCCAGCATGTCTATCTTGTTTGCTGTGTCATAAAATAATAATAATAATAATAATAATAATAATAATAATAATAATAATAATAATAATAATACATCACACAGTCCTAGACACTTGGGAAGTGTTCGACTTGGGATTTTGTGATGCGAAATCCAGCATATCTATCTTGTTTGCTGTGTCATAAAATAATAATAATAATAATAATAATAATAATAATAATAATAATAATAATAATAATAATACATCACACAGTCCTAGACACTTGGGAAGTGTTCAACTTGGGATTTTGTGATGCGAAATCCAGCATGTCTATCTTGTTTGCTGTGTCATAAAATAATAATAATAATAATAATAATAATAATAATAATAATAATAATAATAATAATACATCACACAGTCCTAGACACTTGGGAAGTGTTCGACTTGGGATTTTGTGATATGAAATCCAGCATGTCTATCTTGTTTGCTGTGTCATAAAATAATAATAATAATAATAATAATAATAATAATAATAATAATAATAATACATCACACAGTCCTAGACACTTGGGAAGTGTTCGACTTGGGATTTTGTGATGCGAAATCCAGCATGTCTATCTTGTTTGCTGTGTCATAAAATAATAATAATAATAATAATAATAATAATAATAATAATAATAATAATAATACATCACACAGTCCTAGACACTTGGGAAGTGTTCAACTTGGGATTTTGTGATGCGAAATCCAGCATATCTATCTTGTTTGCTGTGTCATAATAAAATAATAATAATAATAATAATAATAATAATAATAATAATAATAATAATAATAATAATACATCACACAGTACTAGACACTTGGGAAGTGTTCGACTTGGGATTTTGTGATACGAAATCCAGCATATCTATCTTGTTTGCTGTGTCATAATAATAATAATAATAATAATAATAATAATAATACATCACACAGTACTAGACACTTGGGAAGTGTTCGACTTGGGATTTTGTGATACGAAATCCAGCATCTCTATCTTGTTTGCTGTGTCATAATAATAATAATAATAATAATAATAATAATAATAATAATAATAATACATCACACAGTACTAGACACTTGGGAAGTGTTCGACTTGGGATTTTGTGATATGAAATCCAGCATGTCTATCTTGTTTGCTGTGTCATAATAAAATAATAATAATAATAATAATAATAATAATAATAATAATAATAATAATAATAATAATAAATACATCACACAGTCCTAGACACTTGGGAAGTGTTCGACTTGTGATTTTGTGATACGAAATCCAGCATATCTATCTTGTTTGCTGTGTCATAAAATAATAATAATAATAATAATAATAATAATAATAATAATAATAATAATAATAATATACATCACACAGTCCTAGACACTTGGGAAGTGTTCGACTTGTGATTTTGTGATACGAAATCCAGCATGTCTATCTTGTTTGCTGTGTCATAATAAAATAATAATAATAATACATCACACAGTCCTAGACACTTGGGAAGTGTTCGACTTGTGATTTTGTGATACGAAATCCAGCATGTCTATGTTGTTTGCTGTGTCATAATAATAATAATAATAATAATAATAATAATAATAATAATAATAATAAAGAATATCATAATCATGATCATGATAAGGGCCAGGCTAAATGGCCTTTAGAAGGTCTTCTTCTAACTCAAAGCCTAGGAAGAATCTCCTCCTTCTTCATTGGGCCTTTCAATACTAAATCGATATCCAGTTCCAATGATAGTAATGAGGGATAGGTCTGGTCTATATGTCCTTTGGGGGTCCCTTGGCGGGATGTGGATTCCTGCCATGCCAGCTGCTTTGCGTGGGCTCGCCCAACAGGAGTTTAATCATTACAGCCACACAATGGAGCCCTCCACCTCCCCAAGGTGGCCAAAGGAAGGCCATTCTTCTCATTCTACCCGTTAGTTAGTTCGTTAGTTCCTCCCTTTGCCTCCAGAATTAATTAAGCAGGTCCATTCCTTCATTGATTTCAATGGCTGCTGAGAAGGAGAAGAAGAAGGGCCTCCAGAAAGGCACACACCCCTCCCTTGCACTCCTCTATCCATCAATTAATTATTCAATCAATCTATCAATCACTCAATCAATCACCTGTCTCTCTCCTCGATCTGATCTATCCATCCATCCATCATGATATCATGATATCATGATATCATGATATCTATCTATCTCCTATCTATCTGTCTCCTTGATCTGATCTACCCACCCATCCATCATTTATACGGTGCACTTTACTCAGTCTATTTTTAACTTGTGTTTTAATTATGTTATTAAGTCTGCTATTTTACCTGTATATGTAAATGTCCGTTTTTATAATTGTACATGTCTTTGTACATTTGATGTGTTTTATATTGTTACTGTTTTAATCTGGGTTCGACCCTTGTAAGCCGCCCCGAGTCCCTCCGGGGAGATGAAGGCAGAGTATAAATAAAGTGTTATTAGTATTACAGTATTATCATTATATCTACTAGGATGAGCAAGAAATCCAGTTCAAAGCAGATAATCTGGGATCAAATCCTGGGATATAGGAGCAGTGTAGAAGAGGAATCAGGCTAGATCTACACTGGCCTATATCCCAGGATTTAATCCCAGATTATTTTCTTATCCCAGATTATCTGGCAGCATAGGAATTGGAATCCAATCCAGGGATATAGGGGCAGTATGGAAGGGAGCTCATGATGAATCTACACTGCCCTTTATCCCAGGATCTGATTCCGGATTATCTGATTTATTATTAACTGCATTTCTATACCGCTTTTCTCACCCCTGTGGGTACTCAAAGTGGTTTACAACATAATACATGGCAAAATTCAATGCTTTACATATATATAAAAATATATCACATATTTAAATAAAAAACATACAACTATAGATTAAAACAATTAAAACTATAAAACATCAAACATAGACATATGTATGAAACATATTACAGCAATTAACATAGGTCCCTTCTCTACCCCCACCACCATCCGCCCTCTCCATAGTTTCAACCTATCTTTATATAACCTTCCTGCTCCCCCAGGGAGCAAAATGGTGGAGGCCCTTAATGATTTAAACTGGATTATATGAGTCTCCACAGTCATATATTCTGGGATAAGAAGAAAAGTGACGGATCTGGACCAAACTTGGCACACAGACCCAACATGGCCAACTGTGAATACTGGCAAGCTTTGTGGGTGATTGACCTTGGCATCAGAGAGTTATAGTTCAACCCTATTTGAGAGCACTGAACCCAGCGTGGTGTAGTGTAGTGGTTTGAGAGTTGGACTACAATTGTGGCTTCATTCCCCACTCAGCCATGGGAACCCACTGGGTGATCTTGGGCAAGTCACACACTCTCCGCTCCAGAAAACCCAATGAAACAGGAAATAACACTTTCAAACCAGGAACAGATTTCCTTATTCAGAGGCTGATGGCCATCTGTCAGGAGTGATTTGATGGTGTACTGTGATTTCTGTTTCTGGCTGATAAATGTCATTTCCTAATTGGTTCTGTCATAGAAACATGGCAAAACTTTACACTGCCAAAACTTTGTCTTTGCACAAGGGACATGGTGCTATGATAGCACATTAGGTTTCCTGGGACAATCTCCACCAATTTAACAAGTTTCCGCCACAAAAACAAAGTTTCTGAAGTAGAACAATGACTTTCAAAGTAAAGACAACCCAATGAAACAGGAAATAACACTTTTAAACCAGGAACAGATTGTTATTATTTAAAAATTCACAAACAATCTGAAGATAAATCAAATGTTCTTAGATTTGGTGGGCTAACAGTGGTTTTTGTGTTCTACCACTGAAGCAAATTTCATCAGGATAGCTCAAAAAATGAGGGAGAGAAGCCCCTTAATTTTCCCCATTGACAATAATGTTTTCCTTCATGCACATGCACTTCCGCCATTAATGAGGTACAAAGATTCGGAAGTATCAGAAAGTTTTGAATTTTTTGCTTCAAAATTCAGAAATGACTTTAGAAATGAAGCGCCAGTGCCCCCTACTTTTAAAGCGAGTACTGAACCATTTTTTTTCATGGATTGCACATGCCTAATATCTACCTACCTAGATATCCATCCATCCATCTCTATGCATCTATATCTATCAATAGATCCATCCATCCATCGTGAGATCTACCTACCTATCCATCCATCCATCCTTCCATCCATCTCTATGTATCTATATCTATTGATAGATCCACCCACCCATCATGGGATCTACCTACCTACCTCTGCATCTATCTATTTATATGTATCTATCTGTCTCCTTGATCTGATCGCTCCACCCACCCATCATATCTACCTACCCATCCATCCATCTATTCATCTCGGTCTCTCAATAGATCCATCCATCCATCATTAGATCTACATATCCATCCATCCTTCCATCCATCCATCTCTATGTATCTATATCTATTTGTAGATCCATCTCCCATCATGAGATCTACCTACCTACCTCTGTATCTATCTATCTCTATGTGTCTATATCTATCAATAGATCCATCCATCCATCCATCATTAAATCTACTTACCTATCTCAACATCTATCCATCCATCTATATCTATTGATAGATCCATCCCTCCATCTAGCTCTGTCCATCCATCCATTCAACCACCCATCTCTTTCTCTCACGTCAGTGAATGAGAATGTTGTGAGTCATCCCAACCTAAGAGTTTCTGGCCGAGCTTTGCTCCCAGTTCACCGGCTGAATTGGGCAGACCGGGGGTCTCCCTGCCTTTGGAAGCTGCCAATCCACCTAGCATAAGCCCCACCCACTGGGAAGCCCACCGTCCAATGAGGTAGCCCAATTGGAATTGTCAGTTGGATGGAGGTGGTTGCTAGGCAACGATTGGAACCATCCTCATCATTCTCTAAGAAGAAGAATAAAACAGAGAAGGAATAATAACAATAATGATGATATAATAATAATAATAATAATAATGCCTACAGTGCAGCAGTGATAGTAACAGAAGAGCTTGGGCTCTACATCCAAGGCAGCCCCAAAGAAAATTGACTGGAAAACCAAAGTGGAAGGTCAGGCTAGAGTTGAAAATCAAGAAACTTAGATCAGATGCAAGTAACCTGAAAAGTATGAAAGAGAGGAAACCGAAGAATGACAAAATCAAGCAATACCTGATGTTGACCGGCTATATCTGCCTCGAAGATCAGGGGGCAGAGGACTCTTACAAGTAAAACAAGCAATCAAAGAAGAAGAACATGCCCTGGCAGAAGATGTAAAGCAAAGTGAAGAACCTGCTTTGCTTGAAGTCAAAAATCAGAAACTCCTCAAAGCACAGCAGACAAAAAACCAGTACAAGAAAACCGCACTACAAACTAGAGCTGACAGCTGGCACAACAAAACATTGCATGGAAAGTTCCTTGACAAAATTGAAGGAAAAGCTGATAAGGAGAAGACCTGGCTCTGGCTCACGAATGGGACCCTGAAGAAGGAGACAGAAGGCCTGATCCTTGCAGCCCAGGAGCAAGACATCAGGACAAAGGCCATTAATAATAATAATAATAATAATAATAATAATAATAATAATAATAATAGAAGACCTGGCTCTGTCTCACGAATGGGACCCTGAAGAAGGAGACAGAAGGCCTGATCCTTGCAGCCCAGGAGCAAGACATCAGGACAAAGGCCATTAATAATAATAATAATAATAATAATAATAATAATAATAATAATAATAGAAGACCTGGCTCTGTCTCACGAATGGGACCCTGAAGAAGGAGACAGAAGGCCTGATCCTTGCAGCCCACGAGCAAGCCATCAGGACAAAGGCCATTAATAATAATAATGACCCCGTCAAGCACAGGTTGCCACCCAATACCCCGATCAGACGAGCGACTGACCAGGAGGGCCTCTGTCTTGTCAGGATTGATCCTCAGCTTGTTCCTCCCCATCCAGTCCGCCACAGCGGCCAGGCACAGGTTCAGCACCCGAGGGGCTTCCTTGGAGTCAGGTGGGAACGAGTAGTGGATTTGTGTGTCATCTGCGTAGAGATGGCAACACCCTCCAAAATCCGGATGACCTCTCCCAGCGGTTTCATGTAGATGTTGAATAGCATGGGGGATAGAATAGACCCCTGCGGGACCCCACAGGTCAATGGCCAGGGGTCCGAGCAGGTGTCCCCCAGCTTCACCATCTGGGAACGACCCTCCAGGAAGGACTGGAGCCACAGCAGAACCGTGCCACCGAGCCCCATCCCAGAGAGCCTCCCCAGAAGGAGACCATGGTCGATGGTATCGAAAGCCGCTGAGATGTCCAAGAGAACCATCAGGGTCACACTCCCCCTGCCCAGCTCCCTGTGGAGGTCATCCACCAAGGCCACCCAAGCCGTCTCAGTGCTGTGCCCAGGCCTGAAGCCAGACTGCGAGCGATCCAGAAAATCAGTGTCATCAAGGAACTCCTGCAGCTGCGTGGCCACCACCTGCTCCAGGACCTTGCCCAAAAACGGGAGGTTGGAAATTGGTCTGTAGTTGTTACATACAGATGGGTCTAGCGAGGTCTTTTTTGGTAACGGTTTTACCACCGCTTGCTTAGAACAAGATGGAAATGACCCCTGACCCAGGGAGGCATTTATTATAGCCACAAACCAATCCAACAACCCCTCTTTGGCCAGCTTGACCAGCCATGAAGGACAAGGATCCAGAGCGCAAGTGGTCGCCCTCACAGACCCAAGAATCCCCTCCACGTCATCAGGAAGAACAAGCCGGAAAGAATTCCATAAGATCGAACAGACAGGTACCTCGGTTACCTCCGCTGGAACTACAGTTAAGCTGGAGTCCAACTCATGGCGTATCTGAGCAACTTTGCCTGCAAAGTGGTGCGCAAAATCGCTGCATCGAGTTGCCAAGTCATCAGGAAGCCCCTGGGTCTCAGGAGGCCGCAGGAGCTCCCCAACAACTCGGAACAACTCCGATGGCCTGTTGGCTGCAGACGCTATGCGGGCAGTCGTGAAAGCTTTCCTGGCTGCTCGCAGAGCCACGGAGTAAGCCTTAATAGTTTAGAAGCTGCGGTTTTCTAAGAGGGTCTAGACAGTTTTTGTAAAGTCAAAGTCCCGGGTGATATGGTAGAGTTTATGCAGCATTTTTCTATGTTGCACCGTGTCATAGGCTGCCGTAAGGTCCACAAAGACTGTTCCCATGATGCAGCCTTTCTCATGGCCTTCCTCAATATGCTCAGTCAGATGGAGAATTTGACCTGTGTAGTTTTTCCCTGTAGTAAACCTGCTTGTTGTGCAATAAGCTTGGGTTCTATGGCAGGTCCTAATCGATTTAATAGCATCCTCTCATATATACTTTATGTAGATGACAGAAGAGGGAGATTGGTCGGTAGTTCCTGGCACTAGAGGCGCCTTTAGCAGGTTTTAAGATGGCAATGATCTTAGTTTTCCTCCATACTCTGGGAATCTGTTTTGGTGCCAAACATTGATTGTAGAATTTCAAAAGCCAGTTTTCAGCTTTGGGGCCCAAGTGTTTGATTTGCTCCATCATCAGGTCATCTAGGCCAGGTGCTTTACCAGTCTTACATCGCTTGATGGCTTCTCTGAGTTCTTTCAGGTTTAGAGGAGAAGACAACGGGTGGGTTTCAAGTTCTGGCACCCTGTTGATTTTCATCTTTATTCTGCTGCGGTTGGTTTTCCCATTCTGAATTAGCTGGTGAGCTATCTGGTCTGGTGTCACGTTTGCGTGTCCAGGGTTGACCAGAGGGTCACTATCCAGGCGTCTCAGCAATTGCCAGGCTTTTCGGCTACTCTTGGACATGTCCAGGTTCTCAAGCAGCTCTATCCAACGGTCTTTCTTAGCATTAGCTAAGGCTGTAGATAGTTTTTGGCCTGCTGCTATAGTCCCATCACTGTATGGGTTCTCCAGAAATAATCTGAGATATTCTTGTAGCTGATTTAGTGATTCTTCGTTTAGGCCTGGTAGGTAGCTTGTGCGACAGCCTCTAGGGATTGAGAGCCTCGAGGATCTTTTCACAGCTTCTACAAACAGGTCATAATTTTCTATAGAAGGTTCTATATCAGAAATAGCAGCTTCCAAGGTCTCTGTAAACTTTGTCCAGTTAGCTTTATTGAAGTTATATCTTCTGCGGAATGGGACACTTTTTGTCTTACAGCTGCATATGCTACACAGCATATTGGTCTGTGTTGTGTGTTAGGTATTGGGTTTAATACCCTTTTGACACATTGGTGGATTTTGTTTTCATTTACAAAAATCAAATCATTTTATCATGAAGCCTATGAATCAATCTGTCAGGATCAATGATTAATTCATGTGTATGTGGTGTACGTGTCCACTTACTCAGACAGGACCGTCACCCAATCTGGCTCCCACAGGCCACTGCACCCCCAACGAATGACCCGGACAAAATTTTGCCAGGTGTGCATTCAGGCCCAGTGTGGGGAAGACTGACTCACTATTCTGGGAATTGTAGTTCACCCACATAGTTATGTATTTAATCATGGGAGCATTCATCAAAAACGAAATCCCAAGCGTAGGCAAAAGCAACAACAATAATAAACGGTGCAGCTTTTGTTTATTTCATTGCCAGTGTTTTGATACCGTACATATTTACATGTGTGTATATTTATATTATTTTACATTTCCAACAGATATACTGATGTAAACTTCCCTCTCTTCTATATAGTTTACCTCTGACAGAGAAAGTCAGGAAAATGCATAATGAGGGAGAACGGAGACAAATATACCTCAGGATTGGGGACAAAAAAAAGGGCTTATTTCATGTCACCCTGAGGTAAAATATGAAGGAAAAGGCCGGAAATGGAAGGGAAAGGGTTTATTTCATCTAATTTTCTGGCATTCTGAGGGAAACATTGCAGAATATACCTCAGGACGGGCCGGAAATGGAAGGGAAAGGGCTTATTTCATCTAATTTTCTGGCATTCTGAGGGAAACATTGCAGAATTCACGTCAGGACGGGCTGGAAATGGAAGGGAAAGGGCTTATTTCATCTAATTTTCTGGCATTCTGAGGGAAACATTGCAGAATTCACCTCAGGACGGGCTGGAAATGGAAGGGAAAGGGCTTATTTCATCTAATTTTCTGGCATTCTGAGGGAAACATTGCAGAATTCACGTCAGGACGGGCTGGAAATGGAAGGGAAAGGGCTTATTTCATCTAATTTTCTGGCATTCTGAGGGAAACATTGCAGAATTCACGTCAGGACGGGCTGGAAATGGAAGGGAAAGGGCTTATTTCATCTAATTTTCTGGCATTCTGAGGGAAACATTGCAGAATTCACCTCAGGACGGGCTGGAAATGGAAGGGAAAGGGCTTATTTCATCTAATTTTCTGGCATTCTGAGGGAAACATTGCAGAATTCACCTCAGGACGGGCTGGAAATGGAAGGGAAAGGGCTTATTTCATCTAATTTTCTGGCATTCTGAGGGAAACATTGCAGAATTCACCTCAGGACGGGCCAGAAATGGAAGGGAAAGGGCTTATTTCATATAATTTTCTGGCATTCTGAGGGAAACATTGCAGAATATACCTCAGGACGGGCTGGAAATGGAAGGGAAAGGGCTTATTTCATCTAATTTTCTGGCATTCTGAGGGAAACATTGCAGAATTCACCTCAGGACGGGCTGGAAATGGAAGGGAAAGGGCTTATTTCATCTAATTTTCTGGCATTCTGAGGGAAACATTGCAGAATTCACCTCAGGACGGGCCAGAAATGGAAGGGAAAGGGCTTATTTCATCTAATTTTCTGGCATTCTGAGGGAAACATTGCAGAATTCACCTCAGGACGGGCTGGAAATGGAAGGGAAAGGGCTTATTTCATCTAATTTTCTGGCATTCTGAGGGAAACAGTGCAGAATTCACGTCAGGACGGGCTGGAAATGGAAGGGAAAGGGCTTATTTCATCTAATTTTCTGGCATTCTGAGGGAAACATTGCAGAATTCACGTCAGGATGGGCTGGAAATGGAAGGGAAAGGGCTTATTTCATCTAATTTTCTGGCATTCTGAGGGAAACATTGCAGAATTCACGTCAGGACGGGCTGGAAATGGAAGGGAAAGGGCTTATTTCATCTAATTTTCTGGCATTCTGAGGGAAACATTGCAGAATTCACGTCAGGACGGGCTGGAAATGGAAGGGAAAGGGCTTATTTCATCTAATTTTCTGGCATTCTGAGGGAAACATTGCAGAATTCACGTCAGGACGGGCTGGAAATGGAAAGGAAAGGGCTTATTTCATCTAATTTTCTGGCATTCTGAGGGAAACATTGCAGAATTCACCTCAGGACGGGCTGGAAATGGAAGGGAAAGGGCTTATTTCATCTAATTTTCTGGCATTCTGAGGGAAACATTGCAGAATTCACGTCAGGACGGGCTGGAAATGGAAGGGAAAGGGCTTATTTCATCTAATTTTCTGGCATTCTGAGGGAAACATTGCAGAATTCACCTCAGGACGGGCTGGAAATGGAAGGGAAAGGGCTTATTTCATCTAATTTTCTGGCATTCTGAGGGAAACATTGCAGAATTCACGTCAGGACGGGCTGGAAATGGAAGGGAAAGGGCTTATTTCATCTAATTTTCTGGCATTCTGAGGGAAACATTGCAGAATTCACGTCAGGACGGGCTGGAAATGGAAGGGAAAGGGCTTATTTCATCTAATTTTCTGGCATTCTGAGGGAAACATTGCAGAATTCACGTCAGGACGGGCTGGAAATGGAAGGGAAAGGGCTTATTTCATCTAATTTTCTGGCATTCTGAGGGAAACATTGCAGAATTCACGTCAGGACGGGCTGGAAATGGAAGGGAAAGGGCTTATTTCATCTAATTTTCTGGCATTCTGAGGGAAACATTGCAGAATTCACGTCAGGACGGGCTGGAAATGGAAGGGAAAGGGCTTATTTCATCTAATTTTCTGGCATTCTGAGGGAAACATTGCAGAATTCACGTCAGGACGGGCTGGAAATGGAAGGGAAAGGGCTTATTTCATCTAATTTTCTGGCATTCTGAGGGAAACATTGCAGAAATCACCTCAGGACGGGCTGGAAATGGAAGGGAAAGGGCTTATTTCATCTAATTTTCTGGCATTCTGAGGGAAACATTGCAGAATTCACCTCAGGACGGGCTGGAAATGGAAGGGAAAGGGCTTATTTCATCTAATTTTCTGGCATTCTGAGGGAAACAGTGCAGAATTCACGTCAGGACGGGCTGGAAATGGAAGGGAAAGGGCTTATTTCATCTAATTTTCTGGCATTCTGAGGGAAACATTGCAGAATATACCTCAGGACGGGCCGGAAATGGAAGGGAAAGGGCTTATTTCATCTAACTTTCTGGCATTCTGAGGGAAACATTGCAGAATTCACGTCAGGACGGGCTGGAAATGGAAGGGAAAGGGTTTATTTCATCTAATTTTCTGGTATTCTGAGGGAAACATTGCAGAATTCACCTCAGGACGGGCTGGAAATGGAAGGGAAAGGGCTTATTTCATCTAATTTTCTGGTATTCTGAGGGAAACATTGCAGAATTCACCTCAGGACAGGCCAGAAATGGAAGGGAAAGGGCTTATTTCATCTAATTTTCTGGTATTCTGAGGGAATCATTGCAGAATTCACGTCAGGACGGGCCAGAAATGGAAGGGAAAGGGCTTATTTCATCTAACTTTCTGGCATTCTGAGGGAAACATTGCAGAAATCACCTCAGGACGGGCCAGAAATGGAAGGGAAAGGGCTTATTTCATCTAATTTTCTGGCATTCTGAGGGAAACATTGCAGAATTCACGTCAGGACGGGCCGGAAATGGAAGGGAAAGGGCTTATTTCATCTAATTTTCTGGCATTCTGAGGGAAACATTGCAGAATTCACGTCAGGACGGGCTGGAAATGGAAGGGAAAGGGCTTATTTCATCTAATTTCTGGCATTCTGAGGGAAACATTGCAGAATTCACGTCAGGACGGGCCAGAAATGGAAGGGAAAGGGCTTATTTCATCTAATTTTCTGGCATTCTGAGGGAAACATTGCAGAATATACCTCAGGACGGGCCAGAAATGGAAGGGAAAGGGCTTATTTCATCTAATTTTCTGGCATTCTGAGGGAAACATTGCAGAATTCACGTCAGGACGGGCTGGAAATGGAAGGGAAAGGGCTTATTTCATCTAATTTTCTGGCATTCTGAGGGAAACATTGCAGAATTCACGTCAGGACGGGCCAGAAATGGAAGGGAAAGGGCTTATTTCATCTAATTTTCTGGCATTCTGAGGGAAACATTGCAGAATATACCTCAGGACGGGCCAGAAATGGAAGGGAAAGGGCTTATTTCATCTAATTTTCTGGCATTCTGAGGGAAACATTGCAGAATTCACCTCAGGACGGGCCAGAAATGGAAGGGAAAGGGCTTATTTCATCTAATTTTCTGGCATTCTGAGGGAAACATTGCAGAAATCACCTCAGGACAGGCCAGAAATGGAAGGGAAAGGGCTTATTTCATCTAATTTTCTGGCATTCTGAGGGAAACATTGAAGAAATCACCTCAGGACAGGCCAGAAATGGAAGGGAAAGGGCTTATTTCATCTAACTTTCTGGCATTCTGAGGGAAACATTGAAGAAATCACCTCAGGACAGGCCAGAAATGGAAGGGAAAGGGCTTATTTCATCTAATTTTCTGGCATTCTGAGGGAAACATTGCAGAATTCACGTCAGGACGGGCCAGAAATGGAAGGGAAAGGGCTTATTTCATCTAACTTTCTGGCATTCTGAGGGAAACATTGAAGAAATCACCTCAGGACAGGCCAGAAATGGAAGGGAAAGGGCTTATTTCATCTAACTTTCTGGCATTCTGAGGGAAACATTGAAGAAATCACCTCAGGACAGGCCAGAAATGGAAGGGAAAGGGCTTATTTCATCACTTTCTGGCATTCTGAGGGAAACATTGCAGAATTCACCTCAGGACGGGCCAGAAATGGAAGGGAAAGGGCTTATTTCATCTAACTTTCTGGCATTCTGAGGGAAACATTGCAGAAATCACCTCAGGACAGGCCAGAAATGGAAGGGAAAGGGCTTATTTCATCTAATTTTCTGGCATTCTGAGGGAAACATTGAAGAAATCACCTCAGGACAGGCCAGAAATGGAAGGGAAAGGGCTTATTTCATCTAACTTTCTGGCATTCTGAGGGAAACATTGAAGAAATCACCTCAGGACAGGCCAGAAATGGAAGGGAAAGGGCTTATTTCATCTAATTTTCTGGCATTCTGAGGGAAACATTGAAGAAATCACCTCAGGACGGGCCAGAAATGGAAGGGAAAGGGCTTATTTCATCTAATTTTCTGGTATTCTGAGGGAAACATTGAAGAAATCACCTCAGGACGGGCCAGAAATGGAAGGGAAAGGGCTTATTTCATCTAACTTTCTGGCATTCTGAGGGAAACATTGCAGAAATCACCTCAGGACAGGCCAGAAATGGAAGGGAAAGGGCTTATTTCATCTAATTTTCTGGCATTCTGAGGGAAACATTGAAGAAATCACCTCAGGACGGGCCAGAAATGGAAGGGAAAGGGCTTATTTCATCTAATTTTCTGGCATTCTGAGGGAAACATTGCAGAATTCACGTCAGGACGGGCTGGAAATGGAAGGGAAAGGGCTTATTTCATCTAATTTTCTGGTATTCTGAGGGAAACATTGAAGAAATCACCTCAGGACGGGCCAGAAATGGAAGGGAAAGGGCTTATTTCATCTAATTTTCTGGCATTCTGAGGGAAACATTGCAGAATTCACGTCAGGACGGGCTGGAAATGGAAGGGAAAGGGCTTATTTCATCTAATTTTCTGGCATTCTGAGGAAACATTGCAGAATTCACGTCAGGACGGGCCGGAAATGGAAGGGAAAGGGCTTATTTCATCTAACTTTCTGGCATTCTGAGGGAAACATTGCAGAAATCACCTCAGGACGGGCCAGAAATGGAAGGGAAAGGGCTTATTTCATCTAACTTTCTGGCATTCTGAGGGAAACATTGCAGAAATCACCTCAGGACGGGCCAGAAATGGAAGGGAAAGGGCTTATTTCATCTAACTTTCTGGCATTCTGAGGGAAACATTGCAGAAATCACCTCAGGACGGGCTGGAAATGGAAGGGAAAGGGCTTATTTCATCTAATTTTCTGGCATTCTGAGGGAAACATTGCAGAATTCACGTCAGGACGGGCTGGAAATGGAAGGGAAAGGGCTTATTTCATCTAATTTTCTGGCATTCTGAGGAAACATTGCAGAATTCACGTCAGGACGGGCCGGAAATGGAAGGGAAAGGGCTTATTTCATCTAACTTTCTGGCATTCTGAGGGAAACATTGAAGAAATCACCTCAGGACGGGCCAGAAATGGAAGGGAAAGGGCTTATTTCATCTAACTTTCTGGCATTCTGAGGGAAACATTGCAGAAATCACCTCAGGACGGGCTGGAAATGGAAGGGAAAGGGCTTATTTCATCTAATTTTCTGGCATTCTGAGGGAAACATTGCAGAATTCACCTCAGGACGGGCCAGAAATGGAAGGGAAAGGGCTTATTTCATCTAATTTTCTGGCATTCTGAGGGAAACATTGCAGAATTCACGTCAGGACGGGCCAGAAATGGAAGGGAAAGGGCTTATTTCATCTAATTTTCTGGCATTCTGAGGGAAACATTGCAGAATTCACCTCAGGACGGAAATGGAAGGGAAAGGGCTTATTTCATCTAATTTTCTGGCATTCTGAGGGAAACATTGCAGAAATCACCTCAGGACGGGCTGGAAATGGAAGGGAAAGGGCTTATTTCATCTAACTTTCTGGCATTCTGAGGGAAACATTGCAGAATTCACGTCAGGACGGGCTGGAAATGGAAGGGAAAGGGCTTATTTCATCTAATTTTCTGGCATTCTGAGGGAAACATTGCAGAATTCACCTCAGGACGGGCCAGAAATGGAAGGGAAAGGGCTTATTTCATCTAACTTTCTGGCATTCTGAGGGAAACATTGAAGAAATCACCTCAGGACGGGCCAGAAATGGAAGGGAAAGGGCTTATTTCATCTAATTTTCTGGCATTCTGAGGGAAACATTGCAGAATTCACGTCAGGACGGGCTGGAAATGGAAGGGAAAGGGCTTATTTCATCTAACTTTCTGGCATTCTGAGGGAAACATTGCAGAATATACCTCAGGACGGGCTGGAAATGGAAGGGAAAGGGCTTATTTCATCTAACTTTCTGGCATTCTGAGGGAAACATTGCAGAAATCACCTCAGGACGGGCTGGAAATGGAAGGGAAAGTGCTTATTTCATCTAACTTTCTGGCATTCTGAGGGAAACATTGCAGAATATACCTCAGGACGGGCTGGAAATGGAAGGGAAAGGGCTTATTTCATCTAACTTTCTGGCATTCTGAGGGAAACATTGCAGAAATCACCTCAGGACGGGCTGGAAATGGAAGGGAAAGTGCTTATTTCATCTAACTTTCTGGCATTCTGAGGGAAACATAGCAGAATTTACCTCAGGACGGGCCGGAAATGGAAGGGAAAGGGCTTATTTCATCTAACTTTCTGGCATTCTGAGGGAAACATTGCAGAAATCACCTCAGGACGGGCTGGAAATGGAAGGGAAAGTGCTTATTTCATCTAACTTTCTGGCATTCTGAGGGAAACATTGCAGAATATACCTCAGGACGGGCTGGAAATGGAAGGGAAAGGGCTTATTTCATCTAACTTTCTGGCATTCTGAGGGAAACATTGCAGAAATCACCTCAGGACGGGCTGGAAATGGAAGGGAAAGTGCTTATTTCATCTAACTTTCTGGCATTCTGAGGGAAACATTGCAGAATATACCTCAGGACGGGCTGGAAATGGAAGGGAAAGGGCTTATTTCATCTAACTTTCTGGCATTCTGAGGGAAACATTGCAGAAATCACCTCAGGACGGGCTGGAAATGGAAGGGAAAGTGCTTATTTCATCTAACTTTCTGGCATTCTGAGGGAAACATAGCAGAATTTACCTCAGGACGGGCCGGAAATGGAAGGGAAAGGGCTTATTTCATCTAACTTTCTGGCATTCTGAGGGAAACATTGCAGAAATCACCTCAGGACGGGCTGGAAATGGAAGGGAAAGGGCTTATTTCATCTAACTTTCTGGCATTCTGAGGGAAACATTGCAGAATATACCTCAGGACGGGCCGGAAATGGAAGGGAAAGGGCTTATTTCATCTAATTTTCTGGCATTCTGAGGGAAACATTGCAGAATTCACGTCAGGACGGGCCGGAAATGGAAGGGAAAGGGCTTATTTCATCTAATTTTCTGGCATTCTGAGGGAAACATTGCAGAATTCACGTCAGGACGGGCCGGAAATGGAAGGGAAAGGGCTTATTTCATCTAATTTTCTGGCATTCTGAGGGAAACATTGCAGAATTCACGTCAGGACGGGCTAGAAATGGAAGGGAAAGGGTTTATTTCATCTAACTTTCTGGCATTCTGAGGGAAACATTGCAGAAATCACCTCAGGACGGGCCAGAAATGGAAGGGAAAGGGCTTATTTCATCTAACTTTCTGGCATTCTGAGGGAAACATTGCAGAAATCACCTCAGGACGGGCCAGAAATGGAAGGGAAAGGGCTTATTTCATCTAATTTTCTGGCATTCTGAGGGAAACATTGCAGAATTCACGTCAGGACGGGCTGGAAATGGAAGGGAAAGGGCTTATTTCATCTAATTTTCTGGCATTCTGAGGGAAACATTGCAGAATTCACGTCAGGACGGGCCAGAAATGGAAGGGAAAGGGCTTATTTCATCTAATTTTCTGGCATTCTGAGGGAAACATTGCAGAATATACCTCAGGACGGGCCAGAAATGGAAGGGAAAGGGCTTATTTCATCTAATTTTCTGGCATTCTGAGGGAAACATTGCAGAATTCACGTCAGGACGGGCTGGAAATGGAAGGGAAAGGGCTTATTTCATCTAATTTTCTGGCATTCTGAGGGAAACATTGCAGAATTCACGTCAGGACGGGCCAGAAATGGAAGGGAAAGGGCTTATTTCATCTAATTTTCTGGCATTCTGAGGGAAACATTGCAGAATATACCTCAGGACGGGCCAGAAATGGAAGGGAAAGGGCTTATTTCATCTAATTTTCTGGCATTCTGAGGGAAACATTGCAGAATTCACCTCAGGACGGGCCAGAAATGGAAGGGAAAGGGCTTATTTCATCTAATTTTCTGGCATTCTGAGGGAAACATTGCAGAATTCACCTCAGGACGGGCTGGAAATGGAAGGGAAAGGGCTTATTTCATCTAATTTTCTGGCATTCTGAGGGAAACATTGCAGAATTCACGTCAGGACGGGCTGGAAATGGAAGGGAAAGGGCTTATTTCATCTAACTTTCTGGCATTCTGAGGGAAACATTGCAGAAATCACCTCAGGACGGGCCAGAAATGGAAGGGAAAGGGCTTATTTCATCTAACTTTCTGGCATTCTGAGGGAAACATTGCAGAAATCACCTCAGGACAGGCCAGAAATGGAAGGGAAAGGGCTTATTTCATCTAATTTTCTGGCATTCTGAGGGAAACATTGAAGAAATCACCTCAGGACAGGCCAGAAATGGAAGGGAAAGGGCTTATTTCATCTAACTTTCTGGCATTCTGAGGGAAACATTGAAGAAATCACCTCAGGACAGGCCAGAAATGGAAGGGAAAGGGCTTATTTCATCTAATTTTCTGGCATTCTGAGGGAAACATTGAAGAAATCACCTCAGGACGGGCCAGAAATGGAAGGGAAAGGGCTTATTTCATCTAATTTTCTGGTATTCTGAGGGAAACATTGAAGAAATCACCTCAGGACGGGCCAGAAATGGAAGGGAAAGGGCTTATTTCATCTAACTTTCTGGCATTCTGAGGGAAACATTGCAGAAATCACCTCAGGACAGGCCAGAAATGGAAGGGAAAGGGCTTATTTCATCTAATTTTCTGGCATTCTGAGGGAAACATTGAAGAAATCACCTCAGGACGGGCCAGAAATGGAAGGGAAAGGGCTTATTTCATCTAATTTTCTGGTATTCTGAGGGAAACATTGAAGAAATCACCTCAGGACGGGCCAGAAATGGAAGGGAAAGGGCTTATTTCATCTAATTTTCTGGCATTCTGAGGGAAACATTGCAGAATTCACGTCAGGACGGGCTGGAAATGGAAGGGAAAGGGCTTATTTCATCTAATTTTCTGGCATTCTGAGGAAACATTGCAGAATTCACGTCAGGACGGGCCGGAAATGGAAGGGAAAGGGCTTATTTCATCTAACTTTCTGGCATTCTGAGGGAAACATTGCAGAAATCACCTCAGGACGGGCCAGAAATGGAAGGGAAAGGGCTTATTTCATCTAACTTTCTGGCATTCTGAGGGAAACATTGCAGAAATCACCTCAGGACGGGCCAGAAATGGAAGGGAAAGGGCTTATTTCATCTAACTTTCTGGCATTCTGAGGGAAACATTGCAGAAATCACCTCAGGACGGGCTGGAAATGGAAGGGAAAGGGCTTATTTCATCTAATTTTCTGGCATTCTGAGGGAAACATTGCAGAATTCACGTCAGGACGGGCTGGAAATGGAAGGGAAAGGGCTTATTTCATCTAATTTTCTGGCATTCTGAGGAAACATTGCAGAATTCACGTCAGGACGGGCCGGAAATGGAAGGGAAAGGGCTTATTTCATCTAACTTTCTGGCATTCTGAGGGAAACATTGAAGAAATCACCTCAGGACGGGCCAGAAATGGAAGGGAAAGGGCTTATTTCATCTAACTTTCTGGCATTCTGAGGGAAACATTGCAGAAATCACCTCAGGACGGGCTGGAAATGGAAGGGAAAGGGCTTATTTCATCTAATTTTCTGGCATTCTGAGGGAAACATTGCAGAATTCACCTCAGGACGGGCCAGAAATGGAAGGGAAAGGGCTTATTTCATCTAATTTTCTGGCATTCTGAGGGAAACATTGCAGAATTCACCTCAGGACGGGCCAGAAATGGAAGGGAAAGGGCTTATTTCATCTAATTTTCTGGCATTCTGAGGGAAACATTGCAGAATTCACCTCAGGACGGAAATGGAAGGGAAAGGGCTTATTTCATCTAATTTTCTGGCATTCTGAGGGAAACATTGCAGAAATCACCTCAGGACGGGCTGGAAATGGAAGGGAAAGGGCTTATTTCATCTAACTTTCTGGCATTCTGAGGGAAACATTGCAGAATTCACGTCAGGACGGGCTGGAAATGGAAGGGAAAGGGCTTATTTCATCTAATTTTCTGGCATTCTGAGGGAAACATTGCAGAATTCACCTCAGGACGGGCCAGAAATGGAAGGGAAAGGGCTTATTTCATCTAACTTTCTGGCATTCTGAGGGAAACATTGAAGAAATCACCTCAGGACGGGCCAGAAATGGAAGGGAAAGGGCTTATTTCATCTAATTTTCTGGCATTCTGAGGGAAACATTGCAGAATTCACGTCAGGACGGGCTGGAAATGGAAGGGAAAGGGCTTATTTCATCTAACTTTCTGGCATTCTGAGGGAAACATTGCAGAATATACCTCAGGACGGGCTGGAAATGGAAGGGAAAGGGCTTATTTCATCTAACTTTCTGGCATTCTGAGGGAAACATTGCAGAAATCACCTCAGGACGGGCTGGAAATGGAAGGGAAAGTGCTTATTTCATCTAACTTTCTGGCATTCTGAGGGAAACATTGCAGAATATACCTCAGGACGGGCTGGAAATGGAAGGGAAAGGGCTTATTTCATCTAACTTTCTGGCATTCTGAGGGAAACATTGCAGAAATCACCTCAGGACGGGCTGGAAATGGAAGGGAAAGTGCTTATTTCATCTAACTTTCTGGCATTCTGAGGGAAACATTGCAGAATATACCTCAGGACGGGCTGGAAATGGAAGGGAAAGGGCTTATTTCATCTAACTTTCTGGCATTCTGAGGGAAACATTGCAGAAATCACCTCAGGACGGGCTGGAAATGGAAGGGAAAGTGCTTATTTCATCTAACTTTCTGGCATTCTGAGGGAAACATAGCAGAATTTACCTCAGGACGGGCCGGAAATGGAAGGGAAAGGGCTTATTTCATCTAACTTTCTGGCATTCTGAGGGAAACATTGCAGAAATCACCTCAGGACGGGCTGGAAATGGAAGGGAAAGTGCTTATTTCATCTAACTTTCTGGCATTCTGAGGGAAACATTGCAGAATATACCTCAGGACGGGCTGGAAATGGAAGGGAAAGGGCTTATTTCATCTAACTTTCTGGCATTCTGAGGGAAACATTGCAGAAATCACCTCAGGACGGGCTGGAAATGGAAGGGAAAGGGCTTATTTCATCTAACTTTCTGGCATTCTGAGGGAAACATTGCAGAATATACCTCAGGACGGGCTGGAAATGGAAGGGAAAGGGCTTATTTCATCTAACTTTCTGGCATTCTGAGGGAAACATTGCAGAAATCACCTCAGGACGGGCTGGAAATGGAAGGGAAAGTGCTTATTTCATCTAACTTTCTGGCATTCTGAGGGAAACATTGCAGAATATACCTCAGGACGGGCTGGAAATGGAAGGGAAAGGGCTTATTTCATCTAACTTTCTGGCATTCTGAGGGAAACATTGCAGAAATCACCTCAGGACGGGCTGGAAATGGAAGGGAAAGTGCTTATTTCATCTAACTTTCTGGCATTCTGAGGGAAACATAGCAGAATTTACCTCAGGACGGGCCGGAAATGGAAGGGAAAGGGCTTATTTCATCTAACTTTCTGGCATTCTGAGGGAAACATTGCAGAAATCACCTCAGGACGGGCTGGAAATGGAAGGGAAAGTGCTTATTTCATCTAACTTTCTGGCATTCTGAGGGAAACATTGCAGAATTCACGTCAGGACGGGCTGGAAATGGAAGGGAAAGGGCTTATTTCATCTAATTTTCTGGCATTCTGAGGGAAACATTGCAGAATTCACGTCAGGACGGGCCAGAAATGGAAGGGAAAGGGCTTATTTCATCTAATTTTCTGGCATTCTGAGGGAAACATTGCAGAATATACCTCAGGACGGGCCAGAAATGGAAGGGAAAGGGCTTATTTCATCTAATTTTCTGGCATTCTGAGGGAAACATTGCAGAATTCACGTCAGGACGGGCTGGAAATGGAAGGGAAAGGGCTTATTTCATCTAATTTTCTGGCATTCTGAGGGAAACATTGCAGAATTCACGTCAGGACGGGCCAGAAATGGAAGGGAAAGGGCTTATTTCATCTAATTTTCTGGCATTCTGAGGGAAACATTGCAGAATATACCTCAGGACGGGCCAGAAATGGAAGGGAAAGGGCTTATTTCATCTAATTTTCTGGCATTCTGAGGGAAACATTGCAGAATTCACCTCAGGACGGGCCAGAAATGGAAGGGAAAGGGCTTATTTCATCTAATTTTCTGGCATTCTGAGGGAAACATTGCAGAATTCACCTCAGGACGGGCTGGAAATGGAAGGGAAAGGGCTTATTTCATCTAATTTTCTGGCATTCTGAGGGAAACATTGCAGAATTCACGTCAGGACGGGCTGGAAATGGAAGGGAAAGGGCTTATTTCATCTAACTTTCTGGCATTCTGAGGGAAACATTGCAGAAATCACCTCAGGACGGGCCAGAAATGGAAGGGAAAGGGCTTATTTCATCTAACTTTCTGGCATTCTGAGGGAAACATTGCAGAAATCACCTCAGGACAGGCCAGAAATGGAAGGGAAAGGGCTTATTTCATCTAATTTTCTGGCATTCTGAGGGAAACATTGAAGAAATCACCTCAGGACAGGCCAGAAATGGAAGGGAAAGGGCTTATTTCATCTAACTTTCTGGCATTCTGAGGGAAACATTGAAGAAATCACCTCAGGACAGGCCAGAAATGGAAGGGAAAGGGCTTATTTCATCTAATTTTCTGGCATTCTGAGGGAAACATTGAAGAAATCACCTCAGGACGGGCCAGAAATGGAAGGGAAAGGGCTTATTTCATCTAATTTTCTGGTATTCTGAGGGAAACATTGAAGAAATCACCTCAGGACGGGCCAGAAATGGAAGGGAAAGGGCTTATTTCATCTAACTTTCTGGCATTCTGAGGGAAACATTGCAGAAATCACCTCAGGACAGGCCAGAAATGGAAGGGAAAGGGCTTATTTCATCTAATTTTCTGGCATTCTGAGGGAAACATTGAAGAAATCACCTCAGGACGGGCCAGAAATGGAAGGGAAAGGGCTTATTTCATCTAATTTTCTGGTATTCTGAGGGAAACATTGAAGAAATCACCTCAGGACGGGCCAGAAATGGAAGGGAAAGGGCTTATTTCATCTAATTTTCTGGCATTCTGAGGGAAACATTGCAGAATTCACGTCAGGACGGGCTGGAAATGGAAGGGAAAGGGCTTATTTCATCTAATTTTCTGGCATTCTGAGGAAACATTGCAGAATTCACGTCAGGACGGGCCGGAAATGGAAGGGAAAGGGCTTATTTCATCTAACTTTCTGGCATTCTGAGGGAAACATTGCAGAAATCACCTCAGGACGGGCCAGAAATGGAAGGGAAAGGGCTTATTTCATCTAACTTTCTGGCATTCTGAGGGAAACATTGCAGAAATCACCTCAGGACGGGCCAGAAATGGAAGGGAAAGGGCTTATTTCATCTAACTTTCTGGCATTCTGAGGGAAACATTGCAGAAATCACCTCAGGACGGGCTGGAAATGGAAGGGAAAGGGCTTATTTCATCTAATTTTCTGGCATTCTGAGGGAAACATTGCAGAATTCACGTCAGGACGGGCTGGAAATGGAAGGGAAAGGGCTTATTTCATCTAATTTTCTGGCATTCTGAGGAAACATTGCAGAATTCACGTCAGGACGGGCCGGAAATGGAAGGGAAAGGGCTTATTTCATCTAACTTTCTGGCATTCTGAGGGAAACATTGAAGAAATCACCTCAGGACGGGCCAGAAATGGAAGGGAAAGGGCTTATTTCATCTAACTTTCTGGCATTCTGAGGGAAACATTGCAGAAATCACCTCAGGACGGGCTGGAAATGGAAGGGAAAGGGCTTATTTCATCTAATTTTCTGGCATTCTGAGGGAAACATTGCAGAATTCACCTCAGGACGGGCCAGAAATGGAAGGGAAAGGGCTTATTTCATCTAATTTTCTGGCATTCTGAGGGAAACATTGCAGAATTCACCTCAGGACGGGCCAGAAATGGAAGGGAAAGGGCTTATTTCATCTAATTTTCTGGCATTCTGAGGGAAACATTGCAGAATTCACCTCAGGACGGAAATGGAAGGGAAAGGGCTTATTTCATCTAATTTTCTGGCATTCTGAGGGAAACATTGCAGAAATCACCTCAGGACGGGCTGGAAATGGAAGGGAAAGGGCTTATTTCATCTAACTTTCTGGCATTCTGAGGGAAACATTGCAGAATTCACGTCAGGACGGGCTGGAAATGGAAGGGAAAGGGCTTATTTCATCTAATTTTCTGGCATTCTGAGGGAAACATTGCAGAATTCACCTCAGGACCGGCCAGAAATGGAAGGGAAAGGGCTTATTTCATCTAACTTTCTGGCATTCTGAGGGAAACATTGAAGAAATCACCTCAGGACGGGCCAGAAATGGAAGGGAAAGGGCTTATTTCATCTAATTTTCTGGCATTCTGAGGGAAACATTGCAGAATTCACGTCAGGACGGGCTGGAAATGGAAGGGAAAGGGCTTATTTCATCTAACTTTCTGGCATTCTGAGGGAAACATTGCAGAATATACCTCAGGACGGGCTGGAAATGGAAGGGAAAGGGCTTATTTCATCTAACTTTCTGGCATTCTGAGGGAAACATTGCAGAAATCACCTCAGGACGGGCTGGAAATGGAAGGGAAAGTGCTTATTTCATCTAACTTTCTGGCATTCTGAGGGAAACATTGCAGAATATACCTCAGGACGGGCTGGAAATGGAAGGGAAAGGGCTTATTTCATCTAACTTTCTGGCATTCTGAGGGAAACATTGCAGAAATCACCTCAGGACGGGCTGGAAATGGAAGGGAAAGTGCTTATTTCATCTAACTTTCTGGCATTCTGAGGGAAACATAGCAGAATTTACCTCAGGACGGGCCGGAAATGGAAGGGAAAGGGCTTATTTCATCTAACTTTCTGGCATTCTGAGGGAAACATTGCAGAAATCACCTCAGGACGGGCTGGAAATGGAAGGGAAAGGGCTTATTTCATCTAACTTTCTGGCATTCTGAGGGAAACATTGCAGAATATACCTCAGGACGGGCCGGAAATGGAAGGGAAAGGGCTTATTTCATCTAATTTTCTGGCATTCTGAGGGAAACATTGCAGAATTCACGTCAGGACGGGCTGGAAATGGAAGGGAAAGGGCTTATTTCATCTAATTTTCTGGCATTCTGAGGGAAACATTGCAGAATTCACCTCAGGACGGGCTGGAAATGGAAGGGAAAGGGCTTATTTCATCTAATTTTCTGGCATTCTGAGGGAAACATTGCAGAATTCACCTCAGGACGGGCTGGAAATGGAAGGGAAAGGGCTTATTTCATCTAATTTTCTGGCATTCTGAGGGAAACATTGCAGAATTCACCTCAGGACGGGCCAGAAATGGAAGGGAAAGGGCTTATTTCATCTAATTTTCTGGCATTCTGAGGGAAACATTGCAGAATATACCTCAGGACGGGCTGGAAATGGAAGGGAAAGGGCTTATTTCATCTAATTTTCTGGCATTCTGAGGGAAACATTGCAGAATTCACGTCAGGACGGGCTGGAAATGGAAGGGAAAGGGCTTATTTCATCTAATTTTCTGGCATTCTGAGGGAAACATTGCAGAATTCACGTCAGGACGGGCTGGAAATGGAAGGGAAAGGGCTTATTTCATCTAATTTTCTGGCATTCTGAGGGAAACATTGCAGAATTCACGTCAGGACGGGCTGGAAATGGAAGGGAAAGGGCTTATTTCATCTAATTTTCTGGCATTCTGAGGGAAACATTGCAGAATTCACGTCAGGACGGGCTGGAAATGGAAGGGAAAGGGCTTATTTCATCTAATTTTCTGGCATTCTGAGGGAAACATTGCAGAATTCACGTCAGGACGGGCTGGAAATGGAAGGGAAAGGGCTTATTTCATCTAATTTTCTGGCATTCTGAGGGAAACATTGCAGAAATCACCTCAGGACGGGCTGGAAATGGAAGGGAAAGGGCTTATTTCATCTAATTTTCTGGCATTCTGAGGGAAACATTGCAGAATTCACCTCAGGACGGGCTGGAAATGGAAGGGAAAGGGCTTATTTCATCTAATTTTCTGGCATTCTGAGGGAAACAGTGCAGAATTCACGTCAGGACGGGCTGGAAATGGAAGGGAAAGGGCTTATTTCATCTAATTTTCTGGCATTCTGAGGGAAACATTGCAGAATATACCTCAGGACGGGCCGGAAATGGAAGGGAAAGGGCTTATTTCATCTAACTTTCTGGCATTCTGAGGGAAACATTGCAGAATTCACGTCAGGACGGGCTGGAAATGGAAGGGAAAGGGTTTATTTCATCTAATTTTCTGGTATTCTGAGGGAAACATTGCAGAATTCACCTCAGGACGGGCTGGAAATGGAAGGGAAAGGGCTTATTTCATCTAATTTTCTGGTATTCTGAGGGAAACATTGCAGAATTCACCTCAGGACAGGCCAGAAATGGAAGGGAAAGGGCTTATTTCATCTAATTTTCTGGTATTCTGAGGGAATCATTGCAGAATTCACGTCAGGACGGGCCAGAAATGGAAGGGAAAGGGCTTATTTCATCTAACTTTCTGGCATTCTGAGGGAAACATTGCAGAAATCACCTCAGGACGGGCCAGAAATGGAAGGGAAAGGGCTTATTTCATCTAATTTTCTGGCATTCTGAGGGAAACATTGCAGAATTCACGTCAGGACGGGCCGGAAATGGAAGGGAAAGGGCTTATTTCATCTAATTTTCTGGCATTCTGAGGGAAACATTGCAGAATTCACGTCAGGACGGGCTGGAAATGGAAGGGAAAGGGCTTATTTCATCTAATTTCTGGCATTCTGAGGGAAACATTGCAGAATTCACGTCAGGACGGGCCAGAAATGGAAGGGAAAGGGCTTATTTCATCTAATTTTCTGGCATTCTGAGGGAAACATTGCAGAATATACCTCAGGACGGGCCAGAAATGGAAGGGAAAGGGCTTATTTCATCTAATTTTCTGGCATTCTGAGGGAAACATTGCAGAATTCACGTCAGGACGGGCTGGAAATGGAAGGGAAAGGGCTTATTTCATCTAATTTTCTGGCATTCTGAGGGAAACATTGCAGAATTCACGTCAGGACGGGCCAGAAATGGAAGGGAAAGGGCTTATTTCATCTAATTTTCTGGCATTCTGAGGGAAACATTGCAGAATATACCTCAGGACGGGCCAGAAATGGAAGGGAAAGGGCTTATTTCATCTAATTTTCTGGCATTCTGAGGGAAACATTGCAGAATTCACCTCAGGACGGGCCAGAAATGGAAGGGAAAGGGCTTATTTCATCTAATTTTCTGGCATTCTGAGGGAAACATTGCAGAAATCACCTCAGGACAGGCCAGAAATGGAAGGGAAAGGGCTTATTTCATCTAATTTTCTGGCATTCTGAGGGAAACATTGAAGAAATCACCTCAGGACAGGCCAGAAATGGAAGGGAAAGGGCTTATTTCATCTAACTTTCTGGCATTCTGAGGGAAACATTGAAGAAATCACCTCAGGACAGGCCAGAAATGGAAGGGAAAGGGCTTATTTCATCTAATTTTCTGGCATTCTGAGGGAAACATTGCAGAATTCACGTCAGGACGGGCCAGAAATGGAAGGGAAAGGGCTTATTTCATCTAATTTTCTGGCATTCTGAGGGAAACATTGAAGAAATCACCTCAGGACAGGCCAGAAATGGAAGGGAAAGGGCTTATTTCATCTAACTTTCTGGCATTCTGAGGGAAACATTGAAGAAATCACCTCAGGACAGGCCAGAAATGGAAGGGAAAGGGCTTATTTCATCTAACTTTCTGGCATTCTGAGGGAAACATTGAAGAAATCACCTCAGGACAGGCCAGAAATGGAAGGGAAAGGGCTTATTTCATCACTTTCTGGCATTCTGAGGGAAACATTGCAGAATTCACCTCAGGACGGGCCAGAAATGGAAGGGAAAGGGCTTATTTCATCTAACTTTCTGGCATTCTGAGGGAAACATTGCAGAAATCACCTCAGGACAGGCCAGAAATGGAAGGGAAAGGGCTTATTTCATCTAATTTTCTGGCATTCTGAGGGAAACATTGAAGAAATCACCTCAGGACAGGCCAGAAATGGAAGGGAAAGGGCTTATTTCATCTAACTTTCTGGCATTCTGAGGGAAACATTGAAGAAATCACCTCAGGACAGGCCAGAAATGGAAGGGAAAGGGCTTATTTCATCTAATTTTCTGGCATTCTGAGGGAAACATTGAAGAAATCACCTCAGGACGGGCCAGAAATGGAAGGGAAAGGGCTTATTTCATCTAATTTTCTGGTATTCTGAGGGAAACATTGAAGAAATCACCTCAGGACGGGCCAGAAATGGAAGGGAAAGGGCTTATTTCATCTAACTTTCTGGCATTCTGAGGGAAACATTGCAGAAATCACCTCAGGACAGGCCAGAAATGGAAGGGAAAGGGCTTATTTCATCTAATTTTCTGGCATTCTGAGGGAAACATTGAAGAAATCACCTCAGGACGGGCCAGAAATGGAAGGGAAAGGGCTTATTTCATCTAATTTTCTGGTATTCTGAGGGAAACATTGAAGAAATCACCTCAGGACGGGCCAGAAATGGAAGGGAAAGGGCTTATTTCATCTAATTTTCTGGCATTCTGAGGGAAACATTGCAGAATTCACGTCAGGACGGGCTGGAAATGGAAGGGAAAGGGCTTATTTCATCTAATTTTCTGGCATTCTGAGGGAAACATTGCAGAATTCACGTCAGGACGGGCTGGAAATGGAAGGGAAAGGGCTTATTTCATCTAATTTTCTGGCATTCTGAGGGAAACATTGCAGAATTCACGTCAGGACGGGCTGGAAATGGAAGGGAAAGGGCTTATTTCATCTAATTTTCTGGCATTCTGAGGGAAACATTGCAGAATTCACGTCAGGACGGGCTGGAAATGGAAGGGAAAGGGCTTATTTCATCTAATTTTCTGGCATTCTGAGGGAAACATTGCAGAATTCACGTCAGGACGGGCTGGAAATGGAAGGGAAAGGGCTTATTTCATCTAATTTTCTGGCATTCTGAGGGAAACATTGCAGAATTCACGTCAGGACGGGCTGGAAATGGAAGGGAAAGGGCTTATTTCATCTAATTTTCTGGCATTCTGAGGGAAACATTGCAGAAATCACCTCAGGACGGGCTGGAAATGGAAGGGAAAGGGCTTATTTCATCTAATTTTCTGGCATTCTGAGGGAAACATTGCAGAATTCACCTCAGGACGGGCTGGAAATGGAAGGGAAAGGGCTTATTTCATCTAATTTTCTGGCATTCTGAGGGAAACAGTGCAGAATTCACGTCAGGACGGGCTGGAAATGGAAGGGAAAGGGCTTATTTCATCTAATTTTCTGGCATTCTGAGGGAAACATTGCAGAATATACCTCAGGACGGGCCGGAAATGGAAGGGAAAGGGCTTATTTCATCTAACTTTCTGGCATTCTGAGGGAAACATTGCAGAATTCACGTCAGGACGGGCTGGAAATGGAAGGGAAAGGGTTTATTTCATCTAATTTTCTGGTATTCTGAGGGAAACATTGCAGAATTCACCTCAGGACGGGCTGGAAATGGAAGGGAAAGGGCTTATTTCATCTAATTTTCTGGTATTCTGAGGGAAACATTGCAGAATTCACCTCAGGACAGGCCAGAAATGGAAGGGAAAGGGCTTATTTCATCTAATTTTCTGGTATTCTGAGGGAATCATTGCAGAATTCACGTCAGGACGGGCCAGAAATGGAAGGGAAAGGGCTTATTTCATCTAACTTTCTGGCATTCTGAGGGAAACATTGCAGAAATCACCTCAGGACGGGCCAGAAATGGAAGGGAAAGGGCTTATTTCATCTAATTTTCTGGCATTCTGAGGGAAACATTGCAGAATTCACGTCAGGACGGGCCGGAAATGGAAGGGAAAGGGCTTATTTCATCTAATTTTCTGGCATTCTGAGGGAAACATTGCAGAATTCACGTCAGGACGGGCTGGAAATGGAAGGGAAAGGGCTTATTTCATCTAATTTCTGGCATTCTGAGGGAAACATTGCAGAATTCACGTCAGGACGGGCCAGAAATGGAAGGGAAAGGGCTTATTTCATCTAATTTTCTGGCATTCTGAGGGAAACATTGCAGAATATACCTCAGGACGGGCCAGAAATGGAAGGGAAAGGGCTTATTTCATCTAATTTTCTGGCATTCTGAGGGAAACATTGCAGAATTCACGTCAGGACGGGCTGGAAATGGAAGGGAAAGGGCTTATTTCATCTAATTTTCTGGCATTCTGAGGGAAACATTGCAGAATTCACGTCAGGACGGGCCAGAAATGGAAGGGAAAGGGCTTATTTCATCTAATTTTCTGGCATTCTGAGGGAAACATTGCAGAATATACCTCAGGACGGGCCAGAAATGGAAGGGAAAGGGCTTATTTCATCTAATTTTCTGGCATTCTGAGGGAAACATTGCAGAATTCACCTCAGGACGGGCCAGAAATGGAAGGGAAAGGGCTTATTTCATCTAATTTTCTGGCATTCTGAGGGAAACATTGCAGAAATCACCTCAGGACAGGCCAGAAATGGAAGGGAAAGGGCTTATTTCATCTAATTTTCTGGCATTCTGAGGGAAACATTGAAGAAATCACCTCAGGACAGGCCAGAAATGGAAGGGAAAGGGCTTATTTCATCTAACTTTCTGGCATTCTGAGGGAAACATTGAAGAAATCACCTCAGGACAGGCCAGAAATGGAAGGGAAAGGGCTTATTTCATCTAATTTTCTGGCATTCTGAGGGAAACATTGCAGAATTCACGTCAGGACGGGCCAGAAATGGAAGGGAAAGGGCTTATTTCATCTAATTTTCTGGCATTCTGAGGGAAACATTGAAGAAATCACCTCAGGACAGGCCAGAAATGGAAGGGAAAGGGCTTATTTCATCTAACTTTCTGGCATTCTGAGGGAAACATTGAAGAAATCACCTCAGGACAGGCCAGAAATGGAAGGGAAAGGGCTTATTTCATCTAACTTTCTGGCATTCTGAGGGAAACATTGAAGAAATCACCTCAGGACAGGCCAGAAATGGAAGGGAAAGGGCTTATTTCATCACTTTCTGGCATTCTGAGGGAAACATTGCAGAATTCACCTCAGGACGGGCCAGAAATGGAAGGGAAAGGGCTTATTTCATCTAACTTTCTGGCATTCTGAGGGAAACATTGCAGAAATCACCTCAGGACAGGCCAGAAATGGAAGGGAAAGGGCTTATTTCATCTAATTTTCTGGCATTCTGAGGGAAACATTGAAGAAATCACCTCAGGACAGGCCAGAAATGGAAGGGAAAGGGCTTATTTCATCTAACTTTCTGGCATTCTGAGGGAAACATTGAAGAAATCACCTCAGGACAGGCCAGAAATGGAAGGGAAAGGGCTTATTTCATCTAATTTTCTGGCATTCTGAGGGAAACATTGAAGAAATCACCTCAGGACGGGCCAGAAATGGAAGGGAAAGGGCTTATTTCATCTAATTTTCTGGTATTCTGAGGGAAACATTGAAGAAATCACCTCAGGACGGGCCAGAAATGGAAGGGAAAGGGCTTATTTCATCTAACTTTCTGGCATTCTGAGGGAAACATTGCAGAAATCACCTCAGGACAGGCCAGAAATGGAAGGGAAAGGGCTTATTTCATCTAATTTTCTGGCATTCTGAGGGAAACATTGAAGAAATCACCTCAGGACGGGCCAGAAATGGAAGGGAAAGGGCTTATTTCATCTAATTTTCTGGTATTCTGAGGGAAACATTGAAGAAATCACCTCAGGACGGGCCAGAAATGGAAGGGAAAGGGCTTATTTCATCTAATTTTCTGGCATTCTGAGGGAAACATTGCAGAATTCACGTCAGGACGGGCTGGAAATGGAAGGGAAAGGGCTTATTTCATCTAATTTTCTGGCATTCTGAGGAAACATTGCAGAATTCACGTCAGGACGGGCCGGAAATGGAAGGGAAAGGGCTTATTTCATCTAACTTTCTGGCATTCTGAGGGAAACATTGCAGAAATCACCTCAGGACGGGCCAGAAATGGAAGGGAAAGGGCTTATTTCATCTAACTTTCTGGCATTCTGAGGGAAACATTGCAGAAATCACCTCAGGACGGGCCAGAAATGGAAGGGAAAGGGCTTATTTCATCTAACTTTCTGGCATTCTGAGGGAAACATTGCAGAAATCACCTCAGGACGGGCTGGAAATGGAAGGGAAAGGGCTTATTTCATCTAATTTTCTGGCATTCTGAGGGAAACATTGCAGAATTCACGTCAGGACGGGCTGGAAATGGAAGGGAAAGGGCTTATTTCATCTAATTTTCTGGCATTCTGAGGAAACATTGCAGAATTCACGTCAGGACGGGCCGGAAATGGAAGGGAAAGGGCTTATTTCATCTAACTTTCTGGCATTCTGAGGGAAACATTGAAGAAATCACCTCAGGACGGGCCAGAAATGGAAGGGAAAGGGCTTATTTCATCTAACTTTCTGGCATTCTGAGGGAAACATTGCAGAAATCACCTCAGGACGGGCTGGAAATGGAAGGGAAAGGGCTTATTTCATCTAATTTTCTGGCATTCTGAGGGAAACATTGCAGAATTCACCTCAGGACGGGCCAGAAATGGAAGGGAAAGGGCTTATTTCATCTAATTTTCTGGCATTCTGAGGGAAACATTGCAGAATTCACCTCAGGACGGGCCAGAAATGGAAGGGAAAGGGCTTATTTCATCTAATTTTCTGGCATTCTGAGGGAAACATTGCAGAATTCACCTCAGGACGGAAATGGAAGGGAAAGGGCTTATTTCATCTAATTTTCTGGCATTCTGAGGGAAACATTGCAGAAATCACCTCAGGACGGGCTGGAAATGGAAGGGAAAGGGCTTATTTCATCTAACTTTCTGGCATTCTGAGGGAAACATTGCAGAATTCACGTCAGGACGGGCTGGAAATGGAAGGGAAAGGGCTTATTTCATCTAATTTTCTGGCATTCTGAGGGAAACATTGCAGAATTCACCTCAGGACGGGCCAGAAATGGAAGGGAAAGGGCTTATTTCATCTAACTTTCTGGCATTCTGAGGGAAACATTGAAGAAATCACCTCAGGACGGGCCAGAAATGGAAGGGAAAGGGCTTATTTCATCTAATTTTCTGGCATTCTGAGGGAAACATTGCAGAATTCACGTCAGGACGGGCTGGAAATGGAAGGGAAAGGGCTTATTTCATCTAACTTTCTGGCATTCTGAGGGAAACATTGCAGAATATACCTCAGGACGGGCTGGAAATGGAAGGGAAAGGGCTTATTTCATCTAACTTTCTGGCATTCTGAGGGAAACATTGCAGAAATCACCTCAGGACGGGCTGGAAATGGAAGGGAAAGTGCTTATTTCATCTAACTTTCTGGCATTCTGAGGGAAACATTGCAGAATATACCTCAGGACGGGCTGGAAATGGAAGGGAAAGGGCTTATTTCATCTAACTTTCTGGCATTCTGAGGGAAACATTGCAGAAATCACCTCAGGACGGGCTGGAAATGGAAGGGAAAGTGCTTATTTCATCTAACTTTCTGGCATTCTGAGGGAAACATTGCAGAATTTACCTCAGGACGGGCCGGAAATGGAAGGGAAAGGGCTTATTTCATCTAACTTTCTGGCATTCTGAGGGAAACATTGCAGAATTTACCTCAGGACGGGCCGGAAATGGAAGGGAAAGGGCTTATTTCATCTAACTTTCTGGCATTCTGAGGGAAACATTGCAGAATTTACCTCAGGACGGGCCGGAAATGGAAGGGAAAGGGCTTATTTCATCTAACTTTCTGGCATTCTGAGGGAAACATTGCAGAAATCACCTCAGGACGGGCTGGAAATGGAAGGGAAAGGGCTTATTTCATCTAACTTTCTGGCATTCTGAGGGAAACATTGCAGAATATACCTCAGGACGGGCCGGAAATGGAAGGGAAAGGGCTTATTTCATCTAATTTTCTGGCATTCTGAGGGAAACATTGCAGAATTCACGTCAGGACGGGCCGGAAATGGAAGGGAAAGGGCTTATTTCATCTAATTTTCTGGCATTCTGAGGGAAACATTGCAGAATTCACGTCAGGACGGGCCGGAAATGGAAGGGAAAGGGCTTATTTCATCTAATTTTCTGGCATTCTGAGGGAAACATTGCAGAATTCACGTCAGGACGGGCTAGAAATGGAAGGGAAAGGGTTTATTTCATCTAACTTTCTGGCATTCTGAGGGAAACATTGCAGAAATCACCTCAGGACAGGCCAGAAATGGAAGGGAAAGGGCTTATTTCATCTAACTTTCTGGCATTCTGAGGGAAACATTGCAGAATATACCTCAGGACGGGCTGGAAATGGAAGGGAAAGTGCTTATTTCATCTAACTTTCTGGCATTCTGAGGGAAACATTGCAGAATATACCTCAGGACGGGCTGGAAATGGAAGGGAAAGGGCTTATTTCATCTAACTTTCTGGCATTCTGAGGGAAACATTGCAGAAATCACCTCAGGACGGGCTGGAAATGGAAGGGAAAGTGCTTATTTCATCTAACTTTCTGGCATTCTGAGGGAAACATTGGAGAAATCACCTCAGGACGGGCTGGAAATGGAAGGGAAAGGGCTTATTTCATCTAACTTTCTGGCATTCTGAGGGAAACATTGCAGAATATACCTCAGGACGGGCCGGAAATGGAAGGGAAAGGGCTTATTTCATCTAATTTTCTGGCATTCTGAGGGAAACATTGCAGAATTCACGTCAGGACGGGCCAGAAATGGAAGGGAAAGGGCTTATTTCATCTAATTTTCTGGCATTCTGAGGGAAACATTGCAGAATTCACCTCAGGACGGGCTGGAAATGCAAGGGAAAGGGCTTATTTCATCTAATTTTCTGGCATTCTGAGAGAAACATTGCAGAATTCACGTCAGGACGGGCCGGAAATGGAAGGGAAAGGGCTTATTTCATCTAATTTTCTGGCATTCTGAGGGAAACATTGCAGAATTCACGTCAGGACGGGCTGGAAATGGAAGGGAAAGGGCTTATTTCATCTAATTTTCTGGCATTCTGAGGGAAACAGTGCAGAATTCACGTCAGGACGGGCTGGAAATGGAAGGGAAAGGGCTTATTTCATCTAATTTTCTGGCATTCTGAGGGAAACATTGCAGAATTCACGTCAGGACGGGCTGGAAATGGAAGGGAAAGGGCTTATTTCATCTAATTTTCTGGCATTCTGAGGGAAACAGTGCAGAATTCACGTCAGGACGGGCTGGAAATGGAAGGGAAAGGGCTTATTTCATCTAATTTTCTGGCATTCTGAGGGAAACAGTGCAGAATTCACGTCAGGACGGGCTGGAAATGGAAGGGAAAGGGCTTATTTCATCTAATTTTCTGGCATTCTGAGGGAAACATTGCAGAATTCACGTCAGGACGGGCTGGAAATGGAAGGGAAAGGGCTTATTTCATCTAATTTTCTGGCATTCTGAGGGAAACAGTGCAGAATTCACGTCAGGACGGGCTGGAAATGGAAGGGAAAGGGCTTATTTCATCTAATTTTCTGGCATTCTGAGGGAAACATTGCAGAATTCACGTCAGGACGGGCTGGAAATGGAAGGGAAAGGGCTTATTTCATCTAATTTTCTGGCATTCTGAGGGAAACATTGCAGAATATACCTCAGGACGGGCCAGAAATGGAAGGGAAAGGGCTTATTTCATCTAATTTTCTGGCATTCTGAGGGAAACATTGCAGAATTCACGTCAGGACGGGCTGGAAATGGAAGGGAAAGGGCTTATTTCATCTAATTTTCTGGCATTCTGAGGGAAACAGTGCAGAATTCACGTCAGGACGGGCTGGAAATGGAAGGGAAAGGGCTTATTTCATCTAATTTTCTGGCATTCTGAGGGAAACAGTGCAGAATTCACGTCAGGACGGGCTGGAAATGGAAGGGAAAGGGCTTATTTCATCTAATTTTCTGGCATTCTGAGGGAAACAGTGCAGAATTCACGTCAGGACGGGCTGGAAATGGAAGGGAAAGGGCTTATTTCATCTAATTTTCTGGCATTCTGAGGGAAACAGTGCAGAATTCACGTCAGGACGGGCTGGAAATGGAAGGGAAAGGGCTTATTTCATCTAATTTTCTGGCATTCTGAGGGAAACATTGCAGAATTCACGTCAGGACGGGCTGGAAATGGAAGGGAAAGGGCTTATTTCATCTAATTTTCTGGCATTCTGAGGGAAACATTGCAGAATTCACGTCAGGACGGGCTGGAAATGGAAGGGAAAGGGCTTATTTCATCTAACTTTCTGGCATTCTGAGGGAAACATTGCAGAATATACCTCAGGACGGGCCAGAAATGGAAGGGAAAGGGCTTATTTCATCTAATTTTCTGGCATTCTGAGGGAAACATTGCAGAATTCACGTCAGGACGGGCCCGAAATGGAAGGGAAAGGGCTTATTTCATCTAATTTTCTGGCATTCTGAGGGAAACATTGCAGAATATACCTCAGGACGGGCTGGAAATGGAAGGGAAAGGGCTTATTTCATCTAATTTTCTGGCATTCTGAGGGAAACATTGCAGAATTCACGTCAGGACGGGCTGGAAATGAAAGGGAAAGGGCTTATTTCATCTAATTTTCTGGCATTCTGAGGGAAACATTGCAGAATTCACGTCAGGACGGGCTGGAAATGGAAGGGAAAGGGCTTATTTCATCTAACTTTCTGGCATTCTGAGGGAAACATTGCAGAATTCACCTCAGGACGGGCTGGAAATGGAAGGGAAAGGGCTTATTTCATCTAATTTTCTGGCATTCTGAGGGAAACATTGCAGAATATACCTCAGGACGGGCTGGAAATGGAAGGGAAAGGGCTTATTTCATCTAATTTTCTGGCATTCTGAGGGAAACATTGCAGAATATACCTCAGGACGGGCCAGAAATGGAAGGGAAAGGGCTTATTTCATCTAATTTTCTGGCATTCTGAGGGAAACATTGCAGAATTCACGTCAGGACGGGCTGGAAATGGAAGGGAAAGGACTTATTTCATCTAATTTTCTGGCATTCTGAGGGAAACATTGCAGAATTCACGTCAGGACGGGCTGGAAATGGAAGGGAAAGGGCTTATTTCATCTAATTTTCTGGCATTCTGAGGGAAACATTGCAGAATTCACGTCAGGACGGGCTGGAAATGGAAGGGAAAGGGCTTATTTCATCTAATTTTCTGGCATTCTGAGGGAAACATTGCAGAATTCACGTCAGGACGGGCTGGAAATGGAAGGGAAAGGGCTTATTTCATCTAATTTTCTGGCATTCTGAGGGAAACATTGCAGAATTCACCTCAGGACGGGCTGGAAATGGAAGGGAAAGGGCTTATTTCATCTAATTTTCTGGCATTCTGAGGG
This sequence comes from Anolis carolinensis, assembly GCF_035594765.1. Taxonomy (NCBI): domain Eukaryota; kingdom Metazoa; phylum Chordata; class Lepidosauria; order Squamata; family Anolidae; genus Anolis; species Anolis carolinensis. The sequence continues at coordinate 1,186,247 of NC_085848.1, forward strand.
AAACATTGCAGAATTCACGTCAGGACGGGCTGGAAATGGAAGGGAAAGGGCTTATTTCATCTAATTTTCTGGTATTCTGAGGGAAACATTGCAGAAATCACCTCAGGACGGGCCAGAAATGGAAGGGAAAGGGCTTATTTCATCTAACTTTCTGGCATTCTGAGGGAAACATTGCAGAATTCACGTCAGGACGGGCCAGAAATGGAAGGGAAAGGGCTTATTTCATCTAATTTTCTGGCATTCTGAGGGAAACATTGCAGAATTCACGTCAGGACGGGCCAGAAATGGAAGGGAAAGGGCTTATTTCATCTAACTTTCTGGCATTCTGAGGGAAACATTGCAGAAATCACCTCAGGACGGGCCAGAAATGGAAGGGAAAGGGCTTATTTCATCTAACTTTCTGGCATTCTGAGGGAAACATTGCAGAAATCACCTCAGGACGGGCCAGAAATGGAAGGGAAAGGGCTTATTTCATCTAATTTTCTGGCATTCTGAGGGAAACATTGCAGAATTCACGTCAGGACGGGCCGGAAATGGAAGGGAAAGGGCTTATTTCATCTAATTTTCTGGCATTCTGAGGGAAACATTGCAGAATTCACGTCAGGACGGGCTGGAAATGGAAGGGAAAGGGCTTATTTCATCTAATTTTCTGGCATTCTGAGGGAAACATTGCAGAATTCACGTCAGGACGGGCCAGAAATGGAAGGGAAAGGGCTTATTTCATCTAATTTTCTGGCATTCTGAGGGAAACATTGCAGAATATACCTCAGGACGGGCCAGAAATGGAAGGGAAAGGGCTTATTTCATCTAATTTTCTGGCATTCTGAGGGAAACATTGCAGAATTCACGTCAGGACGGGCTGGAAATGGAAGGGAAAGGGCTTATTTCATCTAATTTTCTGGCATTCTGAGGGAAACATTGCAGAATTCACGTCAGGACGGGCCAGAAATGGAAGGGAAAGGGCTTATTTCATCTAATTTTCTGGCATTCTGAGGGAAACATTGCAGAATATACCTCAGGACGGGCCAGAAATGGAAGGGAAAGGGCTTATTTCATCTAATTTTCTGGCATTCTGAGGGAAACATTGCAGAATTCACCTCAGGACGGGCCAGAAATGGAAGGGAAAGGGCTTATTTCATCTAATTTTCTGGCATTCTGAGGGAAACATTGCAGAATTCACCTCAGGACGGGCTGGAAATGGAAGGGAAAGGGCTTATTTCATCTAATTTTCTGGCATTCTGAGGGAAACATTGCAGAATTCACGTCAGGACGGGCTGGAAATGGAAGGGAAAGGGCTTATTTCATCTAACTTTCTGGCATTCTGAGGGAAACATTGCAGAAATCACCTCAGGACGGGCCAGAAATGGAAGGGAAAGGGCTTATTTCATCTAACTTTCTGGCATTCTGAGGGAAACATTGCAGAAATCACCTCAGGACAGGCCAGAAATGGAAGGGAAAGGGCTTATTTCATCTAATTTTCTGGCATTCTGAGGGAAACATTGAAGAAATCACCTCAGGACAGGCCAGAAATGGAAGGGAAAGGGCTTATTTCATCTAACTTTCTGGCATTCTGAGGGAAACATTGAAGAAATCACCTCAGGACAGGCCAGAAATGGAAGGGAAAGGGCTTATTTCATCTAATTTTCTGGCATTCTGAGGGAAACATTGAAGAAATCACCTCAGGACGGGCCAGAAATGGAAGGGAAAGGGCTTATTTCATCTAATTTTCTGGTATTCTGAGGGAAACATTGAAGAAATCACCTCAGGACGGGCCAGAAATGGAAGGGAAAGGGCTTATTTCATCTAACTTTCTGGCATTCTGAGGGAAACATTGCAGAAATCACCTCAGGACAGGCCAGAAATGGAAGGGAAAGGGCTTATTTCATCTAATTTTCTGGCATTCTGAGGGAAACATTGAAGAAATCACCTCAGGACGGGCCAGAAATGGAAGGGAAAGGGCTTATTTCATCTAATTTTCTGGTATTCTGAGGGAAACATTGAAGAAATCACCTCAGGACGGGCCAGAAATGGAAGGGAAAGGGCTTATTTCATCTAATTTTCTGGCATTCTGAGGGAAACATTGCAGAATTCACGTCAGGACGGGCTGGAAATGGAAGGGAAAGGGCTTATTTCATCTAATTTTCTGGCATTCTGAGGAAACATTGCAGAATTCACGTCAGGACGGGCCGGAAATGGAAGGGAAAGGGCTTATTTCATCTAACTTTCTGGCATTCTGAGGGAAACATTGCAGAAATCACCTCAGGACGGGCCAGAAATGGAAGGGAAAGGGCTTATTTCATCTAACTTTCTGGCATTCTGAGGGAAACATTGCAGAAATCACCTCAGGACGGGCCAGAAATGGAAGGGAAAGGGCTTATTTCATCTAACTTTCTGGCATTCTGAGGGAAACATTGCAGAAATCACCTCAGGACGGGCTGGAAATGGAAGGGAAAGGGCTTATTTCATCTAATTTTCTGGCATTCTGAGGGAAACATTGCAGAATTCACGTCAGGACGGGCTGGAAATGGAAGGGAAAGGGCTTATTTCATCTAATTTTCTGGCATTCTGAGGAAACATTGCAGAATTCACGTCAGGACGGGCCGGAAATGGAAGGGAAAGGGCTTATTTCATCTAACTTTCTGGCATTCTGAGGGAAACATTGAAGAAATCACCTCAGGACGGGCCAGAAATGGAAGGGAAAGGGCTTATTTCATCTAACTTTCTGGCATTCTGAGGGAAACATTGCAGAAATCACCTCAGGACGGGCTGGAAATGGAAGGGAAAGGGCTTATTTCATCTAATTTTCTGGCATTCTGAGGGAAACATTGCAGAATTCACCTCAGGACGGGCCAGAAATGGAAGGGAAAGGGCTTATTTCATCTAATTTTCTGGCATTCTGAGGGAAACATTGCAGAATTCACCTCAGGACGGGCCAGAAATGGAAGGGAAAGGGCTTATTTCATCTAATTTTCTGGCATTCTGAGGGAAACATTGCAGAATTCACCTCAGGACGGAAATGGAAGGGAAAGGGCTTATTTCATCTAATTTTCTGGCATTCTGAGGGAAACATTGCAGAAATCACCTCAGGACGGGCTGGAAATGGAAGGGAAAGGGCTTATTTCATCTAACTTTCTGGCATTCTGAGGGAAACATTGCAGAATTCACGTCAGGACGGGCTGGAAATGGAAGGGAAAGGGCTTATTTCATCTAATTTTCTGGCATTCTGAGGGAAACATTGCAGAATTCACCTCAGGACGGGCCAGAAATGGAAGGGAAAGGGCTTATTTCATCTAACTTTCTGGCATTCTGAGGGAAACATTGAAGAAATCACCTCAGGACGGGCCAGAAATGGAAGGGAAAGGGCTTATTTCATCTAATTTTCTGGCATTCTGAGGGAAACATTGCAGAATTCACGTCAGGACGGGCTGGAAATGGAAGGGAAAGGGCTTATTTCATCTAACTTTCTGGCATTCTGAGGGAAACATTGCAGAATATACCTCAGGACGGGCTGGAAATGGAAGGGAAAGGGCTTATTTCATCTAACTTTCTGGCATTCTGAGGGAAACATTGCAGAAATCACCTCAGGACGGGCTGGAAATGGAAGGGAAAGTGCTTATTTCATCTAACTTTCTGGCATTCTGAGGGAAACATTGCAGAATATACCTCAGGACGGGCTGGAAATGGAAGGGAAAGGGCTTATTTCATCTAACTTTCTGGCATTCTGAGGGAAACATTGCAGAAATCACCTCAGGACGGGCTGGAAATGGAAGGGAAAGTGCTTATTTCATCTAACTTTCTGGCATTCTGAGGGAAACATAGCAGAATTTACCTCAGGACGGGCCGGAAATGGAAGGGAAAGGGCTTATTTCATCTAACTTTCTGGCATTCTGAGGGAAACATTGCAGAAATCACCTCAGGACGGGCTGGAAATGGAAGGGAAAGGGCTTATTTCATCTAACTTTCTGGCATTCTGAGGGAAACATTGCAGAATATACCTCAGGACGGGCCGGAAATGGAAGGGAAAGGGCTTATTTCATCTAATTTTCTGGCATTCTGAGGGAAACATTGCAGAATTCACGTCAGGACGGGCCGGAAATGGAAGGGAAAGGGCTTATTTCATCTAATTTTCTGGCATTCTGAGGGAAACATTGCAGAATTCACGTCAGGACGGGCCGGAAATGGAAGGGAAAGGGCTTATTTCATCTAATTTTCTGGCATTCTGAGGGAAACATTGCAGAATTCACGTCAGGACGGGCTAGAAATGGAAGGGAAAGGGTTTATTTCATCTAACTTTCTGGCATTCTGAGGGAAACATTGCAGAAATCACCTCAGGACAGGCCAGAAATGGAAGGGAAAGGGCTTATTTCATCTAACTTTCTGGCATTCTGAGGGAAACATTGCAGAATATACCTCAGGACGGGCTGGAAATGGAAGGGAAAGTGCTTATTTCATCTAACTTTCTGGCATTCTGAGGGAAACATTGCAGAATATACCTCAGGACGGGCTGGAAATGGAAGGGAAAGGGCTTATTTCATCTAACTTTCTGGCATTCTGAGGGAAACATTGCAGAAATCACCTCAGGACGGGCTGGAAATGGAAGGGAAAGTGCTTATTTCATCTAACTTTCTGGCATTCTGAGGGAAACATTGGAGAAATCACCTCAGGACGGGCTGGAAATGGAAGGGAAAGGGCTTATTTCATCTAACTTTCTGGCATTCTGAGGGAAACATTGCAGAATATACCTCAGGACGGGCCGGAAATGGAAGGGAAAGGGCTTATTTCATCTAATTTTCTGGCATTCTGAGGGAAACATTGCAGAATTCACGTCAGGACGGGCTGGAAATGGAAGGGAAAGGGCTTATTTCATCTAATTTTCTGGCATTCTGAGGGAAACAGTGCAGAATTCACGTCAGGACGGGCTGGAAATGGAAGGGAAAGGGCTTATTTCATCTAATTTTCTGGCATTCTGAGGGAAACATTGCAGAATTCACGTCAGGACGGGCTGGAAATGGAAGGGAAAGGGCTTATTTCATCTAATTTTCTGGCATTCTGAGGGAAACATTGCAGAATATACCTCAGGACGGGCCAGAAATGGAAGGGAAAGGGCTTATTTCATCTAATTTTCTGGCATTCTGAGGGAAACATTGCAGAATATACCTCAGGACGGGCTGGAAATGGAAGGGAAAGGGCTTATTTCATCTAATTTTCTGGCATTCTGAGGGAAACATTGCAGAATTCACGTCAGGACGGGCCCGAAATGGAAGGGAAAGGGCTTATTTCATCTAATTTTCTGGCATTCTGAGGGAAACATTGCAGAATATACCTCAGGACGGGCTGGAAATGGAAGGGAAAGGGCTTATTTCATCTAATTTTCTGGCATTCTGAGGGAAACATTGCAGAATTCACGTCAGGACGGGCTGGAAATGAAAGGGAAAGGGCTTATTTCATCTAATTTTCTGGCATTCTGAGGGAAACATTGCAGAATTCACGTCAGGACGGGCTGGAAATGGAAGGGAAAGGGCTTATTTCATCTAACTTTCTGGCATTCTGAGGGAAACATTGCAGAATTCACCTCAGGACGGGCTGGAAATGGAAGGGAAAGGGCTTATTTCATCTAATTTTCTGGCATTCTGAGGGAAACATTGCAGAATTCACGTCAGGACGGGCTGGAAATGGAAGGGAAAGGGCTTATTTCATCTAATTTTCTGGCATTCTGAGGGAAACATTGCAGAATATACCTCAGGACGGGCCAGAAATGGAAGGGAAAGGGCTTATTTCATCTAATTTTCTGGCATTCTGAGGGAAACATTGCAGAATTCACGTCAGGACGGGCTGGAAATGGAAGGGAAAGGGCTTATTTCATCTAATTTTCTGGCATTCTGAGGGAAACAGTGCAGAATTCACGTCAGGACGGGCTGGAAATGGAAGGGAAAGGGCTTATTTCATCTAATTTTCTGGCATTCTGAGGGAAACATTGCAGAATTCACGTCAGGACGGGCTGGAAATGGAAGGGAAAGGGCTTATTTCATCTAATTTTCTGGCATTCTGAGGGAAACATTGCAGAATTCACGTCAGGACGGGCTGGAAATGGAAGGGAAAGGGCTTATTTCATCTAATTTTCTGGCATTCTGAGGGAAACATTGCAGAATTCACCTCAGGACGGGCTGGAAATGGAAGGGAAAGGGCTTATTTCATCTAATTTTCTGGCATTCTGAGGGAAACATTGCAGAATTCACGTCAGGACGGGCTGGAAATGGAAGGGAAAGGGCTTATTTCATCTAATTTTCTGGTATTCTGAGGGAAACATTGCAGAAATCACCTCAGGACGGGCCAGAAATGGAAGGGAAAGGGCTTATTTCATCTAACTTTCTGGCATTCTGAGGGAAACATTGCAGAATTCACGTCAGGACGGGCCAGAAATGGAAGGGAAAGGGCTTATTTCATCTAATTTTCTGGCATTCTGAGGGAAACATTGCAGAATTCACGTCAGGACGGGCCAGAAATGGAAGGGAAAGGGCTTATTTCATCTAACTTTCTGGCATTCTGAGGGAAACATTGCAGAAATCACCTCAGGACGGGCCAGAAATGGAAGGGAAAGGGCTTATTTCATCTAATTTTCTGGCATTCTGAGGGAAACATTGCAGAATTCACGTCAGGACGGGCTGGATATGGAAGGGAAAGGGCTTATTTCATCTAATTTTCTGGCATTCTGAGGGAAACATTGCAGAATTCACCTCAGGACGGGCCAGAAATGGAAGGGAAAGGGCTTATTTCATCTAACTTTCTGGCATTCTGAGGGAAACATTGCAGAAATCACCTCAGGACAGGCCAGAAATGGAAGGGAAAGGGCTTATTTCATCTAATTTTCTGGTATTCTGAGGGAAACATTGAAGAAATCACCTCAGGACGGGCCAGAAATGGAAGGGAAAGGGCTTATTTCATCTAATTTTCTGGCATTCTGAGGGAAACATTGCAGAATTCACCTCAGGACGGGCCAGAAATGGAAGGGAAAGGGCTTATTTCATCTAATTTTCTGGCATTCTGAGGGAAACATTGCAGAATTCACCTCAGGACGGGCCAGAAATGGAAGGGAAAGGGCTTATTTCATCTAACTTTCTGGCATTCTGAGGGAAACATTGCAGAAATCACCTCAGGACAGGCCAGAAATGGAAGGGAAAGGGCTTATTTCATCTAATTTTCTGGTATTCTGAGGGAAACATTGAAGAAATCACCTCAGGACGGGCCAGAAATGGAAGGGAAAGGGCTTATTTCATCTAATTTTCTGGTATTCTGAGGGAAACATTGAAGAAATCACCTCAGGACGGGCCAGAAATGGAAGGGAAAGGGCTTATTTCATCTAATTTTCTGGCATTCTGAGGGAAACATTGCAGAATTCACATCAGGACGGGCTGGAAATGGAAGGGAAAGGGCTTATTTCATCTAATTTTCTGGCATTCTGAGGGAAACATTGCAGAATTCACGTCAGGACGGGCCAGAAATGGAAGGGAAAGGGCTTATTTCATCTAATTTTCTGGCATTCTGAGGGAAACATTGCAGAATTCACCGCAGGACGGGCCGGAAATGGAAGGGAAAGGGCTTATTTCATCTAACTTTCTGGCATTCTGAGGGAAACATTGAAGAAATCACCTCAGGACGGGCCAGAAATGGAAGGGAAAGGGCTTATTTCATCTAACTTTCTGGCATTCTGAGGGAAACATTGCAGAATTCACGTCAGGACGGGCTGGAAATGGAAGGGAAAGGGCTTATTTCATCTAATTTTCTGGCATTCTGAGGGAAACATTGCAGAATTCACGTCAGGACGGGCTGGAAATGGAAGGGAAAGGGCTTATTTCATCTAATTTTCTGGCATTCTGAGGGAAACATTGCAGAATTCACCTCAGGACGGGCCAGAAATGGAAGGGAAAGGGCTTATTTCATCTAACTTTCTGGCATTCTGAGGGAAACATTGAAGAAATCACCTCAGGACGGGCCAGAAATGGAAGGGAAAGGGCTTATTTCATCTAATTTTCTGGCATTCTGAGGGAAACATTGCAGAATTCACGTCAGGACGGGCTGGAAATGGAAGGGAAAGGGCTTATTTCATCTAATTTTCTGGCATTCTGAGGGAAACATTGCAGAAATCACCTCAGGACGGGCTGGAAATGGAAGGGAAAGGGCTTATTTCATCTAATTTTCTGGCATTCTGAGGGAAACATTGCAGAATTCACGTCAGGACGGGCTGGAAATGGAAGGGAAAGGGCTTATTTCATCTAATTTTCTGGCATTCTGAGGGAAACATTGCAGAATTCACCTCAGGACGGGCCAGAAATGGAAGGGAAAGGGCTTATTTCATCTAACTTTCTGGCATTCTGAGGGAAACATTGAAGAAATCACCTCAGGACGGGCCAGAAATGGAAGGGAAAGGGCTTATTTCATCTAATTTTCTGGCATTCTGAGGGAAACATTGCAGAATTCACGTCAGGACGGGCTGGAAATGGAAGGGAAAGGGCTTATTTCATCTAACTTTCTGGCATTCTGAGGGAAACATTGCAGAAATCACCTCAGGACGGGCTGGAAATGGAAGGGAAAGTGCTTATTTCATCTAACTTTCTGGCATTCTGAGGGAAACATTGCAGAATATACCTTAGGACGGGCTGGAAATGGAAGGGAAAGGGCTTATTTCATCTAACTTTCTGGCATTCTGAGGGAAACATTGCAGAAATCACCTCAGGACAGGCCAGAAATGGAAGGGAAAGGGCTTATTTCATCTAATTTTCTGGTATTCTGAGGGAAACATTGAAGAAATCACCTCAGGACGGGCCAGAAATGGAAGGGAAAGGGCTTATTTCATCTAATTTCCTGGTATTCTGAGGGAAACATTGAAGAAATCACCTCAGGACGGGCCAGAAATGGAAGGGAAAGGGCTTATTTCATCTAATTTTCTGGCATTCTGAGGGAAACATTGCAGAATTCACATCAGGACGGGCTGGAAATGGAAGGGAAAGGGCTTATTTCATCTAATTTTCTGGCATTCTGAGGGAAACATTGCAGAATTCACGTCAGGACGGGCTGGAAATGGAAGGGAAAGGGCTTATTTCATCTAACTTTCTGGCATTCTGAGGGAAACATTGCAGAATATACCTCAGGACGGGCTGGAAATGGAAGGGAAAGGACTTATTTCATCTAATTTTCTGGCATTCTGAGGGAAACATTGCAGAAATCACCTCAGGACGGGCTGGAAATGGAAGGGAAAGTGCTTATTTCATCTAACTTTCTGGCATTCTGAGGGAAACATTGCAGAAATCACCTCAGGACGGGCCAGAAATGGAAGGGAAAGGGCTTATTTCATCTAATTTTCTGGCATTCTGAGGGAAACATTGCAGAAATCACCTCAGGACGGGCTGGAAATGGAAGGGAAAGGGCTTATTTCATCTAACTTTCTGGCATTCTGAGGGAAACATTGCAGAAATCACCTCAGGACGGGCCAGAAATGGAAGGGAAAGGGCTTATTTCATCTAATTTTCTGGCATTCTGAGGGAAACATTGCAGAAATCACCTCAGGACGGGCTGGAAATGGAAGGGAAAGGGCTTATTTCATCTAACTTTCTGGCATTCTGAGGGAAACATTGCAGAAATCACCTCAGGACGGGCCAGAAATGGAAGGGAAAGGGCTTATTTCATCTAATTTTCTGGCATTCTGAGGGAAACATTGCAGAAATCACCTCAGGACGGGCTGGAAATGGAAGGGAAAGGGCTTATTTCATCTAACTTTCTGGCATTCTGAGGGAAACATTGCAGAAATCACCTCAGGACGGGCCAGAAATGGAAGGGAAAGGGCTTATTTCATCTAATTTTCTGGCATTCTGAGGGAAACATTGCAGAAATCACCTCAGGACGGGCTGGAAATGGAAGGGAAAGGGCTTATTTCATCTAACTTTCTGGCATTCTGAGGGAAACATTGCAGAAATCACCTCAGGACGGGCCAGAAATGGAAGGGAAAGGGCTTATTTCATCTAATTTTCTGGCATTCTGAGGGAAACATTGCAGAAATCACCTCAGGACGGGCTGGAAATGGAAGGGAAAGGGCTTATTTCATCTAACTTTCTGGCATTCTGAGGGAAACATTGCAGAAATCACCTCAGGACGGGCTGGAAATGGAAGGGAAAGGGCTTATTTCATCTAACTTTCTGGCATTCTGAGGGAAACATTGCAGAAATCACCTCAGGACGGGCCAGAAATGGAAGGGAAAGGGCTTATTTCATCTAATTTTCTGGCATTCTGAGGGAAACATTGCAGAAATCACCACAGGACGGGCAGGAAATGGAAGGGAAAGGGCTTATTTCATCTAACTTTCTGGCATTCTGAGGGAAAAATTGCAGAAATCACCTCAGGACGGGCTGGAAATGGAAGGGAAAGTGCTTATTTCATCTAACTTTCTGGCATTCTGAGGGAAACATTGCAGAATATACCTCAGGACGGGCTGGAAATGGAAGGGAAAGGGCTTATTTCATCTAACTTTCTGGCATTCTGAGGGAAACATTGCAGAAATCACCTCAGGACGGGCTGGAAATGGAAGGGAAAGTGCTTATTTCATCTAACTTTCTGGCATTCTGAGGGAAACATTGCAGAAATCACCTCAGGACGGGCTGGAAATGGAAGGGAAAGGGCTTATTTCATCTAACTTTCTGGCATTCTGAGGGAAACATTGCAGAAATCACCTCAGGACGGGCTGGAAATGGAAGGGAAAGTGCTTATTTCATCTAACTTTCTGGCATTCTGAGGGAAACATTGCAGAATATACCTCAGGACGGGCTGGAAATGGAAGGGAAAGGGCTTATTTCATCTAACTTTCTGGCATTCTGAGGGAAACATTGCAGAAATCACCTCAGGACGGGCTGGAAATGGAAGGGAAAGTGCTTATTTCATCTAACTTTCTGGCATTCTGAGGGAAACATTGCAGAAATCACCTCAGGACGGGCTGGAAATGGAAGGGAAAGGGCTTATTTCATCTAACTTTCTGGCATTCTGAGGGAAACATTGCAGAAATCACCTCAGGACGGGCCAGAAATGGAAGGGAAAGGGCTTATTTCATCTAATTTTCTGGCATTCTGAGGGAAACATTGCAGAAATCACCTCAGGACGGGCTGGAAATGGAAGGGAAAGGGCTTATTTCATCTAACTTTCTGGCATTCTGAGGGAAAAATTGCAGAAATCACCTCAGGACGGGCCAGAAATGGAAGGGAAAGGGCTTATTTCATCTAATTTTCTGGTATTCTGAGGGAAACATTGCAGAAATCACCTCAGGACGGGCCAGAAATGGAAGGGAAAGGGTTTATTTCATCTAACTTTCTGGCATTCTGAGGGAAACATTGCAGAAATCACCTCAGGACGGGCTGGAAATGGAAGGGAAAGGGCTTATTTCATCTAACTTTCTGGCATTCTGAGGGAAAAATTGCAGAAATCACCTCAGGACGGGCCAGAAATGGAAGGGAAAGGGCTTATTTCATCTAACTTTCTGGCATTCTGAGGGAAACATTGCAGAATTCACCTCAGGACGGGCCAGAAATGGAAGGGAAAGGGCTTATTTCATCTAATTTTCTGGCATTCTGAGGGAAACATTGCAGAATTCACCTCAGGACGGGCCAGAAATGGAAGGGAAAGGGCTTATTTCATCTAATTTTCTGGCATTCTGAGGGAAACATTGCAGAATTCACCTCAGGACGGGCCAGAAATGGAAGGGAAAGGGCTTATTTCATCTAATTTTCTGGTATTCTGAGGGGAAAATTGCAGAAATCACCTCAGGACGGGCTGGAAATGGAAGGGAAAGTGCTTATTTCATCTAACTTTCTGGCATTCTGAGGGAAACATTGCAGAAATCACCTCAGGACGGGCTGGAAATGGAAGGGAAAGGGCTTATTTCATCTAACTTTCTGGCATTCTGAGGGAAACATTGCAGAAATCACCTCAGGACGGGCCAGAAATGGAAGGGAAAGGGCTTATTTCATCTAATTTTCTGGCATTCTGAGGGAAACATTGCAGAAATCACCTCAGGACGGGCTGGAAATGGAAGGGAAAGGGCTTATTTCATCTAACTTTCTGGCATTCTGAGGGAAAAATTGCAGAAATCACCTCAGGACGGGCCAGAAATGGAAGGGAAAGGGCTTATTTCATCTAATTTTCTGGTATTCTGAGGGAAACATTGCAGAAATCACCTCAGGACGGGCCAGAAATGGAAGGGAAAGGGTTTATTTCATCTAACTTTCTGGCATTCTGAGGGAAACATTGCAGAAATCACCTCAGGACGGGCTGGAAATGGAAGGGAAAGGGCTTATTTCATCTAACTTTCTGGCATTCTGAGGGAAAAATTGCAGAAATCACCTCAGGACGGGCCAGAAATGGAAGGGAAAGGGCTTATTTCATCTAACTTTCTGGCATTCTGAGGGAAACATTGCAGAATTCACCTCAGGACGGGCCAGAAATGGAAGGGAAAGGGCTTATTTCATCTAATTTTCTGGCATTCTGAGGGAAACATTGCAGAATTCACCTCAGGACGGGCCAGAAATGGAAGGGAAAGGGCTTATTTCATCTAATTTTCTGGCATTCTGAGGGAAACATTGCAGAATTCACCTCAGGACGGGCCAGAAATGGAAGGGAAAGGGCTTATTTCATCTAATTTTCTGGTATTCTGAGGGAAAAATTGCAGAAATCACCTCAGGACGGGCCAGAAATGGAAGGGAAAGGGCTTATTTCATCTAACTTTCTGGCATTCTGAGGGAAAAATTGCAGAAATCACCTCAGGACGGGCCAGAAATGGAAGGGAAAGGGCTTATTTCATCTAACTTTCTGGCATTCTGAGGGAAACATTGCAGAATTCACCTCAGGACGGGCCAGAAATGGAAGGGAAAGGGCTTATTTCATCTAATTTTCTGGCATTCTGAGGGAAACATTGCAGAAATCACCTCAGGACGGGCCAGAAATGGAAGGGAAAGGGCTTATTTCATCTTACTTTCTGGCATTCTGAGGGAAACATTGCAGAATTCACCTCAGGACGGGCCAGAAATGGAAGGGAAAGGGCTTATTTCATCTAATTTTCTGGTATTCTGAGGGAAAAATTGCAGAAATCACCTCAGGACGGGCCAGAAATGGAAGGGAAAGGGCTTATTTCATCTAACTTTCTGGCATTCTGAGGGAAACATTGCAGAAATCACCTCAGGACGGGCTGGAAATGGAAGGGAAAGGGCTTATTTCATCACTTTCTGGCATTCTGAGGGAAACATTGCAGAAATCACCTCAGGACGGGCTGGAAATGGAAGGGAAAGGGCTTATTTCATCTAACTTTCTGGCATTCTGAGGGAAACATTGCAGAAATCACCTCAGGACGGGCCAGAAATGGAAGGGAAAGGGCTTATTTCATCTAATTTTCTGGCATTCTGAGGGAAACATTGCAGAAATCACCTCAGGACGGGCCAGAAATGGAAGGGAAAGGGTTTATTTCATCTAATTTTCTGGCATTCTGAGGGAAACATTGCAGAATTCACCTCAGGACGGGCCAGAAATGGAAGGGAAAGGGCTTATTTCATCTAATTTTCTGGCATTCTGAGGGAAACATTGCAGAAATCACCTCAGGACGGGCCAGAAATGGAAGGGAAAGGGCTTATTTCATCTAATTTTCTGGCATTCTGAGGGAAACATTGCAGAAATCACCTCAGGACGGGCCAGAAATGGAAGGGAAAGGGCTTATTTCATCTAACTTTCTGGCATTCTGAGGGAAACATTGCAGAATTCACCTCAGGACGGGCCAGAAATGGAAGGGAAAGGGCTTATTTCATCTAATTTTCTGGTATTCTGAGGGAAAAATTGCAGAAATCACCTCAGGACGGGCTGGAAATGGAAGGGAAAGGGCTTATTTCATCTAACTTTCTGGCATTCTGAGGGAAAAATTGCAGAAATCACCTCAGGACGGGCCAGAAATGGAAGGGAAAGGGCTTATTTCATCTAACTTTCTGGCATTCTGAGGGAAACATTGCAGAATTCACCTCAGGACGGGCCAGAAATGGAAGGGAAAGGGCTTATTTCATCTAATTTTCTGGCATTCTGAGGGAAACATTGCAGAATTCACCTCAGGACGGGCCAGAAATGGAAGGGAAAGGGCTTATTTCATCTAACTTTCTGGCATTCTGAGGGAAACATTGCAGAATTCACCTCAGGACGGGCCAGAAATGGAAGGGAAAGGGCTTATTTCATCTAATTTTCTGGTATTCTGAGGGAAAAATTGCAGAAATCACCTCAGGACGGGCCAGAAATGGAAGGGAAAGGGCTTATTTCATCTAACTTTCTGGCATTCTGAGGGAAAAATTGCAGAAATCACCTCAGGACGGGCCAGAAATGGAAGGGAAAGGGCTTATTTCATCTAACTTTCTGGCATTCTGAGGGAAACATTGCAGAATTCACCTCAGGACGGGCCAGAAATGGAAGGGAAAGGGCTTATTTCATCTAATTTTCTGGCATTCTGAGGGAAACATTGCAGAAATCACCTCAGGACGGGCCAGAAATGGAAGGGAAAGGGCTTATTTCATCTAACTTTCTGGCATTCTGAGGGAAACATTGCAGAATTCACCTCAGGACGGGCCAGAAATGGAAGGGAAAGGGCTTATTTCATCTAATTTTCTGGTATTCTGAGGGAAAAATTGCAGAAATCACCTCAGGACGGGCCAGAAATGGAAGGGAAAGGGCTTATTTCATCTAACTTTCTGGCATTCTGAGGGAAACATTGCAGAAATCACCTCAGGACGGGCTGGAAATGGAAGGGAAAGGGCTTATTTCATCACTTTCTGGCATTCTGAGGGAAACATTGCAGAAATCACCTCAGGACGGGCTGGAAATGGAAGGGAAAGGGCTTATTTCATCTAACTTTCTGGCATTCTGAGGGAAACATTGCAGAAATCACCTCAGGACGGGCCAGAAATGGAAGGGAAAGGGCTTATTTCATCTAATTTTCTGGCATTCTGAGGGAAACATTGCAGAAATCACCTCAGGACGGGCCAGAAATGGAAGGGAAAGGGCTTATTTCATCTAACTTTCTGGCATTCTGAGGGAAACATTGAAGAATTCACGTCAGGACGGGCCAGAAATGGAAGGGAAAGGGCTTATTTCATCTAATTTTCTGGCATTCTGAGGGAAACATTGCAGAAATCACCTCAGGACGGGCCAGAAATGGAAGGGAAAGGGCTTATTTCATCTAATTTTCTGGCATTCTGAGGGAAACATTGCAGAATTCACATCAGGACGGGCTGGAAATGGAAGGGAAAGGGCTTATTTCATCTAATTTTCTGGCATTCTGAGGGAAACATTGCAGAATTCACGTCAGGACGGGCTGGAAATGGAAGGGAAAGGGCTTATTTCATCTAATTTTCTGGCATTCTGAGGGAAACATTGCAGAATTCACGTCAGGACGGGCTGGAAATGGAAGGGAAAGGGCTTATTTCATCTAATTTTCTGGCATTCTGAGGGAAACATTGCAGAAATCACCTCAGGACGGGCCAGAAATGGAAGGGAAAGGGCTTATTTCATCTAATTTTCTGGCATTCTGAGGGAAACATTGCAGAATTCACGTCAGGACGGGCTGGAAATGGAAGGGAAAGGGCTTATTTCATCTAACTTTCTGGCATTCTGAGGGAAACATTGCAGAAATCACCTCAGGACGGGCCAGAAATGGAAGGGAAAGGGCTTATTTCATCTAATTTTCTGGCATTCTGAGGGAAACATTGCAGAAATCACATCAGGACGGGCCAGAAATGGAAGGGAAAGGGCTTATTTCATCTAATTTTCTGGCATTCTGAGGGAAACATTGCAGAATTCACGTCAGGACGGACCAGAAATGGAAGGGAAAGGGCTTATTTCATCTAATTTTCTGGCATTCTGAGGGAAACATTGCAGAATTCACGTCAGGACGGGCTGGAAATGGAAGGGAAAGGGCTTATTTCATCTAATTTTCTGGCATTCTGAGGGAAACATTGCAGAATTCACGTCAGGACGGGCCAGAAATGGAAGGGAAAGGGCTTATTTCATCTAACTTTCTGGCATTCTGAGGGAAACATTGCAGAATTCACGTCAGGACGGGCCAGAAATGGAAGGGAAAGGGCTTATTTCATCTAATTTTCTGGCATTCTGAGGGAAACAGTGCAGAATATACCTCAGGACGGGCCGGAAATGGAAGGGAAAGGGCTTATTTCATCTAACTTTCTGGCATTCTGAGGGAAACATTGCAGAAATCACCTCAGGACGGGCTGGAAATGGAAGGGAAAGGGTTTATTTCATCTAATTTTCTGTCATTCTGAGGGAAAAATTGCAGAATATACCTCAGGACGGGCCGGAAATGGAAGGGAAAGGGCTTATTTCATCTAATTTTCTGGCATTCTGAGGGAAACATTGCAGAATTCACGTCAGGACTGGCCGGAAATGGAAGGGAAAGGGCTTATTTCATCTAACTTTCTGGCATTCTGAGGGAAACATTGCAGAAATCACCTCAGGACGGGCCAGAAATGGAAGGGAAAGGGCTTATTTCATCTAATTTTCTGGCATTCTGAGGGAAACATTGCAGAATTCACGTCAGGACTGGCCGGAAATGGAAGGGAAAGGGCTTATTTCATCTAATTTTCTGGCATTCTGAGGGAAACATTGCAGAAATCACCTCAGGACGGGCCAGAAATGGAAGGGAAAGGGCTTATTTCATCTAACTTTCTGGCATTCTGAGGGAAACATTGCAGAATTCACGTCAGGACTGGCCGGAAATGGAAGGGAAAGGGCTTATTTCATCTAATTTTCTGGCATTCTGAGGGAAACATTGCAGAATTCACGTCAGGACAGGCCAGAAATGGAAGGGAAAGGGCTTATTTCATCTAATTTTCTGGCATTCTGAGGGAAACATTGCAGAATTCACGTCAGGACAGGCCAGAAATGGAAGGGAAAGGGCTTATTTCATCTAATTTTCTGGCATTCTGAGGGAAACATTGCAGAAATCACCTCAGGACGGGCCAGAAATGGAAGGGAAAGGGCTTATTTCATCTAACTTTCTGGCATTCTGAGGGAAACATTGCAGAATTCACGTCAGGACGGGCTGGAAATGGAAGGGAAAGGGCTTATTTCATCTAATTTTCTGGCATTCTGAGGGAAACATTGCAGAATTCACCTCAGGACGGGCTAGAAATGGAAGGGAAAGGGCTTATTTCATCTAACTTTCTGGCATTCTGAGGGAAACATTGCAGAAATCACCTCAGGACGGGCCAGAAATGGAAGGGAAAGGGCTTATTTCATCTAACTTTCTGGCATTCTGAGGGAAACATTGCAGAAATCACCTCAGGACGGGCCAGAAATGGAAGGGAAAGGGCTTATTTCATCTAATTTTCTGGCATTCTGAGGGAAACATTGCAGAATTCACCTCAGGACGGGCTAGAAATGGAAGGGAAAGGGCTTATTTCATCTAACTTTCTGGCATTCTGAGGGAAACATTGCAGAAATCACCTCAGGACGGGCCAGAAATGGAAGGGAAAGGGCTTATTTCATCTAACTTTCTGGCATTCTGAGGGAAACATTGCAGAAATCACCTCAGGACGGGCCAGAAATGGAAGGGAAAGGGCTTATTTCATCTAACTTTCTGGCATTCTGAGGGAAACATTGCAGAAATCACCTCAGGACGGGCTGGAAATGGAAGGGAAAGGGCTTATTTCATCTAATTTTCTGGCATTCTGAGGGAAACATTGCAGAATTCACCTCAGGACGGGCTGGAAATGGAAGGGAAAGGGCTTATTTCATCTAACTTTCTGGCATTCTGAGGGAAACATTGCAGAAATCACCTCAGGACGGGCCAGAAATGGAAGGGAAAGGGCTTATTTCATCTAACTTTCTGGCATTCTGAGGGAAACATTGCAGAATTCACCTCAGGACGGGCTGGAAATGGAAGGGAAAGGGCTTATTTCATCTAATTTTCTGGCATTCTGAGGGAAACATTGCAGAATTCACGTCAGGACGGGCTGGAAATGGAAGGGAAAGGGCTTATTTCATCTAATTTTCTGGTATTCTGAGGGAAACATTGCAGAAATCACCTCAGGACGGGCCAGAAATGGAAGGGAAAGGGCTTATTTCATCTAATTTTCTGGCATTCTGAGGGAAACATTGCAGAATTCACGTCAGGACGGGCTGGAAATGGAAGGGAAAGGGCTTATTTCATCTAACTTTCTGGCATTCTGAGGGAAACATTGCAGAATATACCTCAGGACGGGCTGGAAATGGAAGGGAAAGGGCTTATTTCATCTAATTTTCTGGCATTCTGAGGGAAACATTGCAGAATATACCTTAGGACGGGCCGGAAATGGAAGGGAAAGGGCTTATTTCATCTAATTTTCTGGCATTCTGAGGGAAACATTGCAGAATATACCTCAGGACAGGCCAGAAATGGAAGGGAAAGGGCTTATTTCATCTAATTTTCTGGTATTCTGAGGGAAACATTGAAGAAATCACCTCAGGACGGGCCAGAAATGGAAGGGAAAGGGCTTATTTCATCTAATTTCCTGGTATTCTGAGGGAAACATTGAAGAAATCACCTCAGGACGGGCCAGAAATGGAAGGGAAAGGGCTTATTTCATCTAATTTTCTGGCATTCTGAGGGAAACATTGCAGAATTCACATCAGGACGGGCTGGAAATGGAAGGGAAAGGGCTTATTTCATCTAATTTTCTGGCATTCTGAGGGAAACATTGCAGAATTCACGTCAGGACGGGCCAGAAATGGAAGGGAAAGGGCTTATTTCATCTAATTTTCTGGCATTCTGAGGGAAACATTGCAGAATATACCTCAGGACGGGCCAGAAATGGAAGGGAAAGGGCTTATTTCATCTAACTTTCTGGCATTCTGAGGGAAACATTGCAGAATTCACGTCAGGACGGGCCAGAAATGGAAGGGAAAGGGCTTATTTCATCTAATTTTCTGGCATTCTGAGGGAAACATTGCAGAATTCACCTCAGGACAGGCCAGAAATGGAAGGGAAAGGGCTTATTTCATCTAACTTTCTGGCATTCTGAGGGAAACATTGCAGAATTCACGTCAGGACGGGCCGGAAATGGAAGGGAAAGGGCTTATTTCATCTAATTTTCTGGCATTCTGAGGGAAACATTGCAGAATTCACGTCAGGACGGGCCAGAAATGGAAGGGAAAGGGCTTATTTCATCTAATTTTCTGGCATTCTGAGGGAAACATTGCAGAATTCACCGCAGGACGGGCCGGAAATGGAAGGGAAAGGGCTTATTTCATCTAACTTTCTGGCATTCTGAGGGAAACATTGAAGAAATCACCTCAGGACGGGCCAGAAATGGAAGGGAAAGGGCTTATTTCATCTAACTTTCTGGCATTCTGAGGGAAACATTGCAGAATTCACGTCAGGACGGGCTGGAAATGGAAGGGAAAGGGCTTATTTCATCTAATTTTCTGGCATTCTGAGGGAAACATTGCAGAATTCACGTCAGGACGGGCTGGAAATGGAAGGGAAAGGGCTTATTTCATCTAATTTTCTGGCATTCTGAGGGAAACATTGCAGAAATCACCTCAGGACGGGCCAGAAATGGAAGGGAAAGGGCTTATTTCATCTAATTTTCTGGCATTCTGAGGGAAACATTGCAGAAATCACCACAGGACGGGCAGGAAATGGAAGGGAAAGGGCTTATTTCATCTAACTTTCTGGCATTCTGAGGGAAAAATTGCAGAAATCACCTCAGGACGGGCTGGAAATGGAAGGGAAAGTGCTTATTTCATCTAACTTTCTGGCATTCTGAGGGAAACATTGCAGAATATACCTCAGGACGGGCTGGAAATGGAAGGGAAAGGGCTTATTTCATCTAACTTTCTGGCATTCTGAGGGAAACATTGCAGAAATCACCTCAGGACGGGCTGGAAATGGAAGGGAAAGTGCTTATTTCATCTAACTTTCTGGCATTCTGAGGGAAACATTGCAGAAATCACCTCAGGACGGGCTGGAAATGGAAGGGAAAGGGCTTATTTCATCTAACTTTCTGGCATTCTGAGGGAAACATTGCAGAAATCACCTCAGGACGGGCTGGAAATGGAAGGGAAAGTGCTTATTTCATCTAACTTTCTGGCATTCTGAGGGAAACATTGCAGAATATACCTCAGGACGGGCTGGAAATGGAAGGGAAAGGGCTTATTTCATCTAACTTTCTGGCATTCTGAGGGAAACATTGCAGAAATCACCTCAGGACGGGCTGGAAATGGAAGGGAAAGTGCTTATTTCATCTAACTTTCTGGCATTCTGAGGGAAACATTGCAGAAATCACCTCAGGACGGGCTGGAAATGGAAGGGAAAGGGCTTATTTCATCTAACTTTCTGGCATTCTGAGGGAAACATTGCAGAAATCACCTCAGGACGGGCCAGAAATGGAAGGGAAAGGGCTTATTTCATCTAATTTTCTGGCATTCCGAGGGAAACATTGCAGAAATCACCTCAGGACGGGCTGGAAATGGAAGGGAAAGGGCTTATTTCATCTAACTTTCTGGCATTCTGAGGGAAAAATTGCAGAAATCACCTCAGGACGGGCCAGAAATGGAAGGGAAAGGGCTTATTTCATCTAATTTTCTGGTATTCTGAGGGAAACATTGCAGAAATCACCTCAGGACGGGCCAGAAATGGAAGGGAAAGGGTTTATTTCATCTAACTTTCTGGCATTCTGAGGGAAACATTGCAGAAATCACCTCAGGACGGGCTGGAAATGGAAGGGAAAGGGCTTATTTCATCTAACTTTCTGGCATTCTGAGGGAAAAATTGCAGAAATCACCTCAGGACGGGCCAGAAATGGAAGGGAAAGGGCTTATTTCATCTAACTTTCTGGCATTCTGAGGGAAACATTGCAGAATTCACCTCAGGACGGGCCAGAAATGGAAGGGAAAGGGCTTATTTCATCTAATTTTCTGGCATTCTGAGGGAAACATTGCAGAATTCACCTCAGGACGGGCCAGAAATGGAAGGGAAAGGGCTTATTTCATCTAATTTTCTGGCATTCTGAGGGAAACATTGCAGAATTCACCTCAGGACGGGCCAGAAATGGAAGGGAAAGGGCTTATTTCATCTAATTTTCTGGTATTCTGAGGGAAAAATTGCAGAAATCACCTCAGGACGGGCTGGAAATGGAAGGGAAAGTGCTTATTTCATCTAACTTTCTGGCATTCTGAGGGAAACATTGCAGAAATCACCTCAGGACGGGCTGGAAATGGAAGGGAAAGGGCTTATTTCATCTAACTTTCTGGCATTCTGAGGGAAACATTGCAGAAATCACCTCAGGACGGGCCAGAAATGGAAGGGAAAGGGCTTATTTCATCTAATTTTCTGGCATTCTGAGGGAAACATTGCAGAAATCACCTCAGGACGGGCTGGAAATGGAAGGGAAAGGGCTTATTTCATCTAACTTTCTGGCATTCTGAGGGAAAAATTGCAGAAATCACCTCAGGACGGGCCAGAAATGGAAGGGAAAGGGCTTATTTCATCTAATTTTCTGGTATTCTGAGGGAAACATTGCAGAAATCACCTCAGGACGGGCCGGAAATGGAAGGGAAAGGGTTTATTTCATCTAACTTTCTGGCATTCTGAGGGAAACATTGCAGAAATCACCTCAGGACGGGCCAGAAATGGAAGGGAAAGGGCTTATTTCATCTAACTTTCTGGCATTCTGAGGGAAACATTGCAGAATTCACCTCAGGACGGGCCAGAAATGGAAGGGAAAGGGCTTATTTCATCTAATTTTCTGGCATTCTGAGGGAAACATTGCAGAATTCACCTCAGGACGGGCCAGAAATGGAAGGGAAAGGGCTTATTTCATCTAATTTTCTGGCATTCTGAGGGAAACATTGCAGAATTCACCTCAGGACGGGCCAGAAATGGAAGGGAAAGGGCTTATTTCATCTAATTTTCTGGTATTCTGAGGGAAAAATTGCAGAAATCACCTCAGGACGGGCCAGAAATGGAAGGGAAAGGGCTTATTTCATCTAACTTTCTGGCATTCTGAGGGAAAAATTGCAGAAATCACCTCAGGACGGGCCAGAAATGGAAGGGAAAGGGCTTATTTCATCTAACTTTCTGGCATTCTGAGGGAAACATTGCAGAATTCACCTCAGGACGGGCCAGAAATGGAAGGGAAAGGGCTTATTTCATCTAATTTTCTGGCATTCTGAGGGAAACATTGCAGAAATCACCTCAGGACGGGCCAGAAATGGAAGGGAAAGGGCTTATTTCATCTTACTTTCTGGCATTCTGAGGGAAACATTGCAGAATTCACCTCAGGACGGGCCAGAAATGGAAGGGAAAGGGCTTATTTCATCTAATTTTCTGGTATTCTGAGGGAAAAATTGCAGAAATCACCTCAGGACGGGCCAGAAATGGAAGGGAAAGGGCTTATTTCATCTAATTTTCTGGCATTCTGAGGGAAACATTGCAGAATTCACCTCAGGACGGGCTGGAAATGGAAGGGAAAGGGCTTATTTCATCACTTTCTGGCATTCTGAGGGAAACATTGCAGAAATCACCTCAGGACGGGCTGGAAATGGAAGGGAAAGGGCTTATTTCATCTAACTTTCTGGCATTCTGAGGGAAACATTGCAGAAATCACCTCAGGACGGGCCAGAAATGGAAGGGAAAGGGCTTATTTCATCTAATTTTCTGGCATTCTGAGGGAAACATTGCAGAAATCACCTCAGGACGGGCCAGAAATGGAAGGGAAAGGGTTTATTTCATCTAATTTTCTGGCATTCTGAGGGAAACATTGCAGAATTCACCTCAGGACGGGCCAGAAATGGAAGGGAAAGGGCTTATTTCATCTAATTTTCTGGCATTCTGAGGGAAACATTGCAGAAATCACCTCAGGACGGGCCAGAAATGGAAGGGAAAGGGCTTATTTCATCTAATTTTCTGGCATTCTGAGGGAAACATTGCAGAAATCACCTCAGGACGGGCCAGAAATGGAAGGGAAAGGGCTTATTTCATCTAACTTTCTGGCATTCTGAGGGAAACATTGCAGAATTCACCTCAGGACGGGCCGGAAATGGAAGGGAAAGGGCTTATTTCATCTAATTTTCTGGTATTCTGAGGGAAAAATTGCAGAAATCACCTCAGGACGGGCTGGAAATGGAAGGGAAAGGGCTTATTTCATCTAACTTTCTGGCATTCTGAGGGAAAAATTGCAGAAATCACCTCAGGACGGGCCAGAAATGGAAGGGAAAGGGCTTATTTCATCTAACTTTCTGGCATTCTGAGGGAAACATTGCAGAATTCACCTCAGGACGGGCCAGAAATGGAAGGGAAAGGGCTTATTTCATCTAATTTTCTGGCATTCTGAGGGAAACATTGCAGAATTCACCTCAGGACGGGCCAGAAATGGAAGGGAAAGGGCTTATTTCATCTAACTTTCTGGCATTCTGAGGGAAACATTGCAGAATTCACCTCAGGACGGGCCAGAAATGGAAGGGAAAGGGCTTATTTCATCTAATTTTCTGGTATTCTGAGGGAAAAATTGCAGAAATCACCTCAGGACGGGCCAGAAATGGAAGGGAAAGGGCTTATTTCATCTAACTTTCTGGCATTCTGAGGGAAAAATTGCAGAAATCACCTCAGGACGGGCCAGAAATGGAAGGGAAAGGGCTTATTTCATCTAACTTTCTGGCATTCTGAGGGAAACATTGCAGAATTCACCTCAGGACGGGCCAGAAATGGAAGGGAAAGGGCTTATTTCATCTAATTTTCTGGCATTCTGAGGGAAACATTGCAGAAATCACCTCAGGACGGGCCAGAAATGGAAGGGAAAGGGCTTATTTCATCTAACTTTCTGGCATTCTGAGGGAAACATTGCAGAATTCACCTCAGGACGGGCCAGAAATGGAAGGGAAAGGGCTTATTTCATCTAATTTTCTGGTATTCTGAGGGAAACATTGCAGAATTCACCTCAGGACGGGCCAGAAATGGAAGGGAAAGGGCTTATTTCATCTAACTTTCTGGCATTCTGAGGGAAACATTGCAGAAATCACCTCAGGACGGGCTGGAAATGGAAGGGAAAGGGCTTATTTCATCACTTTCTGGCATTCTGAGGGAAACATTGCAGAAATCACCTCAGGACGGGCTGGAAATGGAAGGGAAAGGGCTTATTTCATCTAACTTTCTGGCATTCTGAGGGAAACATTGCAGAAATCACCTCAGGACGGGCCAGAAATGGAAGGGAAAGGGCTTATTTCATCTAATTTTCTGGCATTCTGAGGGAAACATTGCAGAAATCACCTCAGGACGGGCCAGAAATGGAAGGGAAAGGGCTTATTTCATCTAACTTTCTGGCATTCTGAGGGAAACATTGAAGAATTCACGTCAGGACGGGCCAGAAATGGAAGGGAAAGGGCTTATTTCATCTAATTTTCTGGCATTCTGAGGGAAACATTGCAGAAATCACCTCAGGACGGGCCAGAAATGGAAGGGAAAGGGCTTATTTCATCTAATTTTCTGGCATTCTGAGGGAAACATTGCAGAAATCACCTCAGGACGGGCCAGAAATGGAAGGGAAAGGGCTTATTTCATCTAATTTTCTGGCATTCTGAGGGAAACATTGCAGAATTCACATCAGGACGGGCTGGAAATGGAAGGGAAAGGGCTTATTTCATCTAATTTTCTGGCATTCTGAGGGAAACATTGCAGAATTCACGTCAGGACGGGCTGGAAATGGAAGGGAAAGGGCTTATTTCATCTAATTTTCTGGCATTCTGAGGGAAACATTGCAGAATTCACGTCAGGACGGGCTGGAAATGGAAGGGAAAGGGCTTATTTCATCTAATTTTCTGGCATTCTGAGGGAAACATTGCAGAAATCACCTCAGGACGGGCCAGAAATGGAAGGGAAAGGGCTTATTTCATCTAATTTTCTGGCATTCTGAGGGAAACATTGCAGAATTCACGTCAGGACGGGCTGGAAATGGAAGGGAAAGGGCTTATTTCATCTAACTTTCTGGCATTCTGAGGGAAACATTGCAGAAATCACCTCAGGACGGGCCAGAAATGGAAGGGAAAGGGCTTATTTCATCTAATTTTCTGGCATTCTGAGGGAAACATTGCAGAAATCACATCAGGACGGGCCAGAAATGGAAGGGAAAGGGCTTATTTCATCTAATTTTCTGGCATTCTGAGGGAAACATTGCAGAATTCACGTCAGGACGGACCAGAAATGGAAGGGAAAGGGCTTATTTCATCTAATTTTCTGGCATTCTGAGGGAAACATTGCAGAATTCACGTCAGGACGGGCTGGAAATGGAAGGGAAAGGGCTTATTTCATCTAATTTTCTGGCATTCTGAGGGAAACATTGCAGAATTCACGTCAGGACGGGCCAGAAATGGAAGGGAAAGGGCTTATTTCATCTAACTTTCTGGCATTCTGAGGGAAACATTGCAGAATTCACGTCAGGACGGGCCAGAAATGGAAGGGAAAGGGCTTATTTCATCTAATTTTCTGGCATTCTGAGGGAAACAGTGCAGAATATACCTCAGGACGGGCCGGAAATGGAAGGGAAAGGGCTTATTTCATCTAACTTTCTGGCATTCTGAGGGAAACATTGCAGAAATCACCTCAGGACGGGCTGGAAATGGAAGGGAAAGGGTTTATTTCATCTAATTTTCTGTCATTCTGAGGGAAAAATTGCAGAATATACCTCAGGACGGGCCGGAAATGGAAGGGAAAGGGCTTATTTCATCTAATTTTCTGGCATTCTGAGGGAAACATTGCAGAATTCACGTCAGGACTGGCCGGAAATGGAAGGGAAAGGGCTTATTTCATCTAACTTTCTGGCATTCTGAGGGAAACATTGCAGAAATCACCTCAGGACGGGCCAGAAATGGAAGGGAAAGGGCTTATTTCATCTAATTTTCTGGCATTCTGAGGGAAACATTGCAGAATTCACGTCAGGACTGGCCGGAAATGGAAGGGAAAGGGCTTATTTCATCTAATTTTCTGGCATTCTGAGGGAAACATTGCAGAAATCACCTCAGGACGGGCCAGAAATGGAAGGGAAAGGGCTTATTTCATCTAACTTTCTGGCATTCTGAGGGAAACATTGCAGAATTCACGTCAGGACTGGCCGGAAATGGAAGGGAAAGGGCTTATTTCATCTAATTTTCTGGCATTCTGAGGGAAACATTGCAGAATTCACGTCAGGACAGGCCAGAAATGGAAGGGAAAGGGCTTATTTCATCTAATTTTCTGGCATTCTGAGGGAAACATTGCAGAATTCACGTCAGGACAGGCCAGAAATGGAAGGGAAAGGGCTTATTTCATCTAATTTTCTGGCATTCTGAGGGAAACATTGCAGAAATCACCTCAGGACGGGCCAGAAATGGAAGGGAAAGGGCTTATTTCATCTAACTTTCTGGCATTCTGAGGGAAACATTGCAGAATTCACGTCAGGACGGGCTGGAAATGGAAGGGAAAGGGCTTATTTCATCTAATTTTCTGGCATTCTGAGGGAAACATTGCAGAATTCACCTCAGGACGGGCTAGAAATGGAAGGGAAAGGGCTTATTTCATCTAACTTTCTGGCATTCTGAGGGAAACATTGCAGAAATCACCTCAGGACGGGCCAGAAATGGAAGGGAAAGGGCTTATTTCATCTAACTTTCTGGCATTCTGAGGGAAACATTGCAGAAATCACCTCAGGACGGGCCAGAAATGGAAGGGAAAGGGCTTATTTCATCTAATTTTCTGGCATTCTGAGGGAAACATTGCAGAATTCACCTCAGGACGGGCTAGAAATGGAAGGGAAAGGGCTTATTTCATCTAACTTTCTGGCATTCTGAGGGAAACATTGCAGAAATCACCTCAGGACGGGCCAGAAATGGAAGGGAAAGGGCTTATTTCATCTAACTTTCTGGCATTCTGAGGGAAACATTGCAGAAATCACCTCAGGACGGGCCAGAAATGGAAGGGAAAGGGCTTATTTCATCTAACTTTCTGGCATTCTGAGGGAAACATTGCAGAAATCACCTCAGGACGGGCCAGAAATGGAAGGGAAAGGGCTTATTTCATCTAATTTTCTGGCATTCTGAGGGAAACATTGCAGAATTCACGTCAGGACTGGCCGGAAATGGAAGGGAAAGGGCTTATTTCATCTAATTTTCTGGCATTCTGAGGGAAACATTGCAGAATTCACGTCAGGACTGGCCGGAAATGGAAGGGAAAGGGCTTATTTCATCTAATTTTCTGGCATTCTGAGGGAAACATTGCAGAATTCACGTCAGGACTGGCCGGAAATGGAAGGGAAAGGGCTTATTTCATCTAATTTTCTGGCATTCTGAGGGAAACATTGCAGAATTCACGTCAGGACAGGCCAGAAATGGAAGGGAAAGGGCTTATTTCATCTAATTTTCTGGCATTCTGAGGGAAACATTGCAGAAATCACCTCAGGACGGGCCAGAAATGGAAGGGAAAGGGCTTATTTCATCTAACTTTCTGGCATTCTGAGGGAAACATTGCAGAATTCACGTCAGGACGGGCTGGAAATGGAAGGGAAAGGGCTTATTTCATCTAATTTTCTGGCATTCTGAGGGAAACATTGCAGAATTCACCTCAGGACGGGCTAGAAATGGAAGGGAAAGGGCTTATTTCATCTAATTTTCTGGCATTCTGAGGGAAACATTGCAGAATTCACCTCAGGACGGGCTGGAAATGGAAGGGAAAGGGCTTATTTCATCTAATTTTCTGGCATTCTGAGGGAAACATTGCAGAAATCACCTCAGGACGGGCTAGAAATGGAAGGGAAAGGGCTTATTTCATCTAATTTTCTGGCATTCTGAGGGAAACATTGCAGAATTCACGTCAGGACGGGCTGGAAATGGAAGGGAAAGGGCTTATTTCATCTAATTATCTGGCATTCTGCGGGAATCATTGCAGAATTCACGTCAGGACAGGCCAGAAATGGAAGGGAAAGGGCTTATTTCATCTAATTTTCTGGCATTCTGAGGGAAACATTGCAGAAATCACCTCAGGACGGGCCAGAAATGGAAGGGAAAGGGCTTATTTCATCTAACTTTCTGGCATTCTGAGGGAAACATTGCAGAATTTACCTCAGGACGGGCCAGAAATGGAAGGGAAAGGGCTTATTTCATCTAATTTTCTGGCATTCTGAGGGAAACATTGCAGAATTCACGTCAGGACGGGCTGGAAATGGAAGGGAAAGGGCTTATTTCATCTAATTTTCTGGCATTCTGAGGGAAACATTGCAGAAATCACCTCAGGACGGCCCAGAAATGGAAGGGAAAGGGCTTATTTCATCTAATTTTCTGGCATTCTGAGGGAAACATTGCAGAATTCACGTCAGGACGGGCTGGAAATGGAAGGGAAAGGGCTTATTTCATCTAATTTTCTGGCATTCTGAGGGAAACATTGCAGAATTCACCTCAGGACGGGCCAGAAATGGAAGGGAAAGGGCTTATTTCATCTAATTTTCTGGCATTCTGAGGGAAACATTGCAGAATTCACCTCAGGACGGGCCAGAAATGGAAGGGAAAGGGCTTATTTCATCTAACTTTCTGGCATTCTGAGGGAAACATTGAAGAATTCACGTCAGGACGGGCCAGAAATGGAAGGGAAAGGGCTTATTTCATCTAATTTTCTGGCATTCTGAGGGAAACATTGGAGAATTCACGTCAGGACGGGCTGGAAATGGAAGGGAAAGGGCTTATTTCATCTAATTTTCTGGCATTCTGAGGGAAACATTGCAGAATTCACGTCAGGACGGGCTGGAAATGGAAGGGAAAGGGCTTATTTCATCTAACTTTCTGGCATTCTGAGGGAAACATTGCAGAATATACCTTAGGACGGGCCGGAAATGGAAGGGAAAGGGCTTATTTCATCTAATTTTCTGGCATTCTGAGGTAAACATTGCAGAAATCACCTCAGGACGGGCTGGAAATGGAAGGGAAAGGGCTTATTTCATGTAACTTTCTGGCATTCTGAGGGAAACATTGCAGAATTCACCTCAGGACGGGCTGGAAATGGAAGGGAAAGGGCTTATTTCATCTAACTTTCTGGCATTCTGAGGGAAACATTGCAGAAATCACCTCAGGACGGGCCAGAAATGGAAGGGAAAGGGCTTATTTCATCTAACTTTCTGGCATTCTGAGGGAAACATTGCAGAATTCACCTCAGGACGGGCTGGAAATGGAAGGGAAAGGGCTTATTTCATCTAATTTTCTGGCATTCTGAGGGAAACATTGCAGAATTCACGTCAGGACGGGCTGGAAATGGAAGGGAAAGGGCTTATTTCATCTAATTTTCTGGTATTCTGAGGGAAACATTGCAGAAATCACCTCAGGACGGGCCAGAAATGGAAGGGAAAGGGCTTATTTCATCTAATTTTCTGGCATTCTGAGGGAAACATTGCAGAATTCACGTCAGGACGGGCTGGAAATGGAAGGGAAAGGGCTTATTTCATCTAACTTTCTGGCATTCTGAGGGAAACATTGCAGAATATACCTCAGGACGGGCTGGAAATGGAAGGGAAAGGGCTTATTTCATCTAATTTTCTGGCATTCTGAGGGAAACATTGCAGAATATACCTTAGGACGGGCCGGAAATGGAAGGGAAAGGGCTTATTTCATCTAATTTTCTGGCATTCTGAGGGAAACATTGCAGAATATACCTCAGGACGGGCTGGAAATGGAAGGGAAAGGGCTTATTTCATGTAACTTTCTGGCATTCTGAGGGAAACATTGCAGAATTCACCTCAGGACGGGCCAGAAATGGAAGGGAAAGGGCTTATTTCATCTAATTTTCTGGCATTCTGAGGGAAACATTGCAGAATTCACGTCAGGACGGGCTGGAAATGGAAGGGAAAGGGCTTATTTCATCTAATTTTCTGGCATTCTGAGGGAAACATTGCAGAAATCACCTCAGGACGGGCCAGAAATGGAAGGGAAAGGGCTTATTTCATCTAACTTTCTGGCATTCTGAGGGAAACATTGCAGAAATCACCTCAGGACGGGCCAGAAATGGAAGGGAAAGGGCTTATTTCATCTAATTTTCTGGTATTCTGAGGGAAACATTGCAGAATTCATGTCAGGACGGGCTGGAAATGGAAGGGAAAGGGCTTATTTCATCTAACTTTCTGGCATTCTGAGGGAAACATTGCAGAAATCACCTCAGGACGGGCCAGAAATGGAAGGGAAAGGGCTTATTTCATCTAACTTTCTGGCATTCTGAGGGAAACATTGCAGAAATCACCTCAGGACGGGCCAGAAATGGAAGGGAAAGGGCTTATTTCATCTAATTTTCTGGCATTCTGAGGGAAACATTGCAGAATTCACGTCAGGACGGGCCGGAAATGGAAGGGAAAGGGTTTATTTCATCTAATTTTCTGGCATTCTGAGGGAAACATTGCAGAATTCACGTCAGGACAGGCCAGAAATGGAAGGGAAAGGGCTTATTTCATCTAACTTTCTGGCATTCTGAGGGAAACATTGCAGAATGCACGTCAGGACGGGCCAGAAATGGAAGGGAAAGGGCTTATTTCATCTAATTTTCTGGCATTCTGAGGGAAACATTGCAGAATTCACGTCAGGACGGGCCAGAAATGGAAGGGAAAGGGCTTATTTCATCTAACTTTCTGGCATTCTGAGGGAAACATTGCAGAATTCACGTCAGGACAGGCCAGAAATGGAAGGGAAAGGGCTTATTTCATCTAATTTTCTGGCATTCTGAGGGAAACATTGCAGAATTCACGTCAGGACGGGCCAGAAATGGAAGGGAAAGGGCTTATTTCATCTAACTTTCTGGCATTCTGAGGGAAACATTGCAGAAATCACCTCAGGACGGGCTGGAAATGGAAGGGAAAGGGTTTATTTCATCTAATTTTCTGTCATTCTGAGGGAAAAATTGCAGAATATACCTCAGGACGGGCCAGAAATGGAAGGGAAAGGGCTTATTTCATCTAACTTTCTGGCATTCTGAGGGAAACATTACAGAATTCACGTCAGGACGGGCTGGAAATGGAAGGGAAAGGGCTTATTTCATCTAACTTTCTGGCATTCTGAGGGAAACATTGCAGAAATCACCTCAGGACGGGCCAGAAATGGAAGGGAAAGGGCTTATTTCATCTAATTTTCTGGCATTCTGAGGGAAACATTGGAGAATTCACGTCAGGACGGGCCGGAAATGGAAGGGAAAGGGCTTATTTCATCTAATTTTCTGGCATTCTGAGGGAAACATTGCAGAATTCACGTCAGGACGGGCTGGAAATGGAAGGGAAAGGGCTTATTTCATCTAACTTTCTGGCATTCTGAGGGAAACATTGCAGAATATACCTCAGGACGGGCCGGAAATGGAAGGGAAAGGGCTTATTTCATCTAATTTTCTGACATTCTGAGGGAAACATTGCAGAATATACCTTAGGACGGGCCGGAAATGGAAGGGAAAGGGCTTATTTCATCTAATTTTCTGGCATTCTGAGGGAAACATTGCAGAAATCACCTCAGGACGGGCTGGAAATGGAAGGGAAAGGGCTTATTTCATGTAACTTTCTGGCATTCTGAGGGAAACATTGCAGAATTCACCTCAGGACGGGCTGGAAATGGAAGGGAAAGGGCTTATTTCATCTAACTTTCTGGCATTCTGAGGGAAACATTGCAGAAATCACCTCAGGACGGGCCAGAAATGGAAGGGAAAGGGCTTATTTCATCTAACTTTCTGGCATTCTGAGGGAAACATTGCAGAATTCACCTCAGGACGGGCTGGAAATGGAAGGGAAAGGGCTTATTTCATCTAATTTTCTCGCATTCTGAGGGAAACATTGCAGAATTCACGTCAGGACGGGCTGGAAATGGAAGGGAAAGGGCTTATTTCATCTAATTTTCTGGTATTCTGAGGGAAACATTGCAGAATTCACGTCAGGACGGGCTGGAAATGGAAGGGAAAGGGCTTATTTCATCTAACTTTCTGGCATTCTGAGGGAAACATTGCAGAATATACCTCAGGACGGGCTGGAAATGGAAGGGAAAGGGCTTATTTCATCTAATTTTCTGACATTCTGAGGGAAACATTGCAGAATATACCTTAGGACGGGCCGGAAATGGAAGGGAAAGGGCTTATTTCATCTAATTTTCTGGCATTCTGAGGGAAACATTGCAGAAATCACCTCAGGACGGGCTGGAAATGGAAGGGAAAGGGCTTATTTCATGTAACTTTCTGGCATTCTGAGGGAAACATTGCAGAATTCACCTCAGGACGGGCTGGAAATGGAAGGGAAAGGGCTTATTTCATCTAACTTTCTGGCATTCTGAGGGAAACATTGCAGAAATCACCTCAGGACGGGCCAGAAATGGAAGGGAAAGGGCTTATTTCATCTAATTTTCTGGCATTCTGAGGGAAACATTGCAGAATTCACGTCAGGACGGGCTGGAAATGGAAGGGAAAGGGCTTATTTCATCTAACTTTCTGGCATTCTGAGGGAAACATTGCAGAATTCACGTCAGGACGGGCTGGAAATGGAAGGGAAAGGGCTTATTTCATCTAATTTTCTGACATTCTGAGGGAAACATTGCAGAATATACCTTAGGACGGGCCGGAAATGGAAGGGAAAGGGCTTATTTCATCTAATTTTCTGGCATTCTGAGGGAAACATTGCAGAAATCACCTCAGGACGGGCTGGAAATGGAAGGGAAAGGGCTTATTTCATGTAACTTTCTGGCATTCTGAGGGAAACATTGCAGAATTCACCTCAGGACGGGCTGGAAATGGAAGGGAAAGGGCTTATTTCATGTAACTTTCTGGCATTCTGAGGGAAACATTGCAGAATATACCTCAGGACGGGCCAGAAATGGACGGGAAAGGGCTTATTTCATCTAACTTTCTGGCATTCTGAGGGAAACATTGCAGAAATCACCTCAGGACGGGCCAGAAATGGAAGGGAAAGGGCTTATTTCATCTAACTTTCTGGCATTCTGAGGGAAACATTGCAGAATTCACCTCAGGACGGGCTGGAAATGGAAGGGAAAGGGCTTATTTCATCTAATTTTCTGGCATTCTGAGGGAAACATTACAGAATTCACGTCAGGACGGGCTGGAAATGGAAGGGAAAGGGCTTATTTCATCTAATTTTCTGGTATTCTGAGGGAAACATTGCAGAAATCACCTCAGGACGGGCCAGAAATGGAAGGGAAAGGGCTTATTTCATCTAATTTTCTGGCATTCTGAGGGAAACATTGCAGAATTCACCTCAGGACGAGCTGGAAATGGAAGGGAAAGGGCTTATTTCATCTAATTTTCTGGCATTCTGAGGGAAACATTGCAGAATTCACGTCAGGACGGGCTGGAAATGGAAGGGAAAGGGCTTATTTCATCTAACTTTCTGGCATTCTGAGGGAAACATTGCAGAATATACCTCAGGACGGGCTGGAAATGGAAGGGAAAGGGCTTATTTCATCTAATTTTCTGGCATTCTGAGGGAAACATTGCAGAATATACCTTAGGACGGGCCGGAAATGGAAGGGAAAGGGCTTATTTCATCTAATTTTCTGGCATTCTGAGGGAAACATTGCAGAATATACCTCAGAACGGGCCAGAAATGGAAGGGAAAGGGCTTATTTCATCTAATTTTCTGGCATTCTGAGGGAAACATTGCAGAATTCACCTCAGGACGGGCCAGAAATGGAAGGGAAAGGGCTTATTTCATCTAATTTTCTGGCATTCTGAGGGAAACATTGCAGAATATACCTCAGGACGGGCTGGAAATGGAAGGGAAAGGGCTTATTTCATCTAATTTTCTGGCATTCTGAGGGAAACATTGCAGAATATACCTCAGGACGGGCTGGAAATGGAAGGGAAAGGGCTTATTTCATCTAATTTTCTGGCATTCTGAGGGAAACATTGCAGAATATACCTTAGGACGGGCCGGAAATGGAAGGGAAAGGGCTTATTTCATCTAATTTTCTGGCATTCTGAGGGAAACATTGCAGAATATACCTCAGGACGGGCCAGAAATGGAAGGGAAAGGGCTTATTTCATCTAATTTTCTGGCATTCTGAGGGAAACATTGCAGAATTCACCTCAGGACGGGCCAGAAATGGAAGGGAAAGGGCTTATTTCATCTAATTTTCTGGCATTCTGAGGGAAACATTGCAGAAATCACCTCAGGACAGGCCAGAAATGGAAGGGAAAGGGCTTATTTCATCTAATTTTCTGGCATTCTGAGGGAAACATTGCAGAAATCACCTCAGGACAGGCCAGAAATGGAAGGGAAAGGGCTTATTTCATCTAATTTTCTGGCATTCTGAGGGAAACATTGCAGAAATCACCTCAGGACGGGCCAGAAATGGAAGGGAAAGGGCTTATTTCATCTAATTTTCTGGTATTCTGAGGGAAACATTGCAGAATTCACGTCAGGACGGGCTGGAAATGGAAGGGAAAGGGCTTATTTCATCTAACTTTCTGGCATTCTGAGGGAAACATTGCAGAAATCACCTCAGGACGGGCCAGAAATGGAAGGGAAAGGGCTTATTTCATCTAATTTTCTGGTATTCTGAGGGAAACATTGCAGAATTCACGTCAGGACGGGCTGGAAATGGAAGGGAAAGGGCTTATTTCATCTAATTTTCTGGCATTCTGAGGGAAACATTGCAGAATATACCTCAGGACGGGCCAGAAATGGAAGTGAAAGGGCTTATTTCATCTAATTTTCTGGCATTCTGAGGGAAACATTGCAGAATTCACGTCAGGAAGGGCTGGAAATGGAAGGGAAAGGGTGTATTTCATCTAATTTTCTGGCATTCTGAGGGAAACATTGCAGAATTCACGTCAGGACAGGCCAGAAATGGAAGGGAAAGGGCTTATTTCATCTAACTTTCTGGCATTCTGAGGGAAACATTGCAGAATATACCTCAGGACGGGCCAGAAATGGAAGGGAAAGGGCTTATTTCATCTAATTTTCTGGCATTCTGAGGGAAACATTGCAGAAATCACCTCAGGACGGGCCAGAAATGGAAGGGAAAGGGCTTATTTCATCTAACTTTCTGGCATTCTGAGGGAAACATTGCAGAATTCACCTCAGGACGGGCTGGAAATGGAAGGGAAAGGGCTTATTTCATCTAATTTTCTGGCATTCTGAGGGAAACATTGCAGAATTCACGTCAGGACGGGCTGGAAATGGAAGGGAAAGGGCTTATTTCATCTAATTTTCTGGCATTCTGAGGGAAACATTGAAGAATTCACGTCAGGACGGGCTGGAAATGGAAGGGAAAGGGCTTATTTCATCTAACTTTCTGGCATTCTGAGGGAAACATTGCAGAATATACCTCAGGACGGGCCAGAAATGGAAGGGAAAGGGCTTATTTCATCTAATTTTCTGACATTCTGAGGGAAACATTGCAGAATATACCTTAGGACGGGCCGGAAATGGAAGGGAAAGGGCTTATTTCATCTAATTTTCTGGCATTCTGAGGGAAACATTGCAGAAATCACCTCAGGACGGGCTGGAAATGGAAGGGAAAGGGCTTATTTCATGTAACTTTCTGGCATTCTGAGGGAAACATTGCAGAATTCACCTCAGGACGGGCTGGAAATGGAAGGGAAAGGGCTTATTTCATCTAACTTTCTGGCATTCTGAGGGAAACATTGCAGAAATCACCTCAGGACGGGCCAGAAATGGAAGGGAAAGGGCTTATTTCATCTAATTTTCTGGCATTCTGAGGGAAACATTGCAGAATTCACGTCAGGACGGGCTGGAAATGGAAGGGAAAGGGCTTATTTCATCTAACTTTCTGGCATTCTGAGGGAAACATTGCAGAATTCACGTCAGGACGGGCTGGAAATGGAAGGGAAAGGGCTTATTTCATCTAATTTTCTGACATTCTGAGGGAAACATTGCAGAATATACCTTAGGACGGGCCGGAAATGGAAGGGAAAGGGCTTATTTCATCTAATTTTCTGGCATTCTGAGGGAAACATTGCAGAAATCACCTCAGGACGGGCTGGAAATGGAAGGGAAAGGGCTTATTTCATGTAACTTTCTGGCATTCTGAGGGAAACATTGCAGAATTCACCTCAGGACGGGCTGGAAATGGAAGGGAAAGGGCTTATTTCATCTAACTTTCTGGCATTCTGAGGGAAACATTGCAGAAATCACCTCAGGACGGGCCAGAAATGGAAGGGAAAGGGCTTATTTCATCTAACTTTCTGGCATTCTGAGGGAAACATTGCAGAATTCACCTCAGGACGGGCTGGAAATGGGAGGGAAAGGGCTTATTTCATCTAATTTTCTGGCATTCTGAGGGAAACATTACAGAATTCACGTCAGGACGGGCTGGAAATGGAAGGGAAAGGGCTTATTTCATCTAATTTTCTGGTATTCTGAGGGAAACATTGCAGAAATCACCTCAGGACGGGCCAGAAATGGAAGGGAAAGGGCTTATTTCATCTAATTTTCTGGCATTCTGAGGGAAACATTGCAGAATTCACCTCAGGACGGGCTGGAAATGGAAGGGAAAGGGCTTATTTCATCTAATTTTCTGGCATTCTGAGGGAAACATTGCAGAATTCACGTCAGGACGGGCTGGAAATGGAAGGGAAAGGGCTTATTTCATCTAACTTTCTGGCATTCTGAGGGAAACATTGCAGAATATACCTCAGGACGGGCTGGAAATGGAAGGGAAAGGGCTTATTTCATCTAATTTTCTGGCATTCTGAGGGAAACATTGCAGAATATACCTTAGGACGGGCCGGAAATGGAAGGGAAAGGGCTTATTTCATCTAATTTTCTGGCATTCTGAGGGAAACATTGCAGAATATACCTCAGGACGGGCTGGAAATGGAAGGGAAAGGGCTTATTTCATGTAACTTTCTGGCATTCTGAGGGAAACATTGCAGAATTCACCTCAGGACGGGCCAGAAATGGAAGGGAAAGGGCTTATTTCATCTAATTTTCTGGCATTCTGAGGGAAACATTGCAGAAATCACCTCAGGACAGGCCAGAAATGGAAGGGAAAGGGCTTATTTCATCTAATTTTCTGGCATTCTGAGGGAAACATTGCAGAAATCACCTCAGGACAGGCCAGAAATGGAAGGGAAAGGGCTTATTTCATCTAATTTTCTGGCATTCTGAGGGAAACATTGCAGAAATCACCTCAGGACGGGCCAGAAATGGAAGGGAAAGGGCTTATTTCATCTAATTTTCTGGTATTCTGAGGGAAACATTGCAGAATTCACGTCAGGACGGGCTGGAAATGGAAGGGAAAGGGCTTATTTCATCTAACTTTCTGGCATTCTGAGGGAAACATTGCAGAAATCACCTCAGGACGGGCCAGAAATGGAAGGGAAAGGGCTTATTTCATCTAATTTTCTGGCATTCTGAGGGAAACATTGCAGAATATACCTCAGGACGGGCCAGAAATGGAAGTGAAAGGGCTTATTTCATCTAATTTTCTGGCATTCTGAGGGAAACATTGCAGAATTCACGTCAGGACGGGCCAGAAATGGAAGGGAAAGGGCTTATTTCATCTAATTTTCTGGCATTCTGAGGGAAACATTGCAGAAATCACCTCAGGACGGGCTGGAAATGGAAGGGAAAGGGCTTATTTCATCTAATTTTCTGGCATTCTGAGGGAAACATTGCAGAATATACCTCAGGACGGGCTGGAAATGGAAGGGAAAGGGCTTATTTCATCTAATTTTCTGGCATTCTGAGGGAAACATTGCAGAATTCACCTCAGGACGGGCTGGAAATGGAAGGGAAAGGGCTTATTTCATCTAATTTTCTGGCATTCTGAGGGAAACATTGCAGAAATCACCTCAGGACGGGCCAGAAATGGAAGGGAAAGGGCTTATTTCATCTAATTTTCTGGTATTCTGAGGGAAACATTGCAGAATTCACGTCAGGACGGGCTGGAAATGGAAGGGAAAGGGTTTATTTCATCTAACTTTCTGGCATTCTGAGGGAAACATTGCAGAAATCACCTCAGGACGGGCCAGAAATGGAAGGGAAAGGGCTTATTTCATCTAATTTTCTGGCATTCTGAGGGAAACATTGCAGAATATACCTCAGGACGGGCCAGAAATGGAAGTGAAAGGGCTTATTTCATCTAATTTTCTGGCATTCTGAGGGAAACATTGCAGAATTCACGTCAGGAAGGGCTGGAAATGGAAGGGAAAGGGTTTATTTCATCTAATTTTCTGGCATTCTGAGGGAAACATTGCAGAATTCACGTCAGGACAGGCCAGAAATGGAAGGGAAAGGGCTTATTTCATCTAACTTTCTGGCATTCTGAGGGAAACATTGCAGAATGCACGTCAGGACGGGCCAGAAATGGAAGGGAAAGGGCTTATTTCATCTAATTTTCTGGCATTCTGAGGGAAACATTGAAGAATTCACGTCAGGACGGGCTGGAAATGGAAGGGAAAGGGCTTATTTCATCTAATTTTCTGGCATTCTGAGGGAAACATTGCAGAATTCACGTCAGGACGGGCCGGAAATGGAAGGGAAAGGGCTTATTTCATCTAACTTTCTGGCATTCTGAGGGAAACATTGCAGAATGCACGTCAGGACGGGCCAGAAATGGAAGGGAAAGGGCTTATTTCATCTAATTTTCTGGCATTCTGAGGGAAACATTGCAGAATTCACGTCAGGACGGGCTGGAAATGGAAGGGAAAGGGCTTATTTCATCTAACTTTCTGGCATTCTGAGGGAAACATTGAAGAATTCACGTCAGGACGGGCCAGAAATGGAAGGGAAAGGGCTTATTTCATCTAACTTTCTGGCATTCTGAGGGAAACATTGCAGAAATCACCTCAGGACGGGCCAGAAATGGAAGGGAAAGGGCTTATTTCATCTAATTTTCTGGCATTCTGAGGGAAACATTGGAGAATTCACGTCAGGACGGGCTGGAAATGGAAGGGAAAGGGCTTATTTCATCTAATTTTCTGGCATTCTGAGGGAAACATTGCAGTATTCACGTCAGGACGGGCTGGAAATGGAAGGGAAAGGGCTTATTTCATCTAACTTTCTGGCATTCTTAGGGAAACATTGCAGAATATACCTCAGGACGGGCTGGAAATGGAAGGGAAAGGGCTTATTTCATCTAACTTTCTGGCATTCTGAGGGAAACATTGCAGAAATCACCTCAGGACGGGCCAGAAATGGAAGGGAAAGGGCTTATTTCATCTAATTTTCTGACATTCTGAGGGAAACATTGCAGAATATACCTTAGGACGGGCCGGAAATGGAAGGGAAAGGGCTTATTTCATCTAATTTTCTGGCATTCTGAGGGAAACATTGCAGAAATCACCTCAGGACGGGCTGGAAATGGAAGGGAAAGGGCTTATTTCATGTAACTTTCTGGCATTCTGAGGGAAACATTGCAGAATTCACCTCAGGACGGGCTGGAAATGGAAGGGAAAGGGCTTATTTCATCTAACTTTCTGGCATTCTGAGGGAAACATTGCAGAAATCACCTCAGGACGGGCCAGAAATGGAAGGGAAAGGGCTTATTTCATCTAACTTTCTGGCATTCTGAGGGAAACATTGCAGAATTCACCTCAGGACGGGCTGGAAATGGAAGGGAAAGGGCTTATTTCATCTAATTTTCTGGCATTCTGAGGGAAACATTGCAGAATTCACCTCAGGACGGGCTGGAAATGGAAGGGAAAGGGCTTATTTCATCTAACTTTCTGGCATTCTGAGGGAAACATTGCAGAAATCACCTCAGGACGGGCCAGAAATGGAAGGGAAAGGGCTTATTTCATCTAACTTTCTGGCATTCTGAGGGAAACATTGCAGAATTCACCTCAGGACGGGCTGGAAATGGAAGGGAAAGGGCTTATTTCATCTAATTTTCTGGCATTCTGAGGGAAACATTGCAGAATTCACGTCAGGACGGGCTGGAAATGGAAGGGAAAGGGCTTATTTCATCTAATTTTCTGGTATTCTGAGGGAAACATTGCAGAAATCACCTCAGGACGGGCCAGAAATGGAAGGGAAAGGGCTTATTTCATCTAATTTTCTGGCATTCTGAGGGAAACATTGCAGAATTCACCTCAGGACGGGCTGGAAATGGAAGGGAAAGGGCTTATTTCATCTAATTTTCTGGCATTCTGAGGGAAACATTGCAGAATTCACGTCAGGACGGGCTGGAAATGGAAGGGAAAGGGCTTATTTCATCTAACTTTCTGGCATTCTGAGGGAAACATTGCAGAATATACCTCAGGACGGGCTGGAAATGGAAGGGAAAGGGCTTATTTCATCTAATTTTCTGGCATTCTGAGGGAAACATTGCAGAATATACCTTAGGACGGGCCGGAAATGGAAGGGAAAGGGCTTATTTCATCTAATTTTCTGGCATTCTGAGGGAAACATTGCAGAATATACCTCAGGACGGGCTGGAAATGGAAGGGAAAGGGCTTATTTCATGTAACTTTCTGGCATTCTGAGGGAAACATTGCAGAATTCACCTCAGGACGGGCCAGAAATGGAAGGGAAAGG
Organism: Anolis carolinensis; assembly: GCF_035594765.1. Taxonomy (NCBI): domain Eukaryota; kingdom Metazoa; phylum Chordata; class Lepidosauria; order Squamata; family Anolidae; genus Anolis; species Anolis carolinensis. The sequence goes on from NC_085848.1 coordinate 1,226,785, forward strand.
GCTTATTTCATCTAATTTTCTGGCATTCTGAGGGAAACATTGCAGAAATCACCTCAGGACGGGCCAGAAATGGAAGGGAAAGGGCTTATTTCATCTAACTTTCTGGCATTCTAAGGGAAACATTGCAGAAATCACCTCAGGACGGGCCAGAAATGGAAGGGAAAGGGCTTATTTCATCTAATTTTCTGGTATTCTGAGGGAAACATTGCAGAATTCACGTCAGGACGGGCTGGAAATGGAAGGGAAAGGGCTTATTTCATCTAATTTTCTGGCATTCTGAGGGAAACATTGCAGAAATCACCTCAGGACGGGCCGGAAATGGAAGGGAAAGGGCTTATTTCATCTAACTTTCTGGCATTCTGAGGGAAACATTGCAGAAATCACCTCAGGACGGGCCGGAAATGGAAGGGAAAGGGCTTATTTCATCTAATTTTCTGGCATTCTGAGGGAAACATTGCAGAAATCACCTCAGGACGGGCCAGAAATGGAAGGGAAAGGGCTTATTTCATCTAACTTTCTGGCATTCTGAGGGAAACATTGCAGAAATCACCTCAGGACAGGCCAGAAATGGAAGGGAAAGGGCTTATTTCATCTAATTTTCTGGCATTCTGAGGGAAACATTGCAGAAATCACCTCAGGACGGGCCAGAAATGGAAGGGAAAGGGCTTATTTCATCTAATTTTCTGGCATTCTGAGGGAAACATTGCAGAAATCACATCAGGACGGGCCAGAAATGGAAGGGAAAGGGCTTATTTCATCTAACTTTCTGGCATTCTGAGGGAAACATTGCAGAAATCACCTCAGGACGGGCCAGAAATGGAAGGGAAAGGGCTTATTTCATCTAATTTTCTGGCATTCTGAGGGAAACATTGCAGAAATCACATCAGGACGGGCCAGAAATGGAAGGGAAAGGGCTTATTTCATCTAATTTTCTGGCATTCTGAGGGAAACATTGCAGAATTCACGTCAGGACGGGCTGGAAATGGAAGGGAAAGGGCTTATTTCATCGAACTTTCTGGCATTCTGAGGGAAACATTGCAGAATTCACCTCAGGACAGGCCAGAAATGGAAGGGAAAGGGCTTATTTCATCTAATTTTCTGGTATTCTGAGGGAAACATTGCAGAATTCACCTCAGGACAGGCCAGAAATGGAAGGGAAAGGGCTTATTTCATCTAATTTTCTGGTATTCTGAGGGAAACATTGCAGAATTCACCTCAGGACGGGCCAGAAATGGAAGGGAAAGGGCTTATTTCATCTAATTTTCTGGCATTCTGAGGGAAACATTGCAGAATTCACCTCAGGACGGGCCAGAAATGGAAGGGAAAAGGCTTATTTCATCTAATTTTCTGGTATTCTGAGGGAAACATTGCAGAATTCACCTCAGGACGGGCCAGAAATGGAAGGGAAAGGGCTTATTTCATCTAATTTTCTGGCATTCTGAGGTAAATATTGCAGAATTCACCTCAGGACGGGCCAGAAATGGAAGGGAAAGGGCTTATTTCATCTAACTTTCTGGCATTCTGAGGGAAACATTGCAGAATTCACGTCAGGACGGGCCAGAAATGGAAGGGAAAGGGCTTATTTCATCTAACTTTCTGGCATTCTGAGGGAAACATTGCAGAAATCACCTCAGGACGGGCCAGAAATGGAAGGGAAAGGGCTTATTTCATCTAATTTTCTGGCATTCTGAGGGAAACATTGTAGAATTCACGTCAGGACGGGCCGGAAATGGAAGGGAAAGGGCTTATTTCATCTAACTTTCTGGCATTCTGAGGGAAACATTGCAGAAATCACCTCAGGACGGGCCAGAAATGGAAGGGAAAGGGCTTATTTCATCTAACTTTCTGGCATTCTGAGGGAAACATTGCAGAAATCACCTCAGGACGGGCCAGAAATGGAAGGGAAAGGGCTTATTTCATCTAATTTTCTGGCATTCTGAGGGAAACATTGCAGAATTCACGTCAGGACGGGCCAGAAATGGAAGGGAAAGGGCTTATTTCATCTAACTTTCTGGCATTCTGAGGGAAACATTGCAGAATTCACCTCAGGACGGGCCAGAAATGGAAGGGAAAGGGCTTATTTCATCTAACTTTCTGGCATTCTGAGGGAAACATTGCAGAAATCACCTCAGGACGGGCCAGAAATGGAAGGGAAAGGGCTTATTTCATCTAATTTTCTGGCATTCTGAGGGAAACATTGCAGAAATCACCTCAGGACGGGCCAGAAATGGAAGGGAAAGGGCTTATTTCATCTAACTTTCTGGCATTCTGAGGGAAACATTGCAGAAATCACCTCAGGACGGGCCAGAAATGGAAGGGAAAGGGCTTATTTCATCTAATTTTCTGGCATTCTGAGGGAAACATTGCAGAAATCACCTCAGGACGGGCTGGAAATGGAAGGGAAAGGGCTTATTTCATCTAACTTTCTGGCATTCTGAGGGAAACATTGCAGAAATCACCTCAGGACGGGCCAGAAATGGAAGGGAAAGGGCTTATTTCATCTAACTTTCTGGCATTCTGAGGGAAACATTGCAGAAATCACCTCAGGACGGGCTGGAAATGGAAGGGAAAGGGCTTATTTCATCTAACTTTCTGGCATTCTGAGGGAAACATTGCAGAAATCACCTCAGGACGGGCCAGAAATGGAAGGGAAAGGGCTTATTTCATCTAATTTTCTGGCATTCTGAGGGAAACATTGCAGAATTCACGTCAGGACGGGCCAGAAATGGAAGGGAAAGGGCTTATTTCATCTAACTTTCTGGCATTCTGAGGGAAACATTGCAGAAATCACCTCAGGACGGGCCAGAAATGGAAGGGAAAGGGCTTATTTCATCTAACTTTCTGGCATTCTGAGGGAAACATTGCAGAAATCACCTCAGGACGGGCTGGAAATGGAAGGGAAAGGGCTTATTTCATCTAACTTTCTGGCATTCTGAGGGAAACACTGCAGAAATCACCTCAGGACGGGCCAGAAATGGAAGGGAAAGGGCTTATTTCATCTAATTTTCTGGCATTCTGAGGGAAACATTGCAGAATTCACGTCAGGACGGGCCAGAAATGGAAGGGAAAGGGCTTATTTCATCTAACTTTCTGGCATTCTGAGGGAAACATTGCAGAAATCACCTCAGGACGGGCCAGAAATGGAAGGGAAAGGGCTTATTTCATCTAACTTTCTGGCATTCTGAGGGAAACATTGCAGAAATCACCTCAGGACGGGCCAGAAATGGAAGGGAAAGGGCTTATTTCATCTAACTTTCTGGCATTCTGAGGGAAACATTGCAGAAATCACCTCAGGACGGGCCAGAAATGGAAGGGAAAGGGCTTATTTCATCTAATTTTCTGGCATTCTGAGGGAAACATTGCAGAAATCACATCAGGACGGGCCAGAAATGGAAGGGAAAGGGCTTATTTCATCTAACTTTCTGGCATTCTGAGGGAAACATTGCAGAAATCACCTCAGGACGGGCCAGAAATGGAAGGGAAAGGGCTTATTTCATCTAATTTTCTGACATTCTGAGGGAAACATTGCAGAATATACCTTAGGACGGGCCGGAAATGGAAGGGAAAGGGCTTATTTCATCTAATTTTCTGGCATTCTGAGGGAAACATTGCAGAAATCACCTCAGGACGGGCTGGAAATGGAAGGGAAAGGGCTTATTTCATGTAACTTTCTGGCATTCTGAGGGAAACATTGCAGAATTCACCTCAGGACGGGCTGGAAATGGAAGGGAAAGGGCTTATTTCATCTAACTTTCTGGCATTCTGAGGGAAACATTGCAGAAATCACCTCAGGACGGGCCAGAAATGGAAGGGAAAGGGCTTATTTCATCTAACTTTCTGGCATTCTGAGGGAAACATTGCAGAATTCACCTCAGGACGGGCTGGAAATGGAAGGGAAAGGGCTTATTTCATCTAATTTTCTGGCATTCTGAGGGAAACATTGCAGAATTCACCTCAGGACGGGCTGGAAATGGAAGGGAAAGGGCTTATTTCATCTAACTTTCTGGCATTCTGAGGGAAACATTGCAGAAATCACCTCAGGACGGGCCAGAAATGGAAGGGAAAGGGCTTATTTCATCTAACTTTCTGGCATTCTGAGGGAAACATTGCAGAATTCACCTCAGGACGGGCTGGAAATGGAAGGGAAAGGGCTTATTTCATCTAATTTTCTGGCATTCTGAGGGAAACATTGCAGAATTCACGTCAGGACGGGCTGGAAATGGAAGGGAAAGGGCTTATTTCATCTAATTTTCTGGTATTCTGAGGGAAACATTGCAGAAATCACCTCAGGACGGGCCAGAAATGGAAGGGAAAGGGCTTATTTCATCTAATTTTCTGGCATTCTGAGGGAAACATTGCAGAATTCACCTCAGGACGGGCTGGAAATGGAAGGGAAAGGGCTTATTTCATCTAATTTTCTGGCATTCTGAGGGAAACATTGCAGAATTCACGTCAGGACGGGCTGGAAATGGAAGGGAAAGGGCTTATTTCATCTAACTTTCTGGCATTCTGAGGGAAACATTGCAGAATATACCTCAGGACGGGCTGGAAATGGAAGGGAAAGGGCTTATTTCATCTAATTTTCTGGCATTCTGAGGGAAACATTGCAGAATATACCTTAGGACGGGCCGGAAATGGAAGGGAAAGGGCTTATTTCATCTAATTTTCTGGCATTCTGAGGGAAACATTGCAGAATATACCTCAGGACGGGCTGGAAATGGAAGGGAAAGGGCTTATTTCATGTAACTTTCTGGCATTCTGAGGGAAACATTGCAGAATTCACCTCAGGACGGGCCAGAAATGGAAGGGAAAGGGCTTATTTCATCTAATTTTCTGGCATTCTGAGGGAAACATTGCAGAAATCACCTCAGGACGGGCCAGAAATGGAAGGGAAAGGGCTTATTTCATCTAACTTTCTGGCATTCTAAGGGAAACATTGCAGAAATCACCTCAGGACGGGCCAGAAATGGAAGGGAAAGGGCTTATTTCATCTAATTTTCTGGCATTCTGAGGGAAACATTGCAGAAATCACCTCAGGACGGGCCAGAAATGGAAGGGAAAGGGCTTATTTCATCTAACTTTCTGGCATTCTGAGGGAAACATTGCAGAATTCACGTCAGGACGGGCTGGAAATGGAAGGGAAAGGGCTTATTTCATCTAATTTTCTGGCATTCTGAGGGAAACATTGCAGAAATCACCTCAGGACGGGCCGGAAATGGAAGGGAAAGGGCTTATTTCATCTAACTTTCTGGCATTCTGAGGGAAACATTGCAGAAATCACCTCAGGACGGGCCGGAAATGGAAGGGAAAGGGCTTATTTCATCTAATTTTCTGGCATTCTGAGGGAAACATTGCAGAAATCACCTCAGGACGGGCCAGAAATGGAAGGGAAAGGGCTTATTTCATCTAACTTTCTGGCATTCTGAGGGAAACATTGCAGAAATCACCTCAGGACAGGCCAGAAATGGAAGGGAAAGGGCTTATTTCATCTAATTTTCTGGCATTCTGAGGGAAACATTGCAGAAATCACCTCAGGACGGGCCAGAAATGGAAGGGAAAGGGCTTATTTCATCTAATTTTCTGGCATTCTGAGGGAAACATTGCAGAAATCACATCAGGACGGGCCAGAAATGGAAGGGAAAGGGCTTATTTCATCTAACTTTCTGGCATTCTGAGGGAAACATTGCAGAAATCACCTCAGGACGGGCCAGAAATGGAAGGGAAAGGGCTTATTTCATCTAATTTTCTGGCATTCTGAGGGAAACATTGCAGAAATCACATCAGGACGGGCCAGAAATGGAAGGGAAAGGGCTTATTTCATCTAATTTTCTGGCATTCTGAGGGAAACATTGCAGAATTCACGTCAGGACGGGCTGGAAATGGAAGGGAAAGGGCTTATTTCATCGAACTTTCTGGCATTCTGAGGGAAACATTGCAGAATTCACCTCAGGACAGGCCAGAAATGGAAGGGAAAGGGCTTATTTCATCTAATTTTCTGGTATTCTGAGGGAAACATTGCAGAATTCACCTCAGGACAGGCCAGAAATGGAAGGGAAAGGGCTTATTTCATCTAATTTTCTGGTATTCTGAGGGAAACATTGCAGAATTCACCTCAGGACGGGCCAGAAATGGAAGGGAAAGGGCTTATTTCATCTAATTTTCTGGCATTCTGAGGGAAACATTGCAGAATTCACCTCAGGACGGGCCAGAAATGGAAGGGAAAAGGCTTATTTCATCTAATTTTCTGGTATTCTGAGGGAAACATTGCAGAATTCACCTCAGGACGGGCCAGAAATGGAAGGGAAAGGGCTTATTTCATCTAATTTTCTGGCATTCTGAGGTAAATATTGCAGAATTCACCTCAGGACGGGCCAGAAATGGAAGGGAAAGGGCTTATTTCATCTAACTTTCTGGCATTCTGAGGGAAACATTGCAGAATTCACGTCAGGACGGGCCAGAAATGGAAGGGAAAGGGCTTATTTCATCTAACTTTCTGGCATTCTGAGGGAAACATTGCAGAAATCACCTCAGGACGGGCCAGAAATGGAAGGGAAAGGGCTTATTTCATCTAATTTTCTGGCATTCTGAGGGAAACATTGTAGAATTCACGTCAGGACGGGCCGGAAATGGAAGGGAAAGGGCTTATTTCATCTAACTTTCTGGCATTCTGAGGGAAACATTGCAGAAATCACCTCAGGACGGGCCAGAAATGGAAGGGAAAGGGCTTATTTCATCTAACTTTCTGGCATTCTGAGGGAAACATTGCAGAAATCACCTCAGGACGGGCCAGAAATGGAAGGGAAAGGGCTTATTTCATCTAATTTTCTGGCATTCTGAGGGAAACATTGCAGAATTCACGTCAGGACGGGCCAGAAATGGAAGGGAAAGGGCTTATTTCATCTAACTTTCTGGCATTCTGAGGGAAACATTGCAGAATTCACCTCAGGACGGGCCAGAAATGGAAGGGAAAGGGCTTATTTCATCTAACTTTCTGGCATTCTGAGGGAAACATTGCAGAAATCACCTCAGGACGGGCCAGAAATGGAAGGGAAAGGGCTTATTTCATCTAATTTTCTGGCATTCTGAGGGAAACATTGCAGAAATCACCTCAGGACGGGCCAGAAATGGAAGGGAAAGGGCTTATTTCATCTAACTTTCTGGCATTCTGAGGGAAACATTGCAGAAATCACCTCAGGACGGGCCAGAAATGGAAGGGAAAGGGCTTATTTCATCTAATTTTCTGGCATTCTGAGGGAAACATTGCAGAAATCACCTCAGGACGGGCTGGAAATGGAAGGGAAAGGGCTTATTTCATCTAACTTTCTGGCATTCTGAGGGAAACATTGCAGAAATCACCTCAGGACGGGCCAGAAATGGAAGGGAAAGGGCTTATTTCATCTAACTTTCTGGCATTCTGAGGGAAACATTGCAGAAATCACCTCAGGACGGGCTGGAAATGGAAGGGAAAGGGCTTATTTCATCTAACTTTCTGGCATTCTGAGGGAAACATTGCAGAAATCACCTCAGGACGGGCCAGAAATGGAAGGGAAAGGGCTTATTTCATCTAATTTTCTGGCATTCTGAGGGAAACATTGCAGAATTCACGTCAGGACGGGCCAGAAATGGAAGGGAAAGGGCTTATTTCATCTAACTTTCTGGCATTCTGAGGGAAACATTGCAGAAATCACCTCAGGACGGGCCAGAAATGGAAGGGAAAGGGCTTATTTCATCTAACTTTCTGGCATTCTGAGGGAAACATTGCAGAAATCACCTCAGGACGGGCTGGAAATGGAAGGGAAAGGGCTTATTTCATCTAACTTTCTGGCATTCTGAGGGAAACACTGCAGAAATCACCTCAGGACGGGCCAGAAATGGAAGGGAAAGGGCTTATTTCATCTAATTTTCTGGCATTCTGAGGGAAACATTGCAGAATTCACGTCAGGACGGGCCAGAAATGGAAGGGAAAGGGCTTATTTCATCTAACTTTCTGGCATTCTGAGGGAAACATTGCAGAAATCACCTCAGGACGGGCCAGAAATGGAAGGGAAAGGGCTTATTTCATCTAACTTTCTGGCATTCTGAGGGAAACATTGCAGAAATCACCTCAGGACGGGCCAGAAATGGAAGGGAAAGGGCTTATTTCATCTAACTTTCTGGCATTCTGAGGGAAACATTGCAGAAATCACCTCAGGACGGGCCAGAAATGGAAGGGAAAGGGCTTATTTCATCTAATTTTCTGGCATTCTGAGGGAAACATTGCAGAAATCACATCAGGACGGGCCAGAAATGGAAGGGAAAGGGCTTATTTCATCTAACTTTCTGGCATTCTGAGGGAAACATTGCAGAAATCACCTCAGGACGGGCCAGAAATGGAAGGGAAAGGGCTTATTTCATCTAATTTTCTGGCATTCTGAGGGAAACATTGCAGAATATACCTCAGGACGGGCCAGAAATGGAAGGGAAAGGGCTTATTTCATCTAACTTTCTGGCATTCTGAGGGAAACATTGCAGAATATACCTCAGGACGGGCCAGAAATGGAAGGGAAAGGGCTTATTTCATCTAATTTTCTGGCATTCTGAGGGAAACATTGCAGAAATCACATCAGGACGGGCCAGAAATGGAAGGGAAAGGGCTTATTTCATCTAACTTTCTGGCATTCTGAGGGAAACATTGCAGAAATCACATCAGGACGGGCCAGAAATGGAAGGGAAAGGGCTTATTTCATCTAACTTTCTGGCATTCTGAGGGAAACATTGCAGAATTCACCTCAGGACGGGCCAGAAATGGAAGGGAAAGGGCTTATTTCATCTAATTTTCTGGTATTCTGAGGGAAACATTGCAGAATATACCTCAGGACGGGCCAGAAATGGAAGGGAAAGGGCTTATTTCATCTAATTTTCTGGCATTCTGAGGGAAACATTGCAGAAATCACATCAGGACGGGCCAGAAATGGAAGGGAAAGGGCTTATTTCATCTAACTTTCTGGCATTCTGAGGGAAACATTGCAGAAATCACCTCAGGACGGGCCAGAAATGGAAGGGAAAGGGCTTATTTCATCTAATTTTCTGGCATTCTGAGGGAAACATTGCAGAATATACCTCAGGACGGGCCAGAAATGGAAGGGAAAGGGCTTATTTCATCTAATTTTCTGGCATTCTGAGGGAAACATTGCAGAAATCACATCAGGACGGGCCAGAAATGGAAGGGAAAGGGCTTATTTCATCTAACTTTCTGGCATTCTGAGGGAAACATTGCAGAAATCACCTCAGGACGGGCCAGAAATGGAAGGGAAAGGGCTTATTTCATCTAACTTTCTGGCATTCTGAGGGAAACATTGCAGAATTCACGTCAGGACGGGCTGGAAATGGAAGGGAAAGGGCTTATTTCATCTAATTTTCTGGCATTCTGAGGGAAACATTGCAGAATTCACGTCAGGACGGGCTGGAAATGGAAGGGAAAGGGCTTATTTCATCTAACTTTCTGGCATTCTGAGGGAAACATTGCAGAATTCACGTCAGGACGGGCCGGAAATGGAAGGGAAAGGGCTTATTTCATCTAACTTTCTGGCATTCTGAGGGAAACATTGCAGAAATCACCTCAGGACGGGCCAGAAATGGAAGGGAAAGGGCTTATTTCATCTAACTTTCTGGCATTCTGAGGGAAACATTGCAGAATTCACCTCAGGACGGGCCAGAAATGGAAGGGAAAGGGCTTATTTCATCTAACTTTCTGGCATTCTGAGGGAAACATTGCAGAAATCACCTCAGGACGGGCCAGAAATGGAAGGGAAAGGGCTTATTTCATCTAATTTTCTGGCATTCTGAGGGAAACATTGCAGAATTCACGTCAGGACAGGCCGGAAATGGAAGGGAAAGGGCTTATTTCATCTAACTTTCTGGCATTCTGAGGGAAAAATTGCAGAAATCACCTCAGGACGGGCCAGAAATGGAAGGGAAAGGGCTTATTTCATCTAACTTTCTGGCATTCTGAGGGAAACATTGCAGAATTCACCTCAGGACGGGCCAGAAATGGAAGGGAAAGGGCTTATTTCATCTAACTTTCTGGCATTCTGAGGGAAACATTGCAGAAATCACCTCAGGACGGGCCAGAAATGGAAGGGAAAGGGCTTATTTCATCTAATTTTCTGGTATTCTGAGGGAAACATTGCAGAATTCACCGCAGGACGGGCCAGAAATGGAAGGGAAAGGGCTTATTTCATCTAATTTTCTGGCATTCTGAGGGAAACATTGCAGAATTCACCTCAGGACGGGCCAGAAATGGAAGGGAAAGGGCTTATTTCATCTAATTTTCTGGCATTCTGAGGGAAACATTGCAGAATTCACGTCAGGACTGCCGGAAATGGAAGGGAAAGGGCTTATTTCATCTAATTTTCTGGTATTCTGAGGGAAACATTGCAGAATTCACCTCAGGACGGGCCAGAAATGGAAGGGAAAGGGCTTATTTCATCTAACTTTCTGGCATTCTGAGGGAAACATTGCAGAATTCACCTCAGGACGGGGCAGAAATGGAAGGGAAAGGGCTTATTTCATCTAACTTTCTGGCATTCTGAGGGAAACATTGCAGAAATCACCTCAGGACAGGCCAGAAATGGAAGGGAAAGGGCTTATTTCATCTAATTTTCTGGCATTCTGAGGGAAACATTGCAGAATTCACGTCAGGACTGCCGGAAATGGAAGGGAAAGGGCTTATTTCATCTAATTTTCTGGCATTCTGAGGGAAACATTGCAGAATTCACCTCAGGACGGGGCAGAAATGGAAGGGAAAGGGCTTATTTCATCTAACTTTCTGGCATTCTGAGGGAAACATTGCAGAATTCACCTCAGGACAGGCCAGAAATGGAAGGGAAAGGGCTTATTTCATCTAATTTTCTGGTATTCTGAGGGAAACATTGCAGAATTCACCGCAGGACGGGCCAGAAATGGAAGGGAAAGGGCTTATTTCATCTAATTTTCTGGCATTCTGAGGGAAACATTGCAGAATTCACCTCAGGACGGGCCAGAAATGGAAGGGAAAGGGCTTATTTCATCTAATTTTCTGGCATTCTGAGGGAAACATTGCAGAATTCACGTCAGGACTGCCGGAAATGGAAGGGAAAGGGCTTATTTCATCTAATTTTCTGGTATTCTGAGGGAAACATTGCAGAATTCACCTCAGGACGGGCCAGAAATGGAAGGGAAAGGGCTTATTTCATCTAACTTTCTGGCATTCTGAGGGAAACATTGCAGAATTCACCTCAGGACGGGGCAGAAATGGAAGGGAAAGGGCTTATTTCATCTAACTTTCTGGCATTCTGAGGGAAACATTGCAGAAATCACCTCAGGACAGGCCAGAAATGGAAGGGAAAGGGCTTATTTCATCTAATTTTCTGGCATTCTGAGGGAAACATTGCAGAATTCACGTCAGGACTGCCGGAAATGGAAGGGAAAGGGCTTATTTCATCTAATTTTCTGGCATTCTGAGGGAAACATTGCAGAATTCACCTCAGGACGGGCCAGAAATGGAAGGGAAAGGGCTTATTTCATCTAACTTTCTGGCATTCTGAGGGAAACATTGCAGAATTCACCTCAGGACAGGCCAGAAATGGAAGGGAAAGGGCTTATTTCATCTAACTTTCTGGCATTCTGAGGGAAACATTGCAGAAATCACCTCAGGACGGGCCAGAAATGGAAGGGAAAGGGCTTATTTCATCTAATTTTCTGGCATTCTGAGGGAAACATTGCAGAATTCACGTCAGGACAGGCCGGAAATGGAAGGGAAAGGGCTTATTTCATCTAACTTTCTGGCATTCTGAGGGAAAAATTGCAGAAATCACCTCAGGACGGGCCAGAAATGGAAGGGAAAGGGCTTATTTCATCTAACTTTCTGGCATTCTGAGGGAAACATTGCAGAATTCACCTCAGGACGGGCCAGAAATGGAAGGGAAAGGGCTTATTTCATCTAATTTTCTGGTATTCTGAGGGAAACATTGCAGAATTCACCGCAGGACGGGCCAGAAATGGAAGGGAAAGGGCTTATTTCATCTAACTTTCTGGCATTCTGAGGGAAACATTGCAGAATTCACCTCAGGACGGGCCAGAAATGGAAGGGAAAGGGCTTATTTCATCTAATTTTCTGGCATTCTGAGGGAAACATTGCAGAATTCACCTCAGGACGGGCCAGAAATGGAAGGGAAAGGGCTTATTTCATCTAATTTTCTGGCATTCTGAGGGAAACATTGCAGAATTCACGTCAGGACTGCCGGAAATGGAAGGGAAAGGGCTTATTTCATCTAATTTTCTGGTATTCTGAGGGAAACATTGCAGAAATCACCTCAGGACGGGCCAGAAATGGAAGGGAAAGGGCTTATTTCATCTAATTTTCTGGTATTCTGAGGGAAACATTGCAGAATTCACGTCAGGACTGCCGGAAATGGAAGGGAAAGGGCTTATTTCATCTAATTTTCTGGCATTCTGAGGGAAACATTGCAGAATTCACGTCAGGACTGCCGGAAATGGAAGGGAAAGGGCTTATTTCATCTAATTTTCTGGTATTCTGAAGGAAACATTGCAGAAATCACCTCAGGACAGGCCAGAAATGGAAGGGAAAGGGCTTATTTCATCTAATTTTCTGGCATTCTGAGGGAAACATTGCAGAATTCACGTCAGGACTGCCGGAAATGGAAGGGAAAGGGCTTATTTCATCTAATTTTCTGGTATTCTGAGGGAAACATTGCAGAATTCACCTCAGGACAGGCCAGAAATGGAAGGGAAAGGGCTTATTTCATCTAATTTTCTGGCATTCTGAGGGAAACATTGCAGAATTCACGTCAGGACTGCCGGAAATGGAAGGGAAAGGGCTTATTTCATCTAATTTTCTGGTATTCTGAGGGAAACATTGCAGAATTCACCTCAGGACAGGCCAGAAATGGAAGGGAAAGGGCTTATTTCATCTAATTTTCTGGCATTCTGAGGGAAACATTGCAGAATTCACGTCAGGACTGCCGGAAATGGAAGGGAAAGGGCTTATTTCATCTAATTTTCTGGTATTCTGAGGGAAACATTGCAGAATTCACCTCAGGACAGGCCAGAAATGGAAGGGAAAGGGCTTATTTCATCTAATTTTCTGGCATTCTGAGGGAAACATTGCAGAATTCACGTCAGGACGGGCCAGAAATGGAAGGGAAAGGGCTTATTTCATCTAATTTTCTGGTATTCTGAGGGAAACATTGCAGAATTCACCTCAGGACAGGCCAGAAATGGAAGGGAAAGGGCTTATTTCATCTAATTTTCTGGTATTCTGAGGGAAACATTGCAGAATTCACCTCAGGACAGGCCAGAAATGGAAGGGAAAGGGCTTATTTCATCTAATTTTCTGGCATTCTGAGGGAAACATTGCAGAATTCACGTCAGGACTGCCGGAAATGGAAGGGAAAGGGCTTATTTCATCTAACTTTCTGGTATTCTGAGGGAAACATTGCAGAATTCACGTCAGGACGGGCCAGAAATGGAAGGGAAAGGGCTTATTTCATCTAATTTTATGGTATTCTGAGGAAACATTGCAGAATTCACCTCAGGACGGGCTGGAAATGGAAGGGAAAGGGCTTATTTCATCTAATTTTCTGGCATTCTGAGGGAAACATTGCAGAATTCACGTCAGGACGGGCTGGAAATGGAAGGGAAAGGGCTTATTTCATCTAATTTTCTGGCATTCTGAGGGAAACATTGCAGAAATCACCTCAGGACGGGCTGGAAATGGAAGGGAAAGGGCTTATTTCATCTAATTTTCTGGTATTCTGAGGGAAACATTGCAGAATTCACGTCAGGACGGGCCAGAAATGGAAGGGAAAGGGCTTATTTCATCTAATTTTATGGTATTCTGAGGAAACATTGCAGAATTCACCTCAGGACGGGCTGGAAATGGAAGGGAAAGGGCTTATTTCATCTAATTTTCTGGCATTCTGAGGGAAACATTGCAGAATTCACGTCAGGACGGGCTGGAAATGGAAGGGAAAGGGCTTATTTCATCTAATTTTCTGGCATTCTGAGGGAAACATTGCAGAAATCACCTCAGGACGGGCTGGAAATGGAAGGGAAAGGGCTTATTTCATCTAATTTTCTGGCATTCTGAGGGAAACATTGCAGAATTCACCTCAGGAGGGGCTGGAAATGGAAGGGAAAGGGCTTATTTCATCTAACTTTCTGGCATTCTGAGGGAAACATTGCAGAATTCACGTCAGGAGTGCCGGAAATGGAAGGGAAAGGGCTTATTTCATCTAATTTTCTGGTATTCTGAGGGAAACATTGCAGAATTCACCTCAGGACGGGCCAGAAATGGAAGGGAAAGGGCTTATTTCATCTAATTTTATGGTATTCTGAGGAAACATTGCAGAATTCACCTCAGGACGGGCTGGAAATGGAAGGGAAAGGGCTTATTTCATCTAACTTTCTGGCATTCTGAGGGAAACATTGCAGAATTCACGTCAGGACAGGCCAGAAATGGAAGGGAAAGGGCTTATTTCATCTAATTTTCTGGCATTCTGAGGGAAACATTGCAGAATGCACGTCAGGACGGGCCAGAAATGGAAGGGAAAGGGCTTATTTCATCTAATTTTCTGGCATTCTGAGGGAAACATTGAAGAATTCACCTCAGGACGGGCCAGAAATGGAAGGGAAAGGGCTTATTTCATCTAACTTTCTGGCATTCTGAGGGAAACATTGCAGAATTCACCTCAGGACAGGCCAGAAATGGAAGGGAAAGGGCTTATTTCATCTAATTTTCTGGCATTCTGAGGGAAACATTGTAGAATTCACGTCAGGACGGGCCGGAAATGGAAGGGAAAGGGCTTATTTCATCTAATTTTCTGGCATTCTGAGGGAAACATTGCAGAAATCACCTCAGGACGGGCCAGAAATGGAAGGGAAAGGGCTTATTTCATCTAATTTTCTGGCATTCTGAGGGAAACATTGCAGAAATCACCTCAGGACGGGCCAGAAATGGAAGGGAAAGGGCTTATTTCATCTAATTTTCTGGCATTCTGAGGGAAACATTGTAGAATTCACGTCAGGACGGGCCGGAAATGGAAGGGAAAGGGCTTATTTCATCTAATTTTCTGGCATTCTGAGGGAAACATTGCAGAATTCACGTCAGGACGGGCTGGAAATGGAAGGGAAAGGGCTTATTTCATCTAACTTTCTGGCATTCTGAGGGAAACATTGCAGAAATCACCTCAGGACGGGCTGGAAATGCAAGGGAAAGGGCTTATTTCATCTAATTTTCTGGCATTCTGAGGGAAACATTGCAGAAATCACATCAGGACGGGCCAGAAATGGAAGGGAAAGGGCTTATTTCATCTAATTTTCTGGCATTCTGAGGGAAACATTGCAGAAATCACCTCAGGACGGGCCAGAAATGGAAGGGAAAGGGCTTATTTCATCTAATTTTCTGGCATTCTGAGGGAAACATTGCAGAAATCACATCAGGACGGGCCAGAAATGGAAGGGAAAGGGCTTATTTCATCTAACTTTCTGGCATTCTGAGGGAAACATTGCAGAAATCACCTCAGGACGGGCCAGAAATGGAAGGGAAAGGGCTTATTTCATCTAATTTTCTGGCATTCTGAGGGAAACATTGCAGAAATCACATCAGGACGGGCCAGAAATGGAAGGGAAAGGGCTTATTTCATCTAATTTTCTGGCATTCTGAGGGAAACATTGCAGAATTCACGTCAGGACGGGCCAGAAATGGAAGGGAAAGGGCTTATTTCATCTAATTTTCTGGCATTCTGAGGGAAACATTGCAGAATTCACGTCAGGACGGGCCAGAAATGGAAGGGAAAGGGCTTATTTCATCTAACTTTCTGGCATTCTGAGGGAAACATTGCAGAATTCACCTCAGGACAGGCCAGAAATGGAAGGGAAAGGGCTTATTTCATCTAATTTTCTGGTATTCTGAGGGAAACATTGCAGAATTCACCTCAGGACAGGCCAGAAATGGAAGGGAAAGGGCTTATTTCATCTAATTTTCTGGCATTCTGAGGGAAACATTGCAGAATTCACGTCAGGACGGGCCAGAAATGGAAGGGAAAGGGCTTATTTCATCTAACTTTCTGGCATTCTGAGGGAAACATTGCAGAAATCACCTCAGGACGGGCCAGAAATGGAAGGGAAAGGGCTTATTTCATCTAATTTTCTGGCATTCTGAGGGAAACATTGCAGAATTCACGTCAGGACGGGCTGGAAATGGAAGGGAAAGGGCTTATTTCATCTAATTTTCTGGCATTCTGAGGGAAACATTGCAGAATTCACGTCAGGACGGGCTGGAAATGGAAGGGAAAGGGCTTATTTCATCTAATTTTCTGGCATTCTGAGGAAACATTGCAGAATTCACGTCAGGACGGGCCAGAAATGGAAGGGAAAGGGCTTATTTCATCTAATTTTCTGGCATTCTGAGGGAAACATTGCAGAATTCACGTCAGGACGGGCCAGAAATGGAAGGGAAAGGGCTTATTTCATCTAATTTTATGGTATTCTGAGGAAACATTGCAGAATTCACCTCAGGACGGGCTGGAAATGGAAGGGAAAGGGCTTATTTCATCTAATTTTCTGGCATTCTGAGGGAAACATTGCAGAATTCACGTCAGGACGGGCTGGAAATGGAAGGGAAAGGGCTTATTTCATGTAACTTTCTGGCATTCTGAGGGAAACATTGCAGAATTCACCTCAGGACGGGCTGGAAATGGAAGGGAAAGGGCTTATTTCATCTAACTTTCTGGCATTCTGAGGGAAACATTGCAAATTCACCTCAGGACGGGCCAGAAATGGAAGGGAAAGGGCTTATTTCATCTAACTTTCTGGCATTCTGAGGGAAACATTGCAGAATTCACCTCAGGACGGGCTGGAAATGGAAGGGAAAGGGCTTATTTCATCTAATTTTCTGGCATTCTGAGGGAAACATTGCAGCATTCACCTCAGGACGGGCCAGAAATGGAAGGGAAAGGGCTTATTTCATCTAACTTTCTGGCATTCTGAGGGAAACATTGCAAATTCACCTCAGGACGGGCCAGAAATGGAAGGGAAAGGGCTTATTTCATCTAACTTTCTGGCATTCTGAGGGAAACATTGCAGAATTCACCTCAGGACGGGCTGGAAATGGAAGGGAAAGGGCTTATTTCATCTAACTTTCTGGCATTCTGAGGGAAACATTGCAGAAATCACCTCAGGACGGGCTGGAAATGGAAGGGAAAGGGCTTATTTCATCTAATTTTCTGGCATTCTGAGGGAAACATTGCAGCATTCACCTCAGGACGGGCCAGAAATGGAAGGGAAAGGGCTTATTTCATCTAACTTTCTGGCATTCTGAGGGAAACATTGCAGAATTCACCTCAGGACGGGCTGGAAATGGAAGGGAAAGGGCTTATTTCATCTAATTTTCTGGCATTCTGAGGGAAACATTGCAGCATTCACCTCAGGACGGGCCAGAAATGGAAGGGAAAGGGCTTATTTCATCTAACTTTCTGGCATTCTGGGGGAAACATCGCAGAATTCACGTCAGGACTGCCGGAAATGGAAAGGAAAGGGCTTATTTCATCTAATTTTCTGGTATTCTGAGGGAAACATTGCAGAATTCACCTCAGGACGGGCCAGAAATGGAAGGGAAAGGGCTTATTTCATCTAATTTTATGGTATTCTGAGGAAACATTGCAGAATTCACCTCAGGACGGGCTGGAAATGGAAGGGAAAGGGCTTATTTCATCTAATTTTCTGGCATTCTGAGGGAAACATTGCAGAATATACCTCAGGACGGGCTGGAAATGGAAGGGAAAGGGCTTATTTCATCTAATTTTCTGGCATTCTGAGGGAAACATTGCAGAATGCACGTCAGGACGGGCCAGAAATGGAAGGGAAAGGGCTTATTTCATCTAATTTTCTGGCATTCTGAGGGAAACATTGCAGCATTCACCTCAGGACGGGCCAGAAATGGAAGGGAAAGGGCTTATTTCATCTAACTTTCTGGCATTCTGAGGGAAACATTGCAGAATTCACCTCAGGACGGGCTGGAAATGGAAGGGAAAGGGCTTATTTCATCTAATTTTCTGGCATTCTGAGGGAAACATTGCAGCATTCACCTCAGGACAGGCCAGAAATGGAAGGGAAAGGGCTTATTTCATCTAACTTTCTGGCATTCTGGGGGAAACATTGCAGAATTCACGTCAGGACTGCCGGAAATGGAAAGGAAAGGGCTTATTTCATCTAATTTTCTGGCATTCTGAGGGAAACATTGCAGAATTCACCTCAGGACGGGCTGGAAATGGAAGGGAAAGGGCTTATTTCATCTAATTTTCTGGCATTCTGAGGGAAACATTGCAGAATATACCTCAGGACGGGCTGGAAATGGAAGGGAAAGGGCTTATTTCATCTAATTTTCTGGCATTCTGAGGGAAACATTGCAGAATGCACGTCAGGACGGGCCAGAAATGGAAGGGAAAGGGCTTATTTCATCTAATTTTCTGGCATTCTGAGGGAAACATTGAAGAATTCACGTCAGGACGGGCTGGAAATGGAAGGGAAAGGGCTTATTTCATCTAATTTTCTGGTATTCTGAGGGAAACATTGCAGAATTCACCTCAGGACGGGCCAGAAATGGAAGGGAAAGGTCTTATTTCATCTAATTTTCTGGTATTCTGAGGGAAACATTGCAGAATTCACCTCAGGACTGGCCGGAAATGGAAGGGAAAGGGCTTATTTCATCTAATTTTCTGGTATTCTGAGGAAACATTGCAGAATTCACCTCAGGACGGGCTGGAAATGGAAGGGAAAGGGCTTATTTCATCTAACTTTCTGGCATTCTGAGGGAAACATTGCAGAAATCACCTCAGGACGGGCCAGAAATGGAAGGGAAAGGGCTTATTTCATCTAATTTTATGGTATTCTGAGGAAACATTGCAGAATTCACCTCAGGACGGGCTGGAAATGGAAGGGAAAGGGCTTATTTCATCTAACTTTCTGGCATTCTGAGGGAAACATTGCAGAAATCACCTAAGGACGGGCCAGAAATGGAAGGGAAAGGGCTTATTTCATCTAATTTTCTGGCATTCTGAGGGAAACATTGCAGCATTCACCTCAGGACGGGCCAGAAATGGAAGGGAAAGGGCTTATTTCATCTAACTTTCTGGCATTCTGAGGGAAACATTGCAGAATTCACCTCAGGACGGGCTGGAAATGGAAGGGAAAGGGCTTATTTCATCTAATTTTCTGGCATTCTGAGGGAAACATTGCAGCATTCACCTCAGGACGGGCCAGAAATGGAAGGGAAAGGGCTTATTTCATCTAACTTTCTGGCATTCTGGGGGAAACATTGCAGAATTCACGTCAGGACTGCCGGAAATGGAAAGGAAAGGGCTTATTTCATCTAATTTTCTGGTATTCTGAGGGAAACATTGCAGAATTCACCTCAGGACGGGCCAGAAATGGAAGGGAAAGGGCTTATTTCATCTAATTTTATGGTATTCTGAGGAAACATTGCAGAATTCACCTCAGGACGGGCTGGAAATGGAAGGGAAAGGGCTTATTTCATCTAATTTTCTGGCATTCTGAGGGAAACATTGCAGAATATACCTCAGGACGGGCTGGAAATGGAAGGGAAAGGGCTTATTTCATCTAATTTTCTGGCATTCTGAGGGAAACATTGCAGAATGCACGTCAGGACGGGCCAGAAATGGAAGGGAAAGGGCTTATTTCATCTAATTTTCTGGCATTCTGAGGGAAACATTGAAGAATTCACGTCAGGACGGGCTGGAAATGGAAGGGAAAGGGCTTATTTCATCTAATTTTCTGGCATTCTGAGGGAAACATTGCAGAATTCACCTCAGGACGGGCCAGAAATGGAAGGGAAAGGTCTTATTTCATCTAATTTTCTGGTATTCTGAGGGAAACATTGCAGAATTCACCTCAGGACTGGCCGGAAATGGAAGGGAAAGGGCTTATTTCATCTAATTTTCTGGTATTCTGAGGGAAACATTGCAGAATTCACCTCAGGACAGGCCAGAAATGGAAGGGAAAGGGCTTATTTCATCTAATTTTCTGGTATTCTGAGGGAATCATTGCAGAATTCACCTCAGGACGGGCCAGAAATGGAAGGGAAAGGGCTTATTTCATCTAACTTTCTGGCATTCTGAGGGAAACATTGCAGAAATCACCTCAGGACGGGCCAGAAATGGAAGGGAAAGGGCTTATTTCATCTAATTTTCTGGCATTCTGAGGGAAACAGTGAAGAATTCACGTCAGGACGGGCTGGAAATGGAAGGGAAAGGGCTTATTTCATCTAATTTTCTGGCATTCTGAGGGAAACATTGCAGAATATACCTCAGGACGGGCTGGAAATGGAAGGGAAAGGGCTTATTTCATCTAACTTTCTGGCATTCTGAGGGAAACAGTGCAGAATTCACGTCAGGACGGGCTGGAAATGGAAGGGAAAGGGCTTATTTCATCTAATTTTCTGGCATTCTGAGGGAAACATTGCAGAATATACCTCAGGATGGGCGGGAAATGGAAGGGAAAGGGCTTATTTCATCTAACTTTCTGGCATTCTGAGGGAAACATTGCAGAAATCACCTCAGGACGGGCTGGAAATGGAAGGGAAAGGGCTTATTTCATCTAATTTTCTGGCATTCTGAGGGAAACATTGCAGAATATACCTCAGGACGGGCTGGAAATGGAAGGGAAAGGGCTTATTTCATCTAATTTTCTGGCATTCTGAGGGAAACATTGCAGAATATACCTCAGGACGGGCTGGAAATGGAAGGGAAAGGGCTTATTTCATCTAATTTTCTGGCATTCTGAGGGAAACATTGCAGAATTCACGTCAGGACGGGCTGGAAATGAAAGGGAAAGGGCTTATTTCATCTAACTTTCTGGCATTCTGAGGGAAACATTGCAGAATTCACGTCAGGACGGGCTGGAAATGGAAGGGAAAGGGCTTATTTCATCTAATTTTCTGGCATTCTGAGGGAAACATTGCAGAATATACCTCAGGACGGGCTGGAAATGGAAGGGAAAGGGCTTATTTCATCTAATTTTCTGGCATTCTGAGGGAAACATTGCAGAATTCACGTCAGGACGGGCCAGAAATGGAAGGGAAAGTGCTTATTTCATCTAACTTTCTGGCATTCTGAGGGAAACATTGCAGAATATACCTCAGGACGGGCTGGAAATGGAAGGGAAAGTGCTTATTTCATCTAATTTTCTGGCATTCTGAGGGATACATTGCAGAATATACCTCAGGACGGGCTGGAAATGGAAGGGAAAGGGCTTATTTCATCTAATTTTCTGGCATTCTGAGGGAAACATTGCAGAATATACCTCAGGACGGGCTGGAAATGGAAGGGAAAGGGCTTATTTCATCTAATTTTCTGGCATTCTGAGGGAAACATATCAGAATTCACGTCAGGACGGGCTGGAAATGAAAGGGAAAGGGCTTATTTCATCTAACTTTCTGGCATTCTGAGGGAAACATTGCAGAATTCACGTCAGGACGGGCTGGAAATGGAAGGGAAAGGGCTTATTTCATCTAATTTTCTGGCATTCTGAGGGAAACATTGCAGAATATACCTCAGGACGGGCTGGAAATGGAAGGGAAAGGGCTTATTTCATCTAATTTTCTGGCATTCTGAGGGAAACATTGCAGAAATCACCTCAGGACGGGCCAGAAATGGAAGGGAAAGGGCTTATTTCATCTAACTTTCTGGCATTCTGAGGGAAACATTGCAGAAATCACCTCAGGACGGGCTGGAAATGGAAGGGAAAGGGCTTATTTCATCTAATTTTCTGGCATTCTGAGGGAAACATTGCAGAAATCACATCAGGACGGGCCAGAAATGGAAGGGAAAGGGCTTATTTCATCTAACTTTCTGGCATTCTGAGGGAAACATTGCAGAAATCACCTCAGGACGGGCCAGAAATGGAAGGGAAAGGGCTTATTTCATCTAATTTTCTGGCATTCTGAGGGAAACATTGCAGAAATCACATCAGGACGGGCCAGAAATGGAAGGGAAAGGGCTTATTTCATCTAATTTTCTGGCATTCTGAGGGAAACATTGCAGAATTCACGTCAGGACGGGCCAGAAATGGAAGGGAAAGGGCTTATTTCATCTAATTTTCTGGCATTCTGAGGGAAACATTGCAGAATTCACGTCAGGACGGGCCAGAAATGGAAGGGAAAGGGCTTATTTCATCTAACTTTCTGGCATTCTGAGGGAAACATTGCAGAATTCACCTCAGGACAGGCCAGAAATGGAAGGGAAAGGGCTTATTTCATCTAATTTTCTGGTATTCTGAGGGAAACATTGCAGAATTCACCTCAGGACAGGCCAGAAATGGAAGGGAAAGGGCTTATTTCATCTAATTTTCTGGCATTCTGAGGGAAACATTGCAGAATTCACGTCAGGACGGGCCAGAAATGGAAGGGAAAGGGCTTATTTCATCTAACTTTCTGGCATTCTGAGGGAAACATTGCAGAAATCACCTCAGGACGGGCCAGAAATGGAAGGGAAAGGGCTTATTTCATCTAATTTTCTGGCATTCTGAGGGAAACATTGCAGAATTCACGTCAGGACGGGCTGGAAATGGAAGGGAAAGGGCTTATTTCATCTAATTTTCTGGCATTCTGAGGAAACATTGCAGAATTCACGTCAGGACGGGCTGGAAATGGAAGGGAAAGGGCTTATTTCATCTAATTTTCTGGCATTCTGAGGGAAACATTGCAGAATTCACGTCAGGACGGGCTGGAAATGGAAGGGAAAGGGCTTATTTCATCTAATTTTCTGGCATTCTGAGGGAAACATTGCAGAATTCACGTCAGGACGGGCTGGAAATGGAAGGGAAAGGGCTTATTTCATCTAATTTTCTGGCATTCTGAGGAAACATTGCAGAATTCACGTCAGGACGGGCCAGAAATGGAAGGGAAAGGGCTTATTTCATCTAATTTTCTGGCATTCTGAGGGAAACATTGCAGAATTCACGTCAGGACGGGCCAGAAATGGAAGGGAAAGGGCTTATTTCATCTAATTTTATGGTATTCTGAGGAAACATTGCAGAATTCACCTCAGGACGGGCTGGAAATGGAAGGGAAAGGGCTTATTTCATCTAATTTTCTGGCATTCTGAGGGAAACATTGCAGAATTCACGTCAGGACGGGCTGGAAATGGAAGGGAAAGGGCTTATTTCATGTAACTTTCTGGCATTCTGAGGGAAACATTGCAGAATTCACCTCAGGACGGGCTGGAAATGGAAGGGAAAGGGCTTATTTCATCTAACTTTCTGGCATTCTGAGGGAAACATTGCAAATTCACCTCAGGACGGGCTAGAAATGGAAGGGAAAGGGCTTATTTCATCTAACTTTCTGGCATTCTGAGGGAAACATTGCAGAATTCACCTCAGGACGGGCTGGAAATGGAAGGGAAAGGGCTTATTTCATCTAATTTTCTGGCATTCTGAGGGAAACATTGCAGCATTCACCTCAGGACGGGCCAGAAATGGAAGGGAAAGGGCTTATTTCATCTAACTTTCTGGCATTCTGAGGGAAACATTGCAAATTCACCTCAGGACGGGCCAGAAATGGAAGGGAAAGGGCTTATTTCATCTAACTTTCTGGCATTCTGAGGGAAACATTGCAGAATTCACCTCAGGACGGGCTGGAAATGGAAGGGAAAGGGCTTATTTCATCTAACTTTCTGGCATTCTGAGGGAAACATTGCAGAAATCACCTCAGGACGGGCCAGAAATGGAAGGGAAAGGGCTTATTTCATCTAATTTTCTGGCATTCTGAGGGAAACATTGCAGCATTCACCTCAGGACGGGCCAGAAATGGAAGGGAAAGGGCTTATTTCATCTAACTTTCTGGCATTCTGAGGGAAACATTGCAGAATTCACCTCAGGACGGGCTGGAAATGGAAGGGAAAGGGCTTATTTCATCTAATTTTCTGGCATTCTGAGGGAAACATTGCAGCATTCACCTCAGGACGGGCCAGAAATGGAAGGGAAAGGGCTTATTTCATCTAACTTTCTGGCATTCTGGGGAAAACATTGCAGAATTCACGTCAGGACTGCCGGAAATGGAAAGGAAAGGGCTTATTTCATCTAATTTTCTGGTATTCTGAGGGAAACATTGCAGAATTCACCTCAGGACGGGCCAGAAATGGAAGGGAAAGGGCTTATTTCATCTAATTTTATGGTATTCTGAGGAAACATTGCAGAATTCACCTCAGGACGGGCTGGAAATGGAAGGGAAAGGGCTTATTTCATCTAATTTTCTGGCATTCTGAGGGAAACATTGCAGAATATACCTCAGGACGGGCTGGAAATGGAAGGGAAAGGGCTTATTTCATCTAATTTTCTGGCATTCTGAGGGAAACATTGCAGAATGCACGTCAGGACGGGCCAGAAATGGAAGGGAAAGGGCTTATTTCATCTAATTTTCTGGCATTCTGAGGGAAACATTGAAGTATTCACGTCAGGACGGGCTGGAAATGGAAGGGAAAGGGCTTATTTCATCTAATTTTCTGGTATTCTGAGGGAAACATTGCAGAATTCACCTCAGGACGGGCCAGAAATGGAAGGGAAAGGTCTTATTTCATCTAATTTTCTGGTATTCTGAGGGAAACATTGCAGAATTCACCTCAGGACTGGCCGGAAATGGAAGGGAAAGGGCTTATTTCATCTAATTTTCTGGTATTCTGAGGGAAACATTGCAGAATTCACCTCAGGACAGGCCAGAAATGGAAGGGAAAGGGCTTATTTCATCTAATTTTCTGGCATTCTGAGGGAATCATTGCAGAATTCACCTCAGGACGGGCCAGAAATGGAAGGGAAAGGGCTTATTTCATCTAACTTTCTGGCATTCTGAGGGAAACATTGCAGAAATCACCTCAGGACGGGCCAGAAATGGAAGGGAAAGGGCTTATTTCATCTAATTTTCTGGCATTCTGAGGGAAACAGTGAAGAATTCACGTCAGGACGGGCTGGAAATGGAAGGGAAAGGGCTTATTTCATCTAATTTTCTGGCATTCTGAGGGAAACATTGCAGAATATACCTCAGGACGGGCTGGAAATGGAAGGGAAAGGGCTTATTTCATCTAACTTTCTGGCATTCTGAGGGAAACAGTGCAGAATTCACGTCAGGACGGGCTGGAAATGGAAGGGAAAGGGCTTATTTCATCTAATTTTCTGGCATTCTGAGGGAAACATTGCAGAATATACCTCAGGATGGGCGGGAAATGGAAGGGAAAGGGCTTATTTCATCTAACTTTCTGGCATTCTGAGGGAAACATTGCAGAAATCACCTCAGGACGGGCTGGAAATGGAAGGGAAAGGGCTTATTTCATCTAATTTTCTGGCATTCTGAGGGAAACATTGCAGAATATACCTCAGGACGGGCTGGAAATGGAAGGGAAAGGGCTTATTTCATCTAATTTTCTGGCATTCTGAGGGAAACATTGCAGAATATACCTCAGGACGGGCTGGAAATGGAAGGGAAAGGGCTTATTTCATCTAATTTTCTGGCATTCTGAGGGAAACATTGCAGAATTCACGTCAGGACGGGCTGGAAATGAAAGGGAAAGGGCTTATTTCATCTAACTTTCTGGCATTCTGAGGGAAACATTGCAGAATTCACGTCAGGACGGGCTGGAAATGGAAGGGAAAGGGCTTATTTCATCTAATTTTCTGGCATTCTGAGGGAAACATTGCAGAATATACCTCAGGACGGGCTGGAAATGGAAGGGAAAGGGCTTATTTCATCTAATTTTCTGGCATTCTGAGGGAAACATTGCAGAATTCACGTCAGGACGGGCCAGAAATGGAAGGGAAAGTGCTTATTTCATCTAACTTTCTGGCATTCTGAGGGAAACATTGCAGAATATACCTCAGGACGGGCTGGAAATGGAAGGGAAAGTGCTTATTTCATCTAATTTTCTGGCATTCTGAGGGAAACATTGCAGAATTCACGTCAGGACGGGCTGGAAATGGAAGGGAAAGGGCTTATTTCATCTAATTTTCTGGCATTCTGAGGGAAACATTGCAGAATATACCTCAGGATGGGCGGGAAATGGAAGGGAAAGTGCTTATTTCATCTAATTTTCTGGCATTCTGAGGGAAACATTGCAGAATTCACGTCAGGACGGGCCAGAAATGGAAGGGAAAGGGCTTATTTCATCTAACTTTCTGGCATTCTGAGGGAAACATTGCAGAATATACCTCAGGACGGGCTGGAAATGGAAGGGAAAGGGCTTATTTCATCTAATTTTCTGGCATTCTGAGGGAAACATTGCAGAATATACCTCAGGACGGGCTGGAAATGGAAGGGAAAGGGCTTATTTCATCTAATTTTCTGGCATTCTGAGGGAAACATTGCAGAATTCACGTCAGGACGGGCCAGAAATGGAAGGGAAAGTGCTTATTTCATCTAACTTTCTGGCATTCTGAGGGAAACATTGCAGAATATACCTCAGGACGGGCTGGAAATGGAAGGGAAAGTGCTTATTTCATCTAATTTTCTGGCATTCTGAGGGAAACATTGCAGAATTCACGTCAGGACGGGCTGGAAATGGAAGGGAAAGGGCTTATTTCATCTAATTTTCTGGCATTCTGAGGGAAACATTGCAGAATATACCTCAGGATGGGCGGGAAATGGAAGGGAAAGTGCTTATTTCATCTAATTTTCTGGCATTCTGAGGGAAACATTGCAGAATTCACGTCAGGACGGGCCAGAAATGGAAGGGAAAGGGCTTATTTCATCTAACTTTCTGGCATTCTGAGGGAAACATTGCAGAATATACCTCAGGACGGGCTGGAAATGGAAGGGAAAGGGCTTATTTCATCTAATTTTCTGGCATTCTGAGGGAAACATTGCAGAATATACCTCAGGACGGGCTGGAAATGGAAGGGAAAGGGCTTATTTCATCTAATTTTCTGGCATTCTGAGGGAAACATTGCAGAATTCACGTCAGGACGGGCTGGAAATGAAAGGGAAAGGGCTTATTTCATCTAACTTTCTGGCATTCTGAGGGAAACATTGCAGAATTCACGTCAGGACGGGCTGGAAATGGAAGGGAAAGGGCTTATTTCATCTAATTTTCTGGCATTCTGAGGGAAACATTGCAGAATTCACCTCAGGACGGGCTGGAAATGGAAGGGAAAGGGCTTATTTCATCTAATTTTCTGGCATTCTGAGGGAAACATTGCAGAAATCACCTCAGGACGGGCCAGAAATGGAAGGGAAAGGGCTTATTTCATCTAACTTTCTGGCATTCTGAGGGAAACATTGCAGAATTCACGTCAGGACGGGCCAGAAATGGAAGGGAAAGGGCTTATTTCATCTAACTTTCTGGCATTCTGAGGGAAACATTGCAGAATTCACGTCAGGACGGGCCAGAAATGGAAGGGAAAGGGCTTATTTCATCTAACTTTCTGGCATTCTGAGGGAAACATTGCAGAATATACCTCAGGACGGGCTGGAAATGGAAGGGAAAGGGCTTATTTCATCTAACTTTCTGGCATTCTGAGGGAAACATTGCAGAATATACCTCAGGACGGGCCAGAAATGGAAGGGAAAGGGCTTATTTCATCTAACTTTCTGGCATTCTGAGGGAAACATTGCAGAATTCACGTCAGGACGGGCCAGAAATGGAAGGGAAAGGGCTTATTTCATCTAACTTTCTGGCATTCTGAGGGAAACATTGCAGAATATACCTCAGGACGGGCTGGAAATGGAAGGGAAAGGGCTTATTTCATCTAATTTTCTGGCATTCTGAGGGAAACATTGCAGAATATACCTCAGGACGGGCTGGAAATGGAAGGGAAAGGGCTTATTTCATCTAATTTTCTGGCATTCTGAGGGAAACATTGCAGAATTCACCTCAGGACGGGCTGGAAATGGAAGGGAAAGGGCTTATTTCATCTAACTTTCTGGCATTCTGAGGGAAACATTGCAGAATTCATGTCAGGACGGGCTGGAAATGGAAGGGAAAGGGCTTATTTCATCTAATTTTCTGGCATTCTGAGGGAAACATTGCAGAATTCACCTCAGGACGGGCCAGAAATGGAAGGGAAAGGGCTTATTTCATCTAATTTTCTGGCATTCTGAGGGAAACATTGCAGAATTCACCTCAGGACGGGCTGGAAATGAAAGGGAAAGGGCTTATTTCATCTAACTTTCTGGCATTCTGAGGGAAACATTGCAGAATTCACCTCAGGACGGGCCAGAAATGGAAGGGAAAGGGCTTATTTCACCTAATTTTCTGGCATTCTGAGGGAAGCATTGCAGAAATCACCTCAGGACGGGCCAGAAATGGAAGGGAAAGGGCTTATTTCATCTAACTTTCTGGCATTCTGAGGGAAACATTGCAGAAATCACCTCAGGACGGGCCAGAAATGGAAGGGAAAGGGCTTATTTCATCTAACTTTCTGGCATTCTGAGGGAAACATTGCAGAAGTCACCTCAGGACGGGCCAGAAATGGAAGGGAAAGGGCTTATTTCATCTAACTTTCTGGCATTCTGAGGGAAACATTGCAGAAATCACCTCAGGACAGGCCAGAAATGGAAGGGAAAGGGCTTATTTCATCTAACTTTCTGGCATTCTGAGGGAAACATTGCAGAATTCACCTCAGGACAGGCCAGAAATGGAAGGGAAAGGGCTTATTTCACCTAATTTTCTGGCATTCTGAGGGAAACATTGCAGAATATACCTCAGGACGGGCCAGAAATGGAAGGGAAAGGGCTTATTTCATCTAATTTTCTGGCATTCTGAGGGAAACATTGCAGAATTTACCTCAGGACGGGCCAGAAATGGAAGGGAAAGGGCTTATTTCATCTAATTTTCTGGCATTCTGAGGGAAACATTGCAGAAATCACCTCAGGACGGGCCAGAAATGGAAGGGAAAGGGCTTATTTCATCTAATTTTCTGGCATTCTGAGGGAAACATTGCAGAATTAACCTCAGGACGGGCCAGAAATGGAAGGGAAAGGGCTTATTTCATCTAATTTTCTGGCATTCTGAGGGAAACATAGCAGAATTTACCTCAGGACGGGCCAGAAATGGAAAGGAAAGGGCTTATTTCATCTAACTTTCTGGCATTCTGAGGGAAACATTGCAGAATTTACCTCAGGACGGGCTGGAAATGGAAGGGAAAGGGCTTATTTCATCTAACTTTCTGGCATTCTGAGGGAAACATTGCAGAATTTACCTCAGGACGGGCCAGAAATGGAAGGGAAAGGGCTTATTTCATCTAATTTTCTGGCATTCTGAGGGAAACATTGCAGAATTCACGTCAGGACGGTCTGGAAATGGAAAGGAAAGGGCTTATTTCATCTAACTTTCTGGCATTCTGAGGGAAACATTGCAGAATTCACCTCAGGACGGGCCAGGAATGGAAGGGAAAGGGCTTATTTCATCTAACTTTCTGGCATTCTGAGGGAAACATTGCAGAATTCACCTCAGGACGGGCCAGAAATGGAAGGGAAAGGGCTTATTTCATCTAATTTTCTGGCATTCTGAGGGAAACATTGCAGAATTCACATCAGGACGGGCTGGAAATGGAAGGGAAAGGGCTTATTTCATCTAATTTTCTGGCATTCTGAGGGAAACATAGCAGAATTTACCTCAGGACGGGCCAGAAATGGAAGGGAAAGGGCTTATTTCATCTAACTTTCTGGCATTCTGAGGGAAACATTGCAGAATTTACCTCAGGACGGGCCAGAAATGGAAGGGAAAGGGCTTATTTCATCTAATTTTCTGGCATTCTGAGGGAAACATAGCAGAATTTACCTCAGGACGGGCCAGAAATGGAAGGGAAAGGGCTTATTTCATCTAACTTTCTGGCATTCTGAGGGAAACATTGCAGAATTTACCTCAGGACGGGCCAGAAATGGAAGGGAAAGGGCTTATTTCATCTAACTTTCTGGCATTCTGAGGGAAACATTGCAGAATTTACCTCAGGACGGGCCAGAAATGGAAGGGGAAGGGCTTATTTCATCTAATTTTCTGGCATTCTGAGGGAAACATAGCAGAATTTACCTCAGGACGGGCCAGAAATGGAAGGGAAAGGGCTTATTTCATCTAACTTTCTGGCATTCTGAGGGAAACATAGCAGAATTTACCTCAGGACGGGCCAGAAATGGAAGGGAAAGGGCTTATTTCATCTAATTTTCTGGCATTCTGAGGGAAACATAGCAGAATTTACCTCAGGACGGGCCAGAAATGGAAGGGAAAGGGCTTATTTCATCTAACTTTCTGGCATTCTGAGGGAAACATTGCAGAATTTACCTCAGGACGGGCCAGAAATGGAAGGGGAAGGGCTTATTTCATCTAATTTTCTGGCATTCTGAGGGAAACATTGCAGAATTCACCTCAGGACGGGCCAGAAATGGAAGGGAAAGGGCTTATTTCATCTAACTTTCTGGCATTCTGAGGGAAACATTGCAGAATTTACCTCAGGACGGGCCAGAAATGGAAGGGAAAGGGCTTATTTCATCTAACTTTCTGGCATTCTGAGGGAAACATTGCAGAATTCACCTCAGGACAGGCCAGAAATGGAAGGGAAAGGGCTTATTTCATCTAATTTTCTGGCATTCTGAGGGAAACATAGCAGAATTTACCTCAGGACGGGCCAGAAATGGAAGGGAAAGGGCTTATTTCATCTAACTTTCTGGCATTCTGAGGGAAACATTGCAGAATTTACCTCAGGACGGGCCAGAAATGGAAGGGAAAGGGCTTATTTCATCTAATTTTCTCGCATTCTGAGGGAAACATAGCAGAATTTACCTCAGGACGGGCCAGAAATGGAAGGGAAAGGGCTTATTTCATCTAACTTTCTGGCATTCTGAGGGAAACATTGCAGAATTTACCTCAGGACGGGCCAGAAATGGAAGGGAAAGGGCTTATTTCATCTAATTTTCTGGCATTCTGAGGGAAACATTGCAGAATTCACCTCAGGACGGGCCAGAAATGGAAGGGAAAGGGCTTATTTCATCTAATTTTCTGGCATTCTGAGGGAAACATTGTAGAATTCACGTCAGGACGGTCTGGAAATGGAAGGGAAAGGGCTTATTTCATCTAATTTTCTGGCATTCTGAGGGAAACATTGCAGAATTCACGTCAGGACGGTCTGGAAATGGAAGGGAAAGGGCTTATTTCATCTAACTTTCTGGCATTCTGAGGGAAACATTGAAGAAATCACCTCAGGACGGGTCAGAAATGGAAGGGAAAGGGCTTATTTCATCTAACTTTCTGGCATTCTGAGGGAAACATTGCAGAATTTACCTCAGGACGGGCTGGAAATGGAAGGGAAAGGGCTTATTTCATCTAATTTTCTGGCATTCTGAGGGAAACATTGCAGAAATCACCTCAGGACGGGCCAGAAATGGAAGGGAAAGGGCTTATTTCATCTAACTTTCTGGCATTCTGAGGGAAACATTGCAGAAATCACCTCAGGACGGGCCAGAAATGGAAGGGAAAGGGCTTATTTCATCTAACTTTCTGGCATTCTGAGGGAAACATTGCAGAATTCACCTCAGGACAGGCCAGAAATGGAAGGGAAAGGGCTTATTTCATCTAATTTTCTGGCATTCTGAGGGAAACATTGCAGAATTTACCTCAGGACGGGCCAGAAATGGAAGGGAAAGGGCTTAATTCATCTAACTTTCTGGCATTCTGAGGGAAACATTGCAGAAATCACCTCAGGACGGGCCAGAAATGGAAGGGAAAGGGCTTATTTCATCTAATTTTCTGGCATTCTGAGGGAAACATTGCAGAATTAACCTCAGGACGGGCCAGAAATGGAAGGGAAAGGGCTTATTTCATCTAATTTTCTGGCATTCTGAGGGAAACATTGCAGAATTTACCTCAGGACGGGCCAGAAATGGAAGGGAAAGGGCTTATTTCATCTAATTTTCTGGCATTCTGAGGGAAACATTGCAGAATTAACCTCAGGACGGGCCAGAAATGGAAGGGAAAGGGCTTATTTCATCTAATTTTCTGGCATTCTGAGGGAAACATTGCAGAATTTACCTCAGGACGGGCCAGAAATGGAAGGGAAAGGGCTTATTTCATCTAATTTTCTGGCATTCTGAGGGAAACATTGCAGAATTAACCTCAGGACGGGCCAGAAATGGAAGGGCTTATTTCATCTAATTTTCTGGCATTCTGAGGGAAACATTGCAGAATTTACCTCAGGACGGGCCAGAAATGGAAGGGAAAGGGCTTATTTCATCTAACTTTCTGGCATTCTGAGGGAAACATTGCAGAATTTACCTCAGGACGGGCCAGAAATGGAAGGGAAAGGGCTTATTTCATCTAATTTTCTGGCATTCTGAGGGAAACATTGCAGAATTCACGTCAGGACGGTCTGGAAATGGAAAGGAAAGGGCTTATTTCATCTAACTTTCTGGCATTCTGAGGGAAACATTGCAGAATTCACCTCAGGACGGGCCAGGAATGGAAGGGAAAGGGCTTATTTCATCTAACTTTCTGGCATTCTGAGGGAAACATTGCAGAATTCACCTCAGGACGGGCCAGAAATGGAAGGGAAAGGGCTTATTTCATCTAACTTTCTGGCATTCTGAGGGAAACATTGCAGAAATCACCTCAGGACGGGCCAGAAATGGAAGGGAAAGGGCTTATTTCATCTAATTTTCTGGCATTCTGAGGGAAACATTGCAGAATTCACATCAGGACGGGCTGGAAATGGAAGGGAAAGGGCTTATTTCATCTAATTTTCTGGCATTCTGAGGGAAACATTGCAGAATTCACCTCAGGACGGGCCAGGAATGGAAGGGAAAGGGCTTATTTCATCTAACTTTCTGGCATTCTGAGGGAAACATTGCAGAATTCACCTCAGGACGGGCCAGAAATGGAAGGGAAAGGGCTTATTTCATCTAACTTTCTGGCATTCTGAGGGAAACATTGCAGAAATCACCTCAGGACGGGCCAGAAATGGAAGGGAAAGGGCTTATTTCATCTAATTTTCTGGCATTCTGAGGGAAACATTGCAGAATTCACATCAGGACGGGCTGGAAATGGAAGGGAAAGGGCTTATTTCATCTAATTTTCTGGCATTCTGAGGGAAACATTGCAGAATATACCTCAGGACGGGCCAGAAATGGAAGGGAAAGGGCTTATTTCATCTAACTTTCTGGCATTCTGAGGGAAACATTGCAGAATTTACCTCAGGACGGGCCAGAAATGGAAGGGAAAGGGCTTATTTCATCTAATTTTCTGGCATTCTGAGGGAAACATTGCAGAATTTACCTCAGGACGGGCCAGAAATGGAAGGGAAAGGGCTTATTTCATCTAATTTTCTGGCATTCTGAGGGAAACATTGCAGAATTCACGTCAGGACGGGCTGGAAATGGAAGGGAAAGGGCTTATTTCATCTAATTTTCTGGCATTCTGAGGGAAACATTGCAGAATATACCTCAGGACGGGCCAGAAATGGAAGGGAAAGGGCTTATTTCATCTAACTTTCTGGCATTCTGAGGGAAACATTGCAGAATTCACCTCAGGACGGGCCAGGAATGGAAGGGAAAGGGCTTATTTCATCTAACTTTCTGGCATTCTGAGGGAAACATTGCAGAATTCACCTCAGGACGGGCCAGAAATGGAAGGGAAAGGGCTTATTTCATCTAACTTTCTGGCATTCTGAGGGAAACATTGCAGAAATCACCTCAGGACGGGCCAGAAATGGAAGGGAAAGGGCTTATTTCATCTAATTTTCTGGCATTCTGAGGGAAACATTGCAGAATTCACATCAGGACGGGCTGGAAATGGAAGGGAAAGGGCTTATTTCATCTAATTTTCTGGCATTCTGAGGGAAACATTGCAGAATTCACCTCAGGACGGGCCAGGAATGGAAGGGAAAGGGCTTATTTCATCTAACTTTCTGGCATTCTGAGGGAAACATTGCAGAATTCACCTCAGGACGGGCCAGAAATGGAAGGGAAAGGGCTTATTTCATCTAACTTTCTGGCATTCTGAGGGAAACATTGCAGAAATCACCTCAGGACGGGCCAGAAATGGAAGGGAAAGGGCTTATTTCATCTAATTTTCTGGCATTCTGAGGGAAACATTGCAGAATTCACATCAGGACGGGCTGGAAATGGAAGGGAAAGGGCTTATTTCATCTAATTTTCTGGCATTCTGAGGGAAACATTGCAGAATTCACCTCAGGACGGGCCAGGAATGGAAGGGAAAGGGCTTATTTCATCTAACTTTCTGGCATTCTGAGGGAAACATTGCAGAATTCACCTCAGGACGGGCCAGAAATGGAAGGGAAAGGGCTTATTTCATCTAACTTTCTGGCATTCTGAGGGAAACATTGCAGAAATCACCTCAGGACGGGCCAGAAATGGAAGGGAAAGGGCTTATTTCATCTAATTTTCTGGCATTCTGAGGGAAACATTGCAGAATTCACATCAGGACGGGCTGGAAATGGAAGGGAAAGGGCTTATTTCATCTAATTTTCTGGCATTCTGAGGGAAACATTGCAGAATATACCTCAGGACGGGCCAGAAATGGAAGGGAAAGGGCTTATTTCATCTAACTTTCTGGCATTCTGAGGGAAACATTGCAGAATTTACCTCAGGACGGGCCAGAAATGGAAGGGAAAGGGCTTATTTCATCTAATTTTCTGGCATTCTGAGGGAAACATTGCAGAATTTACCTCAGGACGGGCCAGAAATGGAAGGGAAAGGGCTTATTTCATCTAATTTTCTGGCATTCTGAGGGAAACATTGCAGAATTCACGTCAGGACGGGCTGGAAATGGAAGGGAAAGGGCTTATTTCATCTAATTTTCTGGCATTCTGAGGGAAACATTGCAGAATATACCTCAGGACGGGCCAGAAATGGAAGGGAAAGGGCTTATTTCATCTAACTTTCTGGCATTCTGAGGGAAACATTGCAGAATTTACCTCAGGACGGGCCAGAAATGGAAGGGAAAGGGCTTATTTCATCTAATTTTCTGGCATTCTGAGGGAAACATTGCAGAATTCACATCAGGACGGGCTGGAAATGGAAGGGAAAGGGCTTATTTCATCTAATTTTCTGGCATTCTGAGGGAAACATTGCAGAATATACCTCAGGACGGGCCAGAAATGGAAGGGAAAGGGCTTATTTCATCTAACTTTCTGGCATTCTGAGGGAAACATTGCAGAATTTACCTCAGGACGGGCCAGAAATGGGAAAGGGCTTATTTCATCTAATTTTCTGGCATTCTGAGGGAAACATTGCAGAATTCACATCAGGACGGGCTGGAAATGGAAGGGAAAGGGCTTATTTCATCTAATTTTCTGGCATTCTGAGGGAAACATTGCAGAATATACCTCAGGACGGGCCAGAAATGGAAGGGAAAGGGCTTATTTCATCTAACTTTCTGGCATTCTGAGGGAAACATTGCAGAATTTACCTCAGGACGGGCCAGAAATGGAAGGGAAAGGGCTTATTTCATCTAATTTTCTGGCATTCTGAGGGAAACATAGCAGAATTTACCTCAGGACGGGCCAGAAATGGAAGGGAAAGGGCTTATTTCATCTAACTTTCTGGCATTCTGAGGGAAACATTGCAGAATTTACCTCAGGACGGGCCAGAAATGGAAGGGAAAGGGCTTATTTCATCTAATTTTCTGGCATTCTGAGGGAAACATTGCAGAATTCACCTCAGGACGGGCCAGAAATGGAAGGGAAAGGGCTTATTTCATCTAATTTTCTGGCATTCTGAGGGAAACATTGCAGAATTCACGTGAGGACGGTCTGGAAATGGAAGGGAAAGGGCTTATTTCATCTAACTTTCTGGCATTCTGAGGGAAACATTGCAGAATGCACGTCAGGACGGGCCAGAAATGGAAGGGAAAGGGCTTATTTCATCTAATTTTCTGGCATTCTGAGGGAAACATTGCAGAATTCACGTGAGGACGGTCTGGAAATGGAAGGGAAAGGGCTTATTTCATCTAACTTTCTGGCATTCTGAGGGAAACATTGCAGAATTCACGTCAGGACGGGCCAGAAATGGAAGGGAAAGGGCTTATTTCATCTAATTTTCTGGCATTCTGAGGGAAACATTGCAGAATTCACGTGAGGACGGTCTGGAAATGGAAGGGAAAGGGCTTATTTCATCTAACTTTCTGGCATTCTGAGGGAAACATTGAAGAAATCACCTCAGGACGGGCCAGAAATGGAAGGGAAAGGGCTTATTTCATCTAACTTTCTGGCATTCTGAGGGAAACATTGCAGAATTTACCTCAGGATGGGCTGGAAATGGAAGGGAAAGGGCTTATTTCATCTAATTTTCTGGCATTCTGAGGGAAACATTGCAGAATTTACCTCAGGACAGGCCAGAAATGGAAGGGAAAGGGCTTATTTCATCCAATTTTCTGGCATTCTGAGGGAAACATTGAAGAATTCACCTCAGGACGGGCCAGAAATGGAAAGGAAAGGGCTTATTTCATCTAACTTTCTGGCATTCTGAGGGAAACATTGCAGAAATCACCTCAGGACGGGCCAGAAATGGAAGGGAAAGGGCTTATTTCATCTAACTTTCTGGCATTCTGAGGGAAACATTGCAGAATTCACCTCAGGACGGGCCGGAAATAGAAGGGAAAGGGCTTATTTCATCTAACTTTCTGGCATTCTGAGGTAAACATTGCAGAATTTACCTCAGGACGGGCCAGAAATGGAAAGGAAAGGGCTTATTTCATCTAACTTTCTGGCATTCTGAGGGAAACATTGCAGAATTTACCTCAGGACGGGCCGGAAAGGGAGGGGAAAGGGCTTATTCCGTGTCACCCTGAGGCAAAACCTGAGGGACTTGCCTCGGGATTGGCCAGGAAGCGAAGGGGGAGGCCTCAGGGAGCAGCGGCGTGTGTGCGTGCGAGGCAGGCGGCCCAGAAGGCGGCCAGGCGCCCGTCCCCGTTGGCGCAGAAGTGGGTGAAGTCCCGGAGGAGCCGGTCGGGGAAGCGCTCGTCGCCCGTGGCCGAGGAGCGCCAGGTCTTGGTCAGCATGGAGTTGTGGGCCCAGTGGAAGCCCACCCCCTGCCCCTCCCCGTTGGGCGCCGAGGGCGAAGGAGAGGGGGCCGAGTCCCGCCTCCGCCGCTGGGACGAGGAAGGGGCCGCCATGGCCGCCGGGGCGGGAGGAGGAAGCGGCTGCGACCCCGAAGAGCGGCGCTTGGAGTACGGCAGCTGCAGGAAGACCGTCCCTGCAGAGAAGAAGAAGAGAGACCACCACCACTGAACCATTCGCATGACCTCAAAACCCCGTTAAACGATATATCATGATATTGAGAGATTGAGAAATAATAGTAACACTGAGAGATAAATAAAAATAGAGAAATCAGATATTAAAGAATGGTGGCGGCCATTGTGAGGGGTCCCGGGGAGGGGTGGGGGGCTGACCTGTGACGTGGATGTACTGGGGCTTGTTGTCGGAGGGGAAGTTGAAGGCGGAGGCCGAGTATTTGTCCCGGATGAAGCCAAACCGGTGGGCAATCACTTCCTGCAGAAGCTGCATCCGGTCCCAGTAGGTCTCTGGCTCAAATCCTGCACGGACGGAGGGAGGGGGGGGCCGGACCCGGGGGGTTATTGTTATTACTATCATTATGATTCTCTCAGTATCATCCACATGTTTGTGTTGTTGTAACATCTACATGAAGCAGCTGGGTGAGGGCACCCAGGGTGTAGGAGAGCGGTGACACGTACATGCGGATGACACCCAAGCCTACTACTGTTTCAGTATGAGCCACAATGCGTCCCCTCTAGGCATTCCCGGGGTCCTCCGGCGCAACCCTGTGGCCGTCCTGGGCAGGAGGCCCCGCCCTTGATTCCCTCGAGCGCCCGCCGGCCGGCCGGCCGTACCGTCAAAGAGGTTCTCCTGGGAGCCTTCCTTGTGGAGGCAGTGGACGTGGAGCGGGATGAAGAGCTGGGCCCGGAGGGGGTCTCCGTACAGGAAGCTGGGCAGCGCAAAGGGCCCCTCGAGGACCGGGACCAGCAGGAAGCCGCAGGAAGTGGCCTTGCGGTGCCAGCCCTGGACCATCTCGAAGAGGACGGCGGCCGTGACGGCCATCCAGTGGAGCTTGACCTCGAAGGCGGTGCCGAGGGAGAAGTTGCCGTGGTAATAGCAGCTGCACCACTCCAGGCGCTGTGTCCGGTGGTTCACGTCCACCTCCAGGGTCACCGTCCGCTGCTCCGGGACCGTGGCCGCTGCCGGGGGAGAACGAGGAGGAAATGGGAGGGAACCAGGGAAAGGGCGAGCGGGAAGAGAGGGGAACCAGCGACCCCTCCCCTCCCCTCCCCTCCAGGGCCCGCCCCCCCGCCCCCCGACCCCTGTGACGCGGAGGTGGTGCCCCCTCCCCCCCCGCCCCCTCCCCCGCTTACCGAGGATGGCGGCGGCCTGGCTGCGCCCGCCGAAGCTGCGGCTGAAGGAGCTGTGGCGGCTGGCGTAGGAGGCGGGGCGGCTGGGCAGCCAGGGCAGGAGGAAGGCCGGGACCTCGGAGCGCAGGCAGGGCTGCTCGTCGGCCACCACGGCCACCTCGAACCACTTGCGCTGGAAGGCCGAGGCGTCGTCCCGGGCGGCCGAGGGCCACAGCGAGGGGGGCGGAGGCAGCCCCGCTGGGAGGGGGGAAGGGCTAGGGTTAGGACCCCCTCGGGCGGCCGTTTGGGGGAGGGGGAGGGGGCCGGGGGGGGGGGCTCACCGCGATGCTCCTGCTCCTTGTCCTCCGGGGCCTTGTAGAAGTAGAAGCCGTAGACGAAGGTGCGGAGGGTCTCCCCCGAGGCGTGCACGATCAGCTGCTCGTCCAGCATTTTCTGGAAGGAAACGGA
The DNA here is from genome assembly GCF_035594765.1 of Anolis carolinensis. NCBI lineage: Eukaryota > Metazoa > Chordata > Lepidosauria > Squamata > Anolidae > Anolis > Anolis carolinensis. Next base: position 1,265,637 of record NC_085848.1, read on the forward strand.
GGACAGGGGACGGGGGACGGGGGGGTGAACAACGGGGAGGGGCCGGAGGGGAAACAGGGTCCCGGTGGGGGTCGTCCTCCTGAGGACGTGGGGCCACGGGGGCAAGGGCCCCTAGAGAACCATTCTTGGGAAACAGGGAGGAAGTAGCGCTGGGGAAGGGGGCAAGCGGGCCTGGTTCTCTGGCTCTTCCCGCTGCTCACCTGCATGATGTCCATGGCCATGGCCTGGGTCTGGACCCCTTCCACCGTGCTGACCAGCCAATGGACGGCCTCCGCGCTGATGAAGCAGGACGGGGAGAGGCCCTTCTGCTCGGTGAGGAGCGGGACGCCCGACCTGCGTGCCGGGAAGAGGGGAGTGGGCACCCCGTCCGACGCCATGGCCAGGAGGCCACCCTCCCCCCGCCTCCCCCTCCCTTACGTCGGGTGCTTCATGGCCTCCAGGATCTCCGTCAAGCTGGACGACGAGGTCAAGGGGCCGGCGGTCGAGGTCTGGGCGCTGCAAGGAGAGCGGTCGGGGTGTTCAATACAGATGCCGAGGGTCCTTCTCATCCCGTCCCCCCGTCCCCTTACTCACCCGTTTTCTGTCCATCCAGGCATCTGGTCAACGCTTTGGGACCCCGTCAGCGACTGACCGCCGCTTCGTTCGGACTCCAAACTGACCACTGATTGGTCAATCGATACCTCAAGAGAGAGAGAGAGAGAGAGAGAAAGGTTAATCATTGCCTATAATCATATTGTTTATTTTCAATTTTACTTTTAGTTTCGTTCCTTACTTTGCGTGGGCTGTCCACGTAATTTGGATTCATGGCCGCGCTGTCGTCTGCGGGCTGGGCGCTGGAGCTTTTGGTGGAAATGGGGGCCAATTGTTGCTCATTCAACATACTCAAAAAAATAAAACAAAAAAACCCCAAAACAAAATATATATTCAGTTGTAATACAAATGTTAAAAAACCCACAAAAGTGAACCCGAAACTAAAAATTGAAACCGAAAGTAAAATTAAAAATCAGTACGTGAACAAAAACTCTACTTCCAATTTTAAAAAATTAATAACTGCCAGTGCTTTCAATTAAAAAATCTGTATCTATTTCCAGTACAACTAAATTTTTTAAAATTGGAAGTAGATATTGATTTTGTATTGGCGTTTTTTGTACTGGAAATAGGAAGCAGGTATTGATTATTATTAGCCATTTTTTAATTTTTATTGAGAAGTAGATCTTGGATTGAGCCATGTTTATTGGAAGTGGATATTGATTTTGTATTGGCGGATAGAAGCAAATCCAACATTCAGGACTGGGGGTTGGGGAGGAGTCCTTAGCCATTTGTTCCCTTGTCTGGTCGCTCACTCACTCACTTGTGTGTGGCCTCCATCTCCAGGAGCGCCGAGAGGGCGGAGGTGCCCTTCTTGACCAGGTTGGGGGGTGGTTCCGGCGGGTGAGGGGCCGGGGCGGGGGGCGCCGAGGCCTGGAGGCCCTTCATGGCCGAGCCCTTCTGCACAGGAGACAGGAACCGGGGGGGGGGGGGGCACAATGGGCTCTGCATCAACGGAGCGGCCCTTCCTTGGACGACCCTGTGGCAGGCGGGCAGGCAGGCTGTCCGGCACGGGAGTCTCTCCCCCTCCCCCCCCCCCCGCGCGCGCGCTCACCCGGAGCATGCGGTCAGAGCGGTGGCGCCTGCGGATGCGGTTGAGCCCCTCCACGAAGCGGAGGAAGCCGTCCCGCAGCTGCCACTCCTCCTCCTCCGAGCGGGGCTTCTCCCCATAGATGTCGCAGCGGGATTCCCCCTCCAGGATGCGCTTGGTGGCCCCCACGCAGGCCGGCAGCAGCAGGAAGCGCGTGCGCCAGAACTTCAGCGACTCAATCAGGCTGCAAGAGGGACCGGGGGGGGGGGGGGAGAGCGTGAGTGCCATCGTTCCCAAAGCCCCAGTCGGGCGGGGGGGGCACCCCACGGCCAACACCCTCGCTCACTGCCCACCTCAGCCCTTGGAGAAGAGCTGAGCTGGGAGGAGAGGAGAGGCACGGAAGAAGGAGGGCGCCGTCTGGGGAGGTCAAGGGGTGGCTCCCGCTGGGTGACCCCGCCCCACGGGGGGAAGGTCCCCCCACCCAACTCCAGGGTATCCGCCACAGATACGGGATGATGCAGGAAAGGCCCCACGAGCGGGGCAGGGAAGGAAAGGCTGCTGACCTGAAGTCCTCCGAACCCGCCGAGCAGATGTACTGGTCGAGGTAGTTCCACTTGTACTCCTCCAGCCTCTCGTGCGAGAACTCCACCCAACAGAGGAAGAACTCCGAGTCCGAATGGGACGGGCAGAGGCTGTAGGTGTAGTTGATCTGCGCAGACTCATACGGGTACCTGGGAAGACCACCACCACCACCACCGCACAAGAAGAGTATCAGAGAGAGCTGGAGAAAGCAGACCCCCCTCCGCCCCAGAGCTGGAGAAGGGAGAAGGAGGCCTTCCCCAAGGCTGGAGAAGGTGGACCTCGTTAGAGATGGGCGAGAGTAGCCCTCAGAGCTGGAGACAGAGGACGGAGCGCTCTGCTTGAGCCGGTCACTCACTTGGGCAGGTATCTGGTGACGGTGATGATCTTATCCTTGAGGGTCACCTTGTGGAAAGTCCTCCCCATGCTCAGCCAGTGCTGGTCCTCTTCCTCCAGCCGGTTCCGCGACACCAGGCCTACGCCGCCACAGCAAGAGGCACGGACGGTTGACTCATTCGACCGCCCACCTCTGCCTCCATTCCTCACCCCTGTCACCCAAGATGGCTGCCTCACCTCGGCCGTAGAGGGGGCTACTGCTCAGCGGGGGCTGGATGGCGGCGGGCGCTTTCTGCGGCCTGCCTTGGACGATGAGCTGGTAGCCCTGCATCAGCCGCTGGCAGATGAACTCCTCAAAGACCTGCTGGGCCGTCATCTGGACCCCTTCCTCGTCTCGCCTGCCAAGCAAAGGCTCGGGTTGGCTGGGTCAGGAGCGGGGCCATCCCCATCATTCTCGGACATTGAAGAGTCGTATATCACTAGGGAATCTGATGACCTCCCGACCACAGTGTCAGGAATGAGCCCCCCTGAACACCGGGGTGGGTGGGACGTGTCCCGACTTTGTTGTGCATCAGAACCGCGGAGACCGAGGAGGTCTTCTTGTTGCGAGATCGCCTTTGGTCCCCCGCCTCATCCACCGAGATCATAATCGCAATATGTGGGGGAACCCCCCCTCCCCCCGGACCCTGTGTATCACGGCGATGCCGCCTGCGGGCCCATACCTGTCCATATCGGCTTCCGGGAGGAGGTCGTAGCACCCCTCGGTGTAGTCGTTCTGGAGGCTCTGGCGGTCGGGGAAGTAATCCGTGGTGAGGGGGAGGCAGGCCGGGGTAGTGAGGGACTTCCAGTCCACCCCGACGGTGCAACAGAAGCCTGGCACTATGGGGGGAGCAGACAGGGTCAGCAGGACTGCCTCGTTGCATCATGGGGCGGAGGGAGGCCATTCATTCGGGGGTGGGGGCGGGGGGTGAAAGGTCACCCAGGACAGGACAGGAAGACGGGGAGGAGGAGGAGGAGGAAGGCGGGTGGGAAGGAGAAGGAAGGAAGGAAGGAAGGAAGGAAGAAAGACAGAGTTTGTTAAAATGACGCAGGGCCCCCGTGCCATCGCGCCGCTCACCCCCCATGCAATTCGGAAGTATCCCAACGCCATTTAACTCGGGGACGGGCGGGCGGGCGAGTGGGGGAGACTGGAGGGGCCGCCCTCCCTCTACTGATCCCCGTGGAGTTACTTCCGCTCCTTCCCAATGAGCGGGTTTTAGGAAGCAAAGCAAGACAACAGTGAACAGACCAGAACGAGACACATTAATCATGAGCCTTCCCACTGCCTGCGATATTGAGTGACAGAGAAATAGAGGAAATACAGCTGCGGAAAAGAGTTGTGGGTTGTGGCGGGACTCGAGATGGAGGAACTGGGTCTCGTTCTTGTCTCTTTTCTGGGAACGTTTTGGGTTCTACCTCAACACTTACTTGGATCTGTAGCACTGGAGACCGATCCGTCGGCAGAGTCTTTGGCTTGGCTTCGGACATTGGTTCCTGCGGGAAAGCAAATCGTCCAGAGTCAAAATGGATGAAATTCGTGGCCCATCGATCGTGGTTCCTTGCCAAACGAAAGACCCCCATCGGCCCCCTGTCGGTACCGTGGCTCCCTGTTAACTGGTGAGGATAATCTTCCGTCCTGCCGAAACTCGAGAAGGAAGCGGTGTCGTCCGGAGGGCGGAAAGCCCCGTGCCTGGAAAAGCCAAAGAGGATTCGTAAGGCCGGTTGAGCAAACCCAAAGATAGACACACAGGACGTGGGGGGAAGGCTGACCTCCCCGTGGCTTCGTGGTAGGCCAGCTCCAGGAGTTCGGCAGAAGAGTGCGTCCAATCCCGTTGCCCGCTCCCTTGCATCTCCGCCATGTTCTGGCGGCTCTGGTGGTGGATCTGGATGGCTTCTCCCGACGGTCCTGACCAACCAACGGCGGGTGTAAACCTTCCTTCATTCACGATGGGCAATTATACCGGTCTTGTATCGCTGACCACTTCATCGGCCACGGAGGAGACCCCCAAGCGGCGCTCCTTACTCACCCACAGGGAACGTGTGGACCCAACGCCGCCGGTTGGAGGTGAGCTTCATGGGCATCCGCGAGGGGGCAAAGGGGTTGATGAGGGCCCGCTGCGGGGCGTACCCTCCGGCCGAACGCAGGTGCAGCATGGACTCGGCGCTGCCCACGTGGAACCTCCCGGGGGCGCTGGAGTCGCGCTGTTGCGATTCCAACATGCTCTCCAGGGCGTCTGCAGAAAACACCACAAGAGAACACCGAGTCGTCGCTTGTCGTCTCCGGGTCCGTACGGCGACACCCCGGTCCGATTACAACAGGATGTTATCTGCAGAAAATCATAATGCCGAGTTTCTGAGCATGGGGATGGTCCTCACCCCGGTGGCCGGTGTACCCCAAGGAGCTGCTGACTTCGTAGGTGGTGTGCAGGTGTGGGCGCGGGATCATGAGGATGTTGGAGATGCGGCCGAGGGAGCTGTCGTCCGAGGCCTGGCTCCGCGCCTCCTCCGGGGGGAGAGGGAGCGCCCGCCCGCCCACGCGAGAAGGGCTGGACGAGACGTCGAAGGAGCTCGAGCTCTTCCGTGGGCGGCTCTCCCGCTCCCGGACCGACCTGCGCGGGACACCCCCAACGTCACCACCTGACACTGATTCATTTACAGCATTGACATCCCGCCCCTCTTGCCATCCCGGTGACTACGTGACAGACACGGCCACAGACAGGTATCGCGGGAGGGGGTCCCTCTCTCACCGGAAGGGGGTGCTGCGCTGGGCCCGGGAGGGTCCGGGGAGCCTGAAAACCTGGCTGTCGTAGGCGTCGTAGTCCACCTGGATCGGAAGGGCGTTCTCCGTCTCCTTCGGGGCTCCCAGCGCTGGAAGCACAACACTAGGGTCACAACGGGAGCCGAAACAGTACGGGACAGGACGGCCGTAGACGCATCACAGGACAGCGCGATGTTACTGCGGTTATTAAGAGCCAGCGCTACAGGGACTGCCCAATGATCCCCTGGTTACTGCGGTATTACATAGGGTTACAACGGGAGTATCGCCATCCTACGTATGACGGAGGAATCCTGTCACTATGGTGATTACGGGACAGCGAGGGGATCAGTATCCCACGTATTATTACAGGACCACCCTACTGCTACTACGGGACAATCGTACGGTTATTACGGGACAACATCGCGGTTATTACAGGAGTAACAACACCATGATTACGGGTCTCACAACAAACTAAATAATTTGGGGGAACGACTCACACGAATCCTTGCTGTTCTTTGCCCTCTCGCTCGGTGTCTGCGAAAAATGGGAAAACCGAGAGAGAGAGAGTGAGGTCCATGGGGGATACAAACAGCCCCTCCAGGAAAATACCACGTTAAATGAGCATATTCTGACCTTTCTGCCCGCCAGCTTGATGCGCGGAGTGAAGCTGTTGCATTGGAACTGGCTTGTAGAAGTATAGAAACTGTAACAAAAATTATTACGAAAGACGGTATTTCAGGATAATGTTGTTATTGGTGACTACTATACATACTCTATAAATATTCCTTAATGGGAAATACCTGTGGTTTATCCAATGCGGTATGTTGTAGTCATCTCCCAAACGGGAATCCCCGGGACTGGAACGATTGTGTAGCTAGAAGAAATGAAGAAGTGCCCTCTAGGCATTTTCTAGGTCCTCCAGTGCAACTCTATGGCATTCTTGCACAGGAAGCCCAGGAAATGCTGCCAATCAATAAGAACGGGAAGGGTGAACCAAGACTTACCTTAAAGAGAGGAACGGCGTGGAGGGGCTGCTCCCCCATGCAGACCAAATCAACACCGATCCCTACCAAAAATAAGGACAAACTCCATATCGTGAAGCTAATTAAATTAACGGCAAACGAATATGGGATGGCTGGCTTACCGTTATCGATCATGCGCTGCTTGGTGAGGATCATGAGGAGGCGGTCCACCTCGAAGACGCCCACGCCGGGTGTGATGACCACCGACATCTGGCCCGTCCGGTCAAAATTCCGGTTGATATAATGCTTGTCAAAGACTGGGCGGGAGAAGCCAAGAACATCACTATTGGCATCCCACAATGCAGATCATACTAACGACACGAGACGGGGCCCTGACGACCCTTCCTGCTGCTCACCATTGAAGGAGAGGTTGATGGCCTCCAAGTAGTTCCCTTGGGCCGCGGTCGAATTCCGTCCCGGGGGGAAGCCCTCTGGGAGACAAGGAGGAACACCACGGGTGAGCCACCGGTCCCATCCATCCATCCTCAAAACAGGCCCTCTAGGCATTTCCTAGGTCCTCCCACACAACTCCATGGTAGTCTAGATGGAAGGAGTGTTTCCTTCGGCACCCACCGGCTTGTTCCAGTCGGACCAGGACGGGGTACTGGATGAAGAGCTTCTTGATGGTCACCAGCAACGAGGTCCACTCCTCCCGCCGCTCGTTCTGGACCACCACCCTGGGCAGGACAAGGGGGAAGACCACAGGAAGTCAGCCGAGGTCACTTCCTGTCACGCCCCAAAAAGGGCGCTCCGTGGGAAATACCGGCGGAGGGACAGGACGGCAGGAAGGGAGGAACCTACTTGTAGAAATCCTCATAGGACCGGCCTTGGTGGTCTTGCTGAATGGCCGGGCGGTGGGACTCCGGAAAGTCGCCTAAAAGTGAAATACGAGCGAAACGTGAAAACGGGGAAATTCAGATACAAGGGAAACATGAAAATGGTCTCACACACGCACTCACTTATGGACCTGGCTTCGTAGAAGGTTCTAGAAAAAAGGACGACGGTCACTTCGTGGCTGCAGTTCTTCTCCTGAAGGAGGCAACGTACGTTCGTTAGACCTTCACGAAGCAATGACCACAACAACAACAACAACAACAACAACAACAACATGCCGACCTTCCATTTGGTGAAAAGGTCAGCCAGGAAACCGTTGACGGCCTTCTCAAAATAGAGGTCACCTGCGTCAATGAAAATTCCCAGAAATTATAATCTTGTTATTGTTGTAATACGTTTTAATTTATGTTTATTGTATTTGTACCATATATGTCGAAATCCCACATTTCGCAACTCATCTGGATGAAGATGTAAACCATGGCGGAGGTCGAGCGGAAAACCACCTGAGGCACAGAAAGATATTCATTACAGTTTTTTGGTCATTTTCTCCAAAGCCGGGTGGGTTTTGTACTTGAAAGACCCCAGTAATTTTAAGTTAGAGCATAACAAATACATCTGACATGTTTTGGTCCAGATCCATTGATGCCAATTATGAGCTTTTGTGGAACAAACCAACAAACATACAGACTTTTAAAATATTATATAAGGACTGCTTTACCCGGGTGTCTTCACTGATATAACCGCAAGTCACTTTTTCATTTTTCACCCAAAGCTCTCCGGCTTGAGCCCTATAAAAGAAAAAAAATCAATCATAATCAATTAATTAACACATTAAAAAGGCAAATTAATTAATAATGATATGATAAACAATTAGAATAATACCGGATTCCGGCCAATTCCACTTTCTGAGTGACGTACGCACAGGTGCCGACCTAGGAAATGAACGCAAATAACACATAAAATATATATGAATAAATTATGCTAATTTGGTGAACAAATTATGCAAATCACCAAGCTCTTCTTCAGCCGCCACATATCCCCGCGACCGATGTATTGATCCTTGAAGGTCAGTTCCACCAAATCGAGGGTCACGTCCTGGAAATATAAATAATCAATTATATTTATTATAAATTATAAATTTATTAAAAATCTATTATTATTATTATTATTTTATTTTAATATATTTTAGATTGAATTACTATAATAATTATTTAATTTTTCCATTATTTAAATTAATTATTTATGTATAATTTTAATATATTATTTTAAATTATATTATTCTTATTGGAATGGGTATCTGTCAGTTCTTGGAAGCTCTCAGACACAAAGCAGGCTCACACAGGCAATTCCTTGGAAACGCTTTGTTGATATCCTTCTTGCTACGATGAAAAAGAAGCTACTATTAACTAAAGGCTGCCAAAACCTCTGCATATCAAAACCACCACCACTACCCCCGGCCCCCCTTCTGCTTCTACACCTAACTGCTAACATTCCTTTCCTCAAAGGCCAGAGCAGGTCACAAATCATTTTTCCCTCCCAACCAGATGGCCCTTATCAGCTAGGCCATTCCCATCCCAGTTTGCTGGCAGAATGGGAACTAATCAGCTTGGTGTGAATGCTGGGCTGATCACATCCTGACAGTATCATTTTTGCATTGTTTCATCTTATTTATTTATGTATAATTTTATATTATTTTAATTATATCACTATAATGATTTAAATTGATATTATTTTTTACAGATATGTATTTTTACTATTACAGTAGGGCAGGGCTCTCCAAACTACGGCCCGGGGGCCACATGCGGCCCATTGAAGCCATTTATCCGGCCCCCACAGCACAAAGGCTGAACGGGGTTGGGCTAAATGGCCCAAGGGGTCTCTTCCAACCCTCTTTTTAATTATTATTATTATAAATCACATTTTATTCATTAGCCCATCGGCTATATCAAAACATTTAACACATAACATACAACATACAACCTGTGGTACAAAAGAAGTTAAAATAAACAAGCTGTTAACAAGATCCCGTTCAGGTCAAATATCTGCATCACCTCCACAGTTTACCCCAATTGATTCCAAATATGCAATTCTCAGCTGTGTTGCTTTGAATAGGAAAAGGGCTGTTTTGTGTGTTGTTTTAAGATTCTAGCCAGCCAACAAAAATGAAGTTTTAATATGTGGGTCCCAGTGTGTTTTGTGAATAATGTATGTCCCAAGGCATTGGTCTCTCTCTTTCTTATACAATTCACAGCTGAACAGTACATGTGTGATATCCTCCACCTCTGATGCTCCACAAATACAAATTATTATTATTATTATTATTATTATTATTATTATTATTATTATTATTATTATTATTAACATTGAGGCTGGGAGGTCATCTGTCAGGGATGCTTTGCTTGTGCTTTTGGTCCACAAAGGCAGAAAGGAGTTGGGATTATTATTATTATTATTATTATTATTATTATTATTGCTTGGTGGCCACCTGGCCAACTGTAGTCCAGCCCTTCAATGGTCTGAAGGATCGTGAACTGGCCCCCAGTTTTAAAAGTTTGGGGACCCCTGCAGTAGGGTCTCACTTATCCAACATAAATGGGCCGGCAGAACATTGCATAAGTGAAAATGTTGGATAATAAGAAAGGATTAAGGAAAAGTCTATTAAATATCAATAATTACATTATGATTTTACAAATTAAGCACCAGAACATCATGTTTATAACAAATTGACAGAAACAGCAGTTCAATACACAATAATGTTATGTAGTAATTACTGTATTTACAAATTTAGCAGCAAAACATCACAATGTTGATTACAAAAATGTTAACTACTAACAAACTGCAGTTCAACAGGGACAAATGCAGGATACTTCACTTCGGCAGAAAAAATGGAAATCAAAGACACAGAATGGGGGGCGATGCCTGGCTTGACAGCAGTGTGTGCGAAAAAGACCTTGGAGTCCTCGTGGGGAGGAAGGGGAACATGAGCCAGGAATGTGGTGCGGCGGCTAAGAAAGCCAACGGGATTCTGTCCTGCATCAAGAGGGGAATAGCGTCTAGGTCCAGGGAAGTCTATTCCTCCTTGGCCAGGCCACTTGACCTGGAATCCCACTGTGCCCCATTCTGGGCACTGCAATTGAAGGGAGAGGGTGACTCTAAGCTGGAAAGCGTCCAGAGGATGAGGGAGGCTCAAGTGATCAAGGGTCTGGAGAACAAGAATCCCCATGAGGAGCGGCTGAAAGAGCAGGAACTCTCTCTCTGCCCCAGGGGAGTGTGGTGGAGAGAGGCTCCTTCTTGGGAGGCCTTGAAGCAGAGGCTGGGTGGCCATCTCTCGGGGGTGCTTTCAACGAGATTTCCTGCTTCTTGGCACAATGGGGTTGGACCGGGTGGCCCATGAGGTCTCTTCCAACTCTGTCGTTCTAGGATTCTAGGATTCTATGAAATGGCTAACTGCGTTGGATAATCCAGAACATTGGATAAGCAAATGTTAGATGAGACTCTACTGTATTGATTTATGCATTATTTTATATTATTTTAATTATATTATTACTAGAATTATTTAAATTGGCCATACTTCATTCTTATATTATTATTAGCTGTGCCCGGCCACGCGTTGCTGTGGCGAAGTATGGTGGTATGGGAAATAAAGTATTGAGGAATTGGTGGTAGTTAAGGTAAAGGGTTCCCTGGGCTGAGTGGGTTGCTAGGAGACCAAGTGAGTGGAGCTTAGCCTTCTAACTGGCAGCAATTGGATAAAAACAATTATTCCTCTCCCTCTAATTAGGACTTTATTTTTCTTTTCTTTTTGTTGTATCAACCTAGAGGCATGGATGAGGGCTTGTGCTGTCAATTTTCAAGGTTGTGGGGTGTTTACTTTTGTTGTTTTGTCCGCTGCCGTGATGCCATCACTCTTTTATATATATAGATTATTGTTGGGTTCTCTTCTCCCAGTTGTGCTGTGGGTCCGTCTTCCGAAGGAAAAAGCACAAGACAAGCTGGTAGATTCCAACAGATTTTTATTGTACCAAATTCCAGAACCTTGTTTTGGCCCACTTATATAGGGGCTCCCACATACCAGAGGGTAATTGAGGTTTTATGGCTGGCCTGTTTTATGGCTGGCATCTGTTCCTTGTCAGCTGACCAGAGATGTCAAGGATTGGCGATCATGACAATTATTCTCTTAAGAACATTAGCTGCTATAATTTATTTAATTAAATATATATGTATATTTTATTTTTATTTATTTATTATTTAAACTTATATGCTGACACTCCACTAGGGCTCGGGGCAACTTACAAGAAAGGCTAAAATATATATATACCGTACAAATATATGTATACCGTACATACTTGAGTATAAGTCGAACCGAATATAAACCGAGGCACCTAATTTTACCATAAAAAACCTGGGATAACTTATTGACTCAAGAATAAGCTGAGGGTGGGAAATGCAGCAGCTATGGGTAAATTTCAAAATAAAAATAGATGCCAATAAAATTTCATTAATCAAGGCATCAGTAGGTTAAATGTTTTTGAAGATTTACTGTATTTCAAAGAAAAACAATAAACTAGCTCTATAAGTGAAAAAGTAGGGGCAACAAAAACAATATGGTATCAACAATAACATAATAATAATAATAATAACAACAACAACAACAACAACAAAAACTTCATTTGGATCCCACCCTATCTCCCCATTAGGACTCAGGCCGGCTTCCAACATAGTAACAGGCAAATATTCAATGCTTATATAAACAATGCAGAGCTAGATATAGATCTATAGTTATAGATACTAATTTCACATATGCATTTCCTCCTGAAACGTTTGGAAATCCCCTCTGTGTGTGTGTGTGTGTGTGCATTTCCCCTACAATGTTTGCAAGCCCTAGCTATCTATCTATACATGTGTATATATATTTGTGTGTTCATTTCCCCCCTGTAATATCTGCAAGCCTTATATATAGGTAAGAATATATTCATATCTATCAAGACATCTCTCTTTATATAGATATTTGCAGAGACTTGCAAACATATGAGGGTAAACATATATAAAAACAACGTATATGTATGGCTACAGATACACAGGTACATGTATAATATGTACTATATGTATAAAGGATTTGCAAAGACCTGCAAACATATGAGGGGAAATTCATATATAAAATTAATGTATATAGATAGATACACATATAAAGGTACATAGAGATGGCAAAAGCTTGCAAAGGGTTAATGCCTATAGATCTGTAGGAGAGGTTAACAAATATTTCAGGGGAAAATGCTTTTATTAGATTAATGAATTTTTTCTTCTTCTTCCTAACTTGCAAAGGTGTCTTTCTCTTTTCAAAACATTCCCTTGATTAAGAGCGAGGGAGGCTTTGCAAAAGTAAGCACACTGATAAGGGAGGAGAAGAGAGAAATAGGTCACATATTGCAAGCAATAGCCTGCAGGCTCCGTTGCCAGCCTTGACCTTGGCCCCATTATAAGCCGGAGGAGGCTTTTTCAGCTCATAAATAAGGGCTGAAAAGCTTGGCTTATATACAGTGTGTGTGTGTATGTATGTATATAATTATACTATTAAAATATATTATAGTCATTACATTATTATATTATTAAAATTATTATTACATATTAAACTTACTTTTGGATCAATGACATTGACATGGACGTCTTGGTAGGGCCGCAGGCGGAAAACCTGAGCGACTGTCTGGTCCACGCTGATGGTTTCTGAAAGGAGAATAATAATAATAATTATATATATATATATATACACACACACACACAGACACATGTTCTTCAATGTTAGACTTACCTTTCTGTAAATCTTCCTTGAGTGATTTGACTTGAAGGAGGAGAGGGCTGCAAAGAAATAAATAACATTATTATTATTATTATGTTTTATATTTTACATTATTTTTATATTATTTGATTGTAGAATTATTACTATTTTAGATAATTATTGTATTACATATTAATATTTCACCTGTATTCATCATTGGGATGAGCAATTTCCACAATATCTCCCAGTTTAATATGAGGGAAGACTTTGGGGTTGACCATCAGCTCATCATCTGCAAAGCAGAAAAGAAGTCCATGGCCAACAAAATGGTCAGCGTCATTCAGTCAAGGGTTAATCTCTTTGAGTCAATGGTCAATGTAAGAGTCAACAGTCAATCCCATTGAGACAATGGTCAACTCAAGGGTCAATGTCATTCAGTTAAGGGTCAACATCACTGAGTCAAGGTCAATCCCATTGAGTTAATGGCCAACTCAAGAGTCAATGGTCAACATTATTGAGTCAACGGTCTATGCAAGGGTCAATTCCATTGAGTCAATGGTCAAGGACATTGAGACAATGGTCAACGCAAGGGTCAACATTATTGAGTCAATGCACGGTCAATCCCATTGAATCAATAGTTAACCCAATGGTCAACATCACTGAGTCAATGGGATTGATCCTTGACTCAGTGACGTTGAGTCAAGGGTCAATGTCACTGAGTCAAGAGTCAACCCCATGGAGTCAATGGTCAAGGATCAATGTCATTGAGTCAATGGTTAACCCAATGGTTAACATCACTGAGTCAAGGGTCAATCCCATTGAGTCAGTGGCCAACATTACTGACTCAACAGTCTATGCAAGGGTCAACCCAATGGAGTCAGTGGTCAAGTCAAGGGTCAATGTCATTGGGTTAATGCTTAACCCAATGGTCAATATCATTGAGTCATGGGTCAACATTATTGAGTCAATTGTATACACAAGAGTCAAGCCCATTGAGTCAAGGGTTACCTCAAGGGTGAAACCCATCAAGTCAATAGTGAACATCATTGAGTCAATGGTCAACCCAAGCATCAATTCCATTGAATGAATGGTCTACATCATTGGGTCAAGGGTCAATGTGAAGGGTCAATCTCATTGAGTGAATGGTCAACTGAAGAGTCAATGGTCAACATTATTGAGTCCATGGTCTACGCAAGGGTCAATCCCATCCATGGGCCCATCAATGATCAAGCAGATATATATAATCTCCTATATGAGTGTCCCAGGGACTGACCGCTGCTCCCAAAGCCTTTCTTATGGATGACCAGCTTGTAGACCTTGTTGGTTTTCATCTTGAGGCTTCGAGTCCTGCAAAAAAAAAAAAAATAGAAATATCCCTTTAAGAAAATGGACCTCTCCATAGGCTTGCATTGCACTGGAGGAAGGACTGAGTGGTACTTATTGCTCTACTCACATGTTGCATGCGAGGCTGGCAGAAGCTGGGGCTAACAGCAGGAGATCACCCCGCTCCCCGGATTCGAACCGCCTACCTTTTGGTCAGCAAGTTCGGCAGCTCAGCAGTTTAACCCACTCCTGGCAACAATTTCCAGATAGGGAGTAGCCAGGCTTTGAAGCTGCAAGGCCATTCAGTGCTAACTAAGCTGGCCAATGGCAACATTCCCACTTGGTCTCCCAACAGGCAAGAGTTATTTCTTTCTTTCTCGCTCCTACCCCGGGCATTCATCCCATAACCAGGCTGGGAGCAGCCAGGCTTTGCACCTGCAAGGCTATTTAATGCTAACCAAGGTGGGTGAATGGCAACCTCCCCTCTTTGCCTCAAGCAGGCAAAAAGTTCTTCCTCATCCATAGGTCTAGATATATAGAGATATATGAACTCCACTTAATGCCGAGTTTCCAACAGACCCCATGACCTCAGGTGAAAGGTCAGGAGATAATGCTACCCCATTCTAGTACTATGTTATATCATCGGTGTTATTATATTGCCATTATTATATTATTATTATTCTATTACTATTATATAATATTAATTATTCTATTTTAATATTATTACATTATTATACTCTATTATTATATTATACTATAATATTATATTACGATTCTATTGTTCTATTATATTATTACATTGCTGTTATATTTTATATTACATTACATTTTATAATATCATTATATTACACTATATTGCAATATGTTGTATTATATAACATTCTATTATGATCTATTCCCTTCTCTTCCTCCCTTCCGAATGGTGGAGCCCATTTCCCGTTTCCTATGGGTGTCCGAATGGTTCGACCCACCTCGTTGTCCCGAATGGCGGACTGAACCAAGTGCGACGGGAAAGGGGGGCGTGGCCAGGCTGAGAGGCCGAGACCAAGCCCTCGCCTCTGGAAGCCTTTGAGCTCCGAATGGAGCGAGTATAGACACCCACCGCGGGGCCTAGAGCGTCCTCATCCGGGCCTCTCTTCCGTTCCAAGCCTTGGAGAAACAGAGTGGAAGGTAATGATAGAAGGCGCTCTGCTGTCCCGCGGAGGCCTAGAGCGTCCCCATCCGGGTATCTCCTATTGCCTAGTGGGAGTCCCCAGAAGTGGCACCACCGAGTGGGGGGATAGAGCGGCACCAGACATGGCCCTGCGCAGGCTCCCTCCCTCCCTCCCTCCCTCGAGGGGGCGCCCTTCCCCACCCGCGCCTTCTCTTCTGCTCCGAGGCTGAGAAGGAGAAGCGTCCCAAAGGAATTCCCCGGATGTAGGGCCTTCCAGCGAGGGGATGGAAAGAGCGGAAGTGGAAGGAGGCGGGCCACCGAGAGGAGTGGGAGGAGCGTCGCGGGAAGAGAGGGAGGCCTCCTCGGCGCCCGGAGCAGGTAAGAGGAAGGCGGAGAGAGGCAGGCGGGCGGGCGGGCGCCTTGAATGGCCCCGCAGCTCCGGAGCCTGCCTGCTTCCTGCCTGCCTGCCTGCCTGCCTGCCTGCCTGCCGGAGTCCCATGGCCAGTTAACCCCCCTCCCCCCGGGCAGGAGGCAGCCAGGCTTTGGAGCTGCGGGGCCTGTCCCTCCCTCCCTCCCGCTCAGGCCTGTGTTTCCTTCCTCTCCAGGGAGCGATGCCGAGGACGGCGGTGAAGGAGGAGGAGGAGGAGGAGGAGGAGGGGCCTCGGGGCGCCGCTCCCTCCCTCCCTTTGAGGGGGTGAAGTGGCCCAGGCGTCCCAGCATGGCCTCCGGGGCACCCGGGCCGCCCTGACCGGCCGCGTCGCCCTCCTCGCCCCCGCCGCCTGCCTCTCCCCCGCCTCGGATGTCGGCCGCTCTGGCGCAAGGGCTCCGCGCTGCTCCCCGGGCCCCACGGACGGAGGGGGACGCATGGCTCCCCGGGGGTGGAGTGGCCGCCTTGCCTCCCATGGCACCCCCGCCGTGCCTTTGGGCCGGCCCCGGAGAAGGCCCGCGCTGCGCAGAAGACCCCAGGGGCCGGCACCCCGCCGCCCCCCACAGCGGGACTCCTGCGGGCGCCCCCCTCCCCTGGGACCCCCTGGAAGTCGCCTGTGGGGCCCAGGGGCAGGACCTGGGCATCGAGCTCCGGGACGAATGGGGCTCCGGAACAACGGCGGAGGACGACCACGGCTGCCAAGGGCTGGGCGGCCAAGGCGAGGAAAAAGTGGACCATTCCTACAGTCGCCTCGAAAGACACAACGGAAGCCAGGTGGGCGCAGTGACGGCAGAGCTCGGCCTCCCACCAACCAAAGATGGACCCGGGGTGGGTAGTGTGCCTGTGCAAGATGGCGTCTCCCCACATCAAAATGGTATCCCTTTCCTCCAAAATGTCTTCCCTCCCATCATAGATGATCCCTCCCTTCTCCAAAATGGTGTCCATCCACTCAGAAATATCCTTGTTCCGCCAACTGGAGATGGATCTGTTGAGAATCTACAAAATAGCATCTCTTCCCTCCAAAATAGCTTCTCCCATGATGCCCTTCCACCAACCAACAATGGATCTGGGGCAGTAAGTGTGGCTTTTCAAAACAGCATCTTTCCCCACCAAAATGGCATCCCTCCCCGCAGAAATATCATTCCGCCAACTAGAGACAGATCCAGTGCAAATCTACAAAATTGTGGTTCTTGTGAGCTCAGCCTCCTGCTAACCAAAGATGGACCCAAGGCACATAGCATCACATTACAAAATGGTGCCCCTCCTCTCCATAATGGCATCATTCCATCCACTGAAAGTGGATCCAATGGCAGCGCTACCCTTCAAAATCTCATTCTACTAATCAAAAGTAACACAACCCTACAAAATGGTGTTTCTCCTCTCCAAAATATTGTTCTTCCACCAACCAGAGATGGATCAATTGAGGATAGGATGTTTTTTCAAATTGGTGCCTCTCCCTTCCGAAATATCACTGTTTTGCCAACTGGAGACAGAACCATAGAAAACAGTACAACTCTACAAAATGCCATCGCTTCCCTTCACAATCCCATCCTTCCGCCCACCAGAGACCGGGATATGAACAATAGGAGATCTTCCCTTCCGATTGATGGAGAATCAGTCATGTTGGAGGAAGGAAACGAAACTCTTTCTGCAGAAAGCTGCAAGATAAACATTGATTCATATTCTCCCCTACTCCACCATGACCCTGAATCTGACAAAAGTGCGTCGTCGCAAGAGAAGCATCTGGAGACAACCAAGATGGCCGACAAGGATTTATTCTCTTTGCCAGTAGAGGCTGACCTCACTTCCGGTGTGTCTCTCGATGGAGAACGCCTTGGGGACTATAGGATACCTTTGCCCCTTAACAAAGAAATCCCACCCGCAAGTCAGAATGGCAATGAGATCTTTGGTCTTGAAACCAGGAGAAATAATATGGCGGAAGCATTCAAGCCTAGTGTCCCGTACGTAGACGACCTCTGCCTGCGCCTTGAGACATGGACCATTACGGAAGACACCGAAATAATTGCAGAAAGGGAAGTTGACAAGTCCAGTGAAATTACGCATATTTCGGTCCGTACACCTGAAGAAACTCAACAAGAGCAGGAAATGGATAATAGGACTCAAACTTCGTTCCTCACACCTGAAGGAACTCTAACATCGTCCGATGGAGACGCCTCTCTGAAAGAAAGTCCCGATCCTTCAGAGCCTTCTGTGGAGAAAGTGGAGAGGATGACCACTGGATTTCCTGCCGACGAGGAAGAAATCACGCGACCTTTCAAGATGATGGGAAATACTGCAGACGTTGGCGAAACTCTTCCTGACAATCCCTCCAAAAGGACAGCAAGTTCGGCTTTAAGAAATGGATGCTCGCTTCAAGATATCTCGATGCGTCCTCCTCTGAAATGCCTCAATGGCGTGTCTTCTAGTCGAACAAAACGGAGGAAAATACTAGAAACTGAGATCCCTTTCGGTGGATTTTCCAGACGAACGGAGAGCGTTGTGGACCATAATAGAGCCCTCCACCATCATTGGGGGTCGCCAGAATGGCCGAAAACATCTGTGGAAAGCTCCAGTCAACGACCGTTGAGCGAACCGATTCCCTCTCAAATTGTTCGGTCGATTCACAGCGTCCAACGATATGTCAACGATTGCCCTCTTCGAACAATAAAACTCCCATTTTGCTTATCAAAAATGGCCGCTGAAGTGCCACAAACGTCTGCATCCAATATGGATTCCCCTAGAAGGATGTCCGGAGAGTGTATTGCCTCCTTGGTGGACATTTTCAGGCCTAGCAAATGTGCTAAAGAGACGAGGCTTTTGAGGAAGCTGTCCGCACTCGCCGATACGATTTCACCTCCTTGGAGGTTGAAACCCGCCTCGAATATCCCTAAATTTGGACGCAAAATGATACCGGATCTGTTATCCTCTGTAGCGAATGTCCAGAAGTCCAATTTGCAGTCATCCTTCTCGTTATTTCCCCTCGAATCAGCCAACATTTGTATCTTGGACTCGAGATCGAAATTACCGTTCACCATGCCGTCATTCCAGTTCAAAATGGCACCCGCTCCTGTACAGAAATCAACGCTGTCTTGGAAAGAAATGCCCTTTGAGTGGACGTTCTCCTTCCTCTTGTCCCAAAGTATTACGGGTGTGATACCGAACTTGTCCCCCGTGAAAAAAGATGGTGGGTGCCCAGTCGGACTCCGGACCGTTCTGGCGCTGTTCTCGCCCGGTTATTCCCGCCTCTGGGCCCGGAAATGGCGCCTCCCGGTCCGGAGGCTGACCTTCTTCCAGTTCACGGGGGCTTCAAAGGACCCGAACTCGCTGCGCTTCAATCTCTTTGCATCCTTGCTCTCCACAACCTTCGACAGTGGGCTCCCCACGTGGAGACCCCTCGACCCTCCTTCCTCCAAAGTCCTGCCTCTCCGCTCGCCGCAGGAAGAGACTTCGGCGTCTTCGCCATTTCCGTCGCCGTGGATGTGCCTCGACCTCCAGAACAGGTAAAATCACCACCACCACCATCATCCCTATCTCTATATTGCTCCCTTGTGGCCACGCCTGAGGAATGCATCCACATATGACTGCAGAGCTAATCTCTCTGCTGTCCTGTTCGTTTTGGGGGGCATGTTTCCAGACCGGGGCGGGTTTTGTGCTCGGAAGACCCCAATAGTTTTAAGTTGGAGAGTAACGGGTCTATCCGCCACCTTTTGGTCCCGATCCATTTACCCCAGATAGGAACCTTTGTGGAATAAAGAAACAAGCATATGTTTGGGGTCACCCTATTTTTACGTCAAAGGCATGAGATGGAATCCTACGAATGTGTGTATTATATATGAATATATAAATATGCTTTTCCTTTCTTATTGGGTTGGAAGAAGCCAAACTAATTTCCTTGAGTTTAGTTCATCCCAAGGAGCCTCTACGCTGCTGAATTAATCTGGTTTGATGCCACTGTAACTCTGCTTTCTTCTTTGAACCCAGCTCTGCCATGTTGCCCCCGGCGACTGGAAAGTCGATGGAACTTCCTCCAAAGAATACCAGGTGAATCTCACACCCCCACCAATGTGTCATTGTCCTCTCTAGGCATTTCCTTAGTGCTCCAGTGCAACTCTATGGTATCCCTGTGCAGGAAGTCCTTCCTTTCCATAGGGTTTCATATTATTTATGGCCTTGTGTATCTATTTTCCACCAAATATGTCCCCTCTAAGCATTTTCTAGGTCCCTCCAATGCAACTCTAGGGAGGAAGTCCTTCGTTTTGTTTAACATTTTCTGTTATTCTCTCTCTCTCCTTCCCAGGTGGGAGACTTCCTTTTCCGCCTTGACGCCGACCTTCCTGTCGACCCCAGAGCCACCTTGGTCTCACCTTCCGGTCCCAGCATTTCCTGTCCGGAATCCATTGGAAGAACTGGAGGTCCCTGTCCCCGCCCCCCCTCAGAGCGTGAGTCCCCTCTAGGTCCTCCAGTCCAACTCTGTGGCATCCTTTGCATAGGAAGTCCTTCCCACTCATAGAATTAGATCCTATCCTGGGTTTCGTTTATCCACATTTCACAAAATATGTCCGCTCTGGCATTTCCTGTGTCCTCTATGGCATTGATATGCAGGAAGTCTTGTATTCCCGCCTCTGCTTCTCTGCCCGCAGGCCGAACCGGAGAAGAAGAAGCCAAAGAAGGTCTCCCAGATCCGGATCCGGAAGGCGATCCCGAGGCCGGACCCCAACCTGACCCCGATGGGCCTCCCGAGACCCAAAAGGTGGGATGCGAGGTCCACATGCATGGGACATGTAGTCCTCCCGGCCCTGATTGCGGGTCAGACGATGATACGGATCGGGCGGAGGATTGAAATGCCGTTTGCTTGACCCCTTCCCAGGTTGAAGAAGACCGAGTTCAGCTTGGAGGAGATCTACACCAACAAGAACTACAAGGCCCCCCCGGCCACAAGGTTCGAGCCCTGCAGCAGCAGGAAGGGTCGGCCATCTTGTAACTCCCTTTTGAGGCGCCCCCCCCTCCTGGGGGCGTTGGCCGTCCCGTAATGTCTCCCTCCCTCCCTCCCTCCCTCCCTCCCAGGTCCCTGGAGACCATCTTTGAGGAGCCCAAGGAGCGCCGCGGCGGGGGGGCCTGGCAGTGGGTCAGCCACCAGAAGCGCAGGCGCGTCCTCGACTTCCCGGACTTCACGCTCCCCCGGAAGCGCCGCCCGCGCGGGAGGCTCCGCCCGCCCCTCCAGGGCTTCACCCGGGCCCAGAAGGCCGCGCCGGGCGGGCGGGAGCTGGACGCCCTCCTCTGCCAGAGGCTCGCCGACCTCGAGGACTTCTGCGCCCGCCACGACCACCCCGGGAGCTGAGCCCCGTCCGTGCCCCTTGAGACCTGGACCACGGGCACCATCCCATCGGCCTTTCAAGGGGGGCTCCCATCCGAACCAGAGCCGGCCACGGGCCTTTCAGGATGGCCGCGTCTTCATACTCCTCCGAGAGCGATGGCCGTGGATGTCTTTTCAAGATGGCCGCTGCCCGCTGCAAAGTTCATCCGTTCCGCTTCTTGTTTGCAGAGGTTTTCTCGTTTCCTTCTGAACGAGTCGGATCAGGAAAAAAATCCCACTGATTTAAGCGTAGGACGTGAAGAAGATCCAAATGTATTTTGCTCCAAACACGTCTCGCTATTTAGTGTAGGAATGTTATATTTCACGAACTCTTACTTTTCTTCTCGTGTTTTGGGGACTCGTTTCCTTCCCAAACGAGCCTGGGATGAGCGCTTTTTTCCGACTCAATCAATACCTCCATTAACGAACTCTTACAGAACCCAACAAATTAAAGAGCAGTAATTAAATCGTAATTAATGAAACCTTGGGCCTTAAAAACTGGATTACACACAATTGTGCCTGAAAAAAAGAAGAAAATTATATATATTCCAGTCATTGAATTCCCCCCCCCACACACACAGACACACACATAGTCCCATTTTATGAGATTCGTCTCATTTTACGATCCTTTCAATCATCTTGTTTTTGATTATTTTCAGATCCTTTTTTGTCCCATAATGGGATTATTATGATGATTTTCCCGGAATGTTCCGTTTCTCGTTTTTTGTGATACGACCTGGGCCGTTGATGAATTGATCCATCTATATATATATTATATATATATATATATATAGCCTTTCCACACCCAACTTTTTTTTCCAATTCCTGGAACATTACGGAACTTTCTAGAATGTTCTGTTGCCCATTTTTTGCCGCTTTCCTTGAATGTGAATACTTTTTCTTTCTTTTTTTTCTTACCATATTTTGTTTGCGTTCTTTCTTTTCAGAATACAGTTACAGTTTTCTTTATTTCGAGGTTCCGAATGAGGGGTTTTTTTTGTTGATGTTAAATTTCCAGGCAAAGATGTCTATATTGAGTTATAAATTTGCACAACCAATTTCCCTCCCTCCCGTCGTGGATTTATAATTAATTCCTAGTAAACAAATAAATAAATATCAGAATATGAAAAGACGTCCTCGTTTTCCTCTCCCTTCCTCCCTTTTCCCCCCTTGTAATTTAAATTATGGAAAATATATTTAAAATAATAAAAAATAATAATTAACATTTCAAATAACGTGTGGTTTCTTTTGGCCAAAAAATTTGAAAAATCATTGTTATTTATTGTACGGAATCAATGGTAATATTGAGGTTTGTGATGGAAGAGATACCTGTTTTTATTTCTATCCGCCATTGGCTGCGTTTAGGGCTCTCTTGATGCGGGCGAACTACAACTCCCATCTGCCAAGGTATTCACAGGGCCCTTCCTTAATTAATTAACAAGAGGCGTTGCATCCGGAAATTAATCATAGGTATATAAACCTCAATAACATTTAATTAAAGGGTTGACACACGACTTTGCCTCGTTTGGCAACCTAATTGGCACCTATCGTCGGAGGGTTTAATTAATGTGCGGTTGGATAATGAGCGCGTAAACACTAATTAATTACAATTCTTCCACCCAGTGCAGGCTGTACACAGAAAATAATGCTCAGGAATGTATATATATATATATATATACACACACACATGCTGCTGAAGTCTGGGTGAGAATGGACTACAGAGGGCTCTGAGGAGATTCTCTGACTCTCTCCTCAAGCCTGCCTTCCTTCCTTCCTCCTGAGTCGACCTTCCTGGAGGCGCGAGGAGGCTACGAGAGCCCGGGGCTTGGGCTTGGGCTAGGCCTCGCTCCCGCCTTCCCTCCGCCCGGCCCTCGCTCCGCCCCCCTCCCCGGCCTGGGTCACCCCCCCCCCCGCCCGCGCCGCCTCCCGCTCCCCTTCTCCCGGTCTCTTCCCGGGAGACAGGCAGGCAGGCTCGCCGAGGAGCCACTAGGCCGCGGATCCAAAATGGCGGCTCCGGCCGTGACGGGTTCACTTCGCGCTGCGCTCCAGCCGGGGAAGAGGGCCGCGCCGGGGGCTCTTTTCCTCCGCCGGCAAGACAGGTAGGGACCTCGGCGGGGGGAAGAGGCAGGGAAAGGGCGGAGGGAGCCGGGGGTGGAGGCCGCGAGGCGGGGAAGCAACGCCGAGAACGGATGGCGGCGGATGAGCGTGAGGCGTGAAGGCCGCCGTTCATTCATTCACACACACAGGAGTCGCCTTAGGCCTCAGAGATGTTGTGAGGCCTCTTGGAAACGAGGCGAGTAGGATGTACATCTCCCTCTCTCTATCTATCCCTGTGCAATATATATAATGCTATAAAATAATATACCATCAGGTATATATAATGTCATATATATATATACATATATATATACACATAATCTACTCTCCATGCAGTCATGCCAGTGGCCACATGACCTTGGAGGTGTCTAGGGACAACGCCGGCTCTTTGGCTTAGAAATGGAGATGAGCACCAACCCCCAGAGTCAGACATGACTGGACTTAACGTCAGGAGAAACCTTTACCTTTACCTATACATATCTATAGTATCTAATATACATAAATATATAATATGTTATACTGTATCGTATATTACCATATGTATATTAGTATATATAAATTGTATGATGTTATATTACATTATATATCTTCTAGTAGATTAGATTATAATATTATATACATTATACTCCATTATATATTACTGTATGTGTATTAGATAATATATGTAATTTATATTCTCATATTATATTACATTGCATATCTGTTATGATATATACATTGTACTATACTATATATGAATTATATAATGTAATATAATATATCAAAATAAATTTTATATATATATATATATGTATATAATATAGATACGGTAATATATAATATAGTATAATGTATGTAATATTATATATGTGTGTGTGTGTGTACTCGTGTATGTATGTATGTATATAGATGGATAGATAGATCCTCTTTCAAGGCCTTCGTTCCTTGGGTTTCCTCATCGGCCCTAACGACCTTCAGGCCTATTAATATCCCTTTAATTAAGGACCATTTTAAGCCAGAGTTCAATGAGAGAGATGGGTCGGCAGGTTTCCCATGTCCCTTCAGTGGTTGGAATCACTGGGTTGCTGTGAGTTGTTTTCCGGGCTGTCTGGCCATGGCCCAGTTAAGTAGCATTCTCTCCTGACATTTCGCCTGCTTCTGTGACTAATGGCATCTTCAAAGGCTGAGAGGTCTGTTGGAAACGAAGGAAATGAAGTTTATATATCTATGGAATTAAGAAAGAACTCCTGTCTGTTGGAGGCAAGTGTGAACGTTGCCATTGGCCACTTTAATTAGCATTGAATGGCCTTGCAGCTTCAAAGCCTGGCTCCTTCCTGCCTGGGGGAATGAATCCTTTGTTGTCTTATTTTTCTGCTTTCATACTTATTATTATATTATTAGAAGGTATCATACTATTATTACTAAATGTATTTATATTATGTTATATTATATTAGAATTGTTTATATTCTCATTTATTATATCGTTCTGTATCTTGGCAGTCTCTGCTTCAGTCATTGTGTCTCAAAGGCCAGAAATGGACCCCCCGTTAAGATGCTAGCGAGACCCTCGTTGCTCAGATTCATCGGTAAGGATATTTATGGGTGTATATATGATAATATATATTAACAACACGATCAATAATAATATAACAATACTAATGTAATATAATATAATAGTGTATTATACAATAAATAAATACAGTAGAGTCTCACTTATCCAACACTCGCTTATCCAATGTTCTGGATTATGTTAATTTTATCAATATTTGTATGTATGTATTTTTATCCTTTACAATTTTAGCTTGTAAATCGCCTAGAGCATCTTGGATAGAGGGCGATTAATAAGTAATTAAATGATGATGATGATGATAGAGGATGATTATCCAAGGCATTTTTGTAGTCAATGTTTTCAATACATCGTGATATTTTGGTGCTAAATTTGTAAATACAGTAATTACTACGTAGCATTACTGCGTATTGAACTACTTTTTCTGTCAAATTTGTTGTATAACATAATGTTTTGGTGCTTAATTTGTAAAATCATAACCTAATTTGATGTTTAATAGGCTTTTCCTTAACCTCTCCTTATTATCCAACATATTCGCTTATCCAACATTCTGCCGGCCCATTGGATAAGTGAGAGACTACTGTACAATAATATAATCTAAATAAATATAATAATAAATATAATAAATAATACATGTAATATAATCTAAATGAATATAATAATAATATAATGATAAAACAAAAGTATTGATGTAATACAATATAATAGTAATCTTAATGTAATATAGTATTTTTATGTAATGTTAAGTGTTCATAATAATATGAATATTATAACTGTTTCTCTGGCTGGGCAGCGGAGCGGCAGGCGCACTCTGTGGCCTCGCGGGGGGTCCTGCGGTGGCGCCCCCTGCACTTCCTGTTGGCGACCGGGGGCGGGTACGCCACGTACCGAGGGTACCGGAGCCACAAGGAGAAGCAGCTGGAGGAGCAGGGCATCGAGGTCCCACCCAGGATCGCCCACCCCTGGGAGGTAAGCATCACCACCCCTTTGATCCGTATCGGTTATTGATCAGGATTGATTGTGGCCATTATTACTCTTTCCTATTTATTTTTTTTCTCAATGTTATTATTTATTATGTTTCTGTGTATATAATTATTGTTATTATTATTGAGGTAATAATCACTCTATTGATTAGTATTGATTCTAGCTATTGATTACTATTGATTATGGCCATTATCATTGTTTCCTATTTCTTATTTTTTTTCTCAATATTATTATTTATTATTTTTCTGTGTATATAATTATTATTATTATTATTGAGGTAATAATCACTCTATTGATTAGTGTTGATCATGGTGATTATTACTGTTTCCTATTTATTTCTTATTTTTTTTCCTCAATATTATTATTTATTATTTTTCTGTGTATATAATTATTATTATTATTATTATTGAGGTAATAATCACTCTATTGATTAGTGTTGATCATGGTGATTATTACTGTTTCCTATTTATTTCTTATTTTTTTTCCTCAATATTATTATTTATTATTTTTCTGTGTATATAATTATTATTATTATTATTGAGGTAATAATCACTCTATTGATTAGTGTTGATCATGGCGATTATTACTGTTTCCTATTTATTTCTAATTTTTCCTCACTATTTTTCCTGGGTATTTTATTATTATTATTTTGCATGATTTCCAGATCTATTTGTGTGTAGTCCAGAGTCCAAAGGCCCTGTTTGGGGGCGATGCTAATCCCTCTTCCTTCCCTCCCTTGGTGTTGGCTTCACCTTTGAGCCGGCCTGTCTTATCAATGGGCTTATTTCCCTCCATTGAGGCCCTGTTGTCATCAGCTCATCCTGCTTTGGCTGTCTTGTTGTTGTTGTTGTTGTTGTTGTTGTTGTTGTTTACCATCAAGACAGCTTTGCTCACAGGATGAGATATGATAGATATTCATCTTGGTATACACCTTGAGTTGTCATCATTGTGAAAGGAAGGCTTATTTTTAGTCATTTTACCTATTATTATTTGACATAAGTGATATAAATCATGCCAGCCACATGACTGTCTACAGACAACGCCGACTCTTTGGCTTAGAAATGGAGATGAGCACCAACCCCCAGAGTCGGATACGACTGGACAGGCGAAACCTTTACCTTTACTAATATAAAAATATAATCGAATATGTCAAAGAATAATAGGTAACATTATTTTCCTGGTGGCGCCGTCCCTTTAAGTGTCTCTTTCTGCCCCATAGAGCCAAAGGAACTCTCTGAACTTCTCTGGCTAGGAATTGGATGGTCAAAGGGTCACTGGGTTTGGGGGTCAGAGGGGTCGGCAGTGACCCCCTTGACCAACCCCTCAAAGAGAAATGGCGGGTTCATTGAGGAGAATGAGACTAAAATTAGACCGTTTTGGCACGGTCCTCCATGGGGCTCCCCTCCGCACCAATGGCAGAAGGAGGCGCCGGCCCTTTAAATCCGGGTCAGCCTTATTTATAAAAGCCTGGCTTCCCTTCCTCTCCCTTTGCACTCTGCAGAACCCTCCCTTCCTTCCCAAGGTACCTTGGCAGACAGATGAGCTATTATTATTATTATTATTATTATTATTACATCTATTACATCTAATATAATAATATTATTATATTACATATACTAAATATATTACTCATATAAATTGCACTATATAATATATTGTTATATTGCATATACTACTTGCAATATATTATTTTAATTATTTTACATAAATTATTATATTATTGTATTGCATATATTACATATTGTGTAGTATATTATTATATTGAATGTATTACATATATACTATATAATATTGTATCACATATATGACATATTATATATGTATTTCTATATTGCATATGTTAGCTATATTATTATTATATTACATTTAATATACTATATTATTATACTGCATATAATCTGTTATATTATAATTGCACATTTTATGTATTTTAAATTATTATATATTATTATTGTTATTATTAAAAGAGATTCTATGGATGCCTTCAAGGAAAGCTAATAATAATAATAATACTAATAATAATAGTAATAATAATAGAAATAATAATAATTACAATTGCAATGTCCTGATTGTTAATTAGAGTGTTCAGCTCAATAATAATAATAATAATAATAATAATAATAATAATAATAATAATAATAAATTAAATAATATATTGTAGTAGGTGACTGTTGACCCCTCTCTCTGTGTGTCTTCTTGGTGCAAAGTATCCCATGACTGGCCTTCCTTGGCAAACATTCCTTCCTGCCTTGTTTGCCTTGGGATACAACGGAGTCAGGCTAGATGACCTTTCCGCCAACCATTTATCTAGTGGATCATATGGACTTCCTTTGGAAAGGATGAGGATGACGACGATAAGTGTAGTCGTATATATTTAATAATGATTAATATTTATTAAATTATAAATATATGACATAATTATTCTATTTTAGAAATGTAATCATGTATAATCCTAGAATATATTAATAGCATATAGAAGAATGGACTCTAATAATAAATAATAGAATAAATAAAATAATAAATAATGGAATAATGTGACATAATTAATTTATAAGTTAATGAATATTATCATTGCATACAGTAGAGTCTCACTTATCCAACATTCGCTTATCCAAGTTTCTGGATTATCCAATGCATTTTTGTAGTCAATGTTTTCAATAAATCGTGATATTTTGGTGATAAATTTGTAAATACAGTAATTACTATGTAGCATTATTTCATATTGAACTACTTTTTCTGACAAATTTGTTGTATAACATGATGTTTTGGTGCTTAATTTGTAAAATCATAACCTAAGTTGATGTTTAATAGGCTTCTCCTTAATCTCTCCTCATTATCCAACATATTCGCTTATCCAACATTCTGCCGGCCCGTTTATGTTGGATAAGTGAGACTCTACTGTATAACAATATATCTATATATATAAAAGAGTGATGACATCAGGGCAGTGGACAAAACAACAAAACTACAGGCCCCCCAACCTCGAAATTTGACAACACAACCCATCATCCACGCCTCAAGGTTGATACAACAAAAAGAAAAGAAAAATAAAGTCCTAATTAGAGGGAGAGCAATAATTTTTTTTATCCAATTGCTGCCAGTTTAGAGGGCTAAGCTCTGCCCACTTGGTTGCCTAGCAACCAAGGGACAGCCAGGTTTCAGTTAGGGGACAGGCAGATTTAGGCCTCACTTAGACTTCTTCCACAGATTATCTAATTTGCACTGGATTATATGGCAGTGTAGACTCAAGGCCCTTCCACACAGCTCTATAACCCATTTATAATCTTATATTATCTGCTTTGCACTGGATTATCTTGAGTCCACACTGCCATATAATCCACTTCAGTGTGCATTTTATACAGCTGTGAAGAAGGGGCCTCATATAATCCAGTTCTAAGCAGATAATGTAAGATTATAAATATACAGTAGTCTCTCACTTATCCAACATAAACAGGCCGGCAGAACGTTGGATAAGTGAATATGATGGATAATAAGAAGGGATTCAGGAAAAGCCGATTAAACATCAAATTAGGTAATCGTTATACAAATTAAGCACCAAAACATCATATTATACAACAAATTTGACAGAAAAAGTAGTTCCATGCGCAGTAATGCTAAGTACTATTTACAGTAGAGTCTCACTTATCCAACACTCGCTTATCCAACGTTCTGGATTATCCAATGCATTTTTGTAGTCAATGTTTTCAATATATCGTGATATATTGGTGCTAAATTCATAAATACAGTAATTACTACATAGCATTACTGCGTATTGAACTACTTTTTCTGCCAAATTTGTTGTCTAACATGATGTTTTGGTGTTTCATTTGTAAAATCATAACCTAATTTGATATTTAATAGGCTTTTCCTTAACGCCTCCTTATTATCCAACATATTCGGTTATCCAACATTTTGCCAGCCCACTTATGTTGGATAAGTGAGACTCTACTGTACTGTATTTACAAATTTACCAGTAAAATATCACAATGAATTTGAAACACTGACTACAAAAACATTGATTATGAAAAGGCAGACTGTGTTGGATAATCCAGAACATTGTATAAGCAAATGTTGGATAAGTGAGATTCTACTTTGATATGAAATAATTTCTAGGATAGAATAATGCAGAACAATATAATCTCTAAAACCAGGACAGTAATAAAGAAATAAAGAAAGTAAATAAAGCAAGGAAATTGGAAATTCCACAAAGGAAACAATCAGGGCCAGCTAACACCTCCCAAGAAAGGATTCTTCCAGAAAGGAAGCTGAGAAGGCAGTGAAGCACTATGTATTACCAAAGTCATTATTATTACTATCATTACTATCCTTACTATTATTATTATTATTATTATTATTATTATTATTGTGTTGCGGTCAACCGTGAAAATGAATACAATCTGGCTCCAAGTATTCAAAAACACTAAAATCAGAATATATAAAAATTAATGTGGTATAATAAAACAGAACAATACAATCTCTAAAATCAGAACACTAAATAAAGAACAACACTCTGAAAATAGGGGAATTCCACACAGAAAACAATCAGGGCCAGCTAACACCTCCCAACAAAGGATTCCCATCATCAAAGTCTGGCCAATCCTCTGTTTTCTCAGGGCCACAGACAGTAGAAGCACATAAAATATTGCAAACAACACCACTCTGAAAACAAGGCAATTCCAGACAGGAAAGAATCAGGGCCAGCTAACACCTCCCAACAAAGTATTCCCATCATCAAAGTCTGGCCAATCCTCTGTTTTCTCAGGGCCACAGACAGTAGAAGCACATAAAATATCGCAAACAACACCACTCTGAAAACAAGGCAATTCCAGACAGGAAAGAATCAGGGCCAGCTAACACCTCCCAACAAAAAAATCACTCAGGGAGGAAACAGCTAGGCTTTAAATCTGCAAGGCCATTACATCCTAATCATTTTTCCTAATTGCAGCATTCATACTTGCCTCCAACAGACAAAAAAAAAAAACAATCAGAAATATTGTATATTCACAACCTTTAGGAAATAATGTCCCCTGATGGCACAGCATGTTAAAGCGCTGAGCTGCTGAACTTCTGGACCGAAAGGCCACAGGTTTGAATTGGGGGAGCGGAGAGAGCCCCCACTGTTAGCCCCAGCTTCTGCCAACCCAGAAGTTCAAAAACATGCAAATGTGAGTGCATCAATAGGTACTGCTCCGGCGGGAAGGTAATGCCGCTCCATGCAGTCATCCCACATGAGTCTACGGACAACGCCGGCTCTTCGGCTTAGAAATGGAGATGAGCACCAACCCCCAGAGTCAGACACGACTGGACTTAATGTCTGGGGAAAACCTTGACCCTTGACCTTAACTACCACCAATTCCTCAATACTTTATTTCCCAGACCACCAGACTTCGCCACAGCAACGCGTGGCCGGGCACAGGTAGTAATATTATATAATAATATAATAATTAAATTATGAGTATCCTTAGGATTCCCCTGAATTCTTCTGAATGGAGGCTCCAGGCGGTCCTACTTATGAATGAATGAGTGAGTGAATGAATGAGTGACGTCACCACTCGCTCTCTCTCTCTCTCTCTCTCTCTCTCTCTCTCTCAAGACTGAATGACGTCATGTGCCGGCCTCTTCCTCCTCCTCCATCGGGGACCTGGTGAGCGACGCTCCTGCGCCCCTTTTCCCGGGGGGGGGGGGGGGCGTCCCCTTCCGCCACCCGTCGGCCTGACCTTTTTTGCTGTGTGTTTGTTTGTGTGTTTGTGTCCAGGCTGTCCTTGCAGTGCCTGCGGGGCCCCCCGTGGCCCCTGGCCCTCCTCATCCTCTCCAGGGTAATCCATAGGACCAACATCAACATCATCATTATCATTATCATTACAGCAGTGTTGTTGTTGTTATTGTTGTATATCTAGGGTGATGCTGCGGCCAACACTGGGATGGAATGAATATCTATCTATTGTCTAGGAAGAAACATGTGATGATGCAGGATGATGATGATTTATATTTATTACTATCATAATATATTCTTATTACAGTAGAGTCTCACTCATCCAAGCCTCGCTTATCCAAGCCTCTGGATTATCCAAGCCATTTTTGTAGTCAATGTTTTCAATGCATTGTGATATTTTGGTGCTAAATTCGTAAATACAGTAATTACAACATAACATTACTGAGTATTGAACTACATGCTCTGTCAAATTTGTTGTATTAACATGATGTTTTGTTGCTTAATTTGTAAAATCATAACCTAATTTGATGTTTAATAGGTTTTTCCTTAATCCCTCCTTATTATCCAAGATATCCGCTTATCCAAGCTTCTGCCGGCCCATTCAGCTTGGATAAGTGAGACTCTACTTTATTTATGTTTTATATGTTTATGTATTATGATTATGATTATTTATTATTTATGGTATTTTTTATTTTATATTATTATTGTTGTTTTTATATTATTTATGGTATTATTTAAGGAGTCCCGGTGGCGAAGTGCGTTAAAGCACTGAGCTGGAGACCAAAAGGTTCCAGGTTCAAACCCTGGGAGCGGCGTGAGTGGCTGCTGTTAGCTCCAGCTCCTGCCAACCTAGCAGTTCGAAAACATGCCAATGTGAGTAGATCAATAGGTACCGCTCTGGCGGGAAGGTAACCTTGGCGCTCCATGCAGTCATGCTGGCTACATGACCTTGGAGGTGTCTACGGACAACGCCGGCACTTTGGCTTAGAAATGGAGATGAGCCCAACCCCCGGGGTCAGACATGACTGGACTTTACCTTTATTATTATTGTTTTTATATTATTTATGGTATCATTTATGTCATATTATTTATGATATTATTTATTTCCTATTAATATTACCTATCTTATTACTTATATGATCTTATTCTTACGTTGTTGTTGTTGTTGTTGTTCCGGCTGACGGGCGTGTGTGCTTGTGTGCAGGTGTGGCTGTACCGCTCTCTGCCGACGCGGCTGGTGTCTCGGGCGTGGGGGCGGCTGAGCCGCGTGGAGCTGCCGGTCTGGCTGCGGGGCCCCGTCCTGGGCCTCTACGCCTGGGCCTTCGGGGTGGACCTGCGCGAGGCCGCCGAGGAGGACCTGCGACACTACGCCTCCCTCAGCCACTTCTTCGCTCGCCGGCTCAAGCCCCACGCGCGGCCCCTCCACGCCGCACACCCCGCCTCCGCCTCCGCCTCCGCCTCCCCCCTGGTGAGTGAGGGAGGGGGGGAGGGAGGGAGGGAGGGGGGGGGCTCTCCTCCGCCCACAGGGTCACGCCCCTCTCCCCCCCTCCCCTCCCCGGACGCAGGTCAGCCCCTCGGACGGCCGGATCCTGAGCTTCGGGCGGGTGCGGAACTGCGAGGTGGAGCAGGTCAAGGGCGTCACCTACTCCCTGGAGGACTTCCTGGGGCCCCTCCCCCACACACACCTCCCCCCCCGGGCACCCCCGCCCCACCACCACACACCCTCCGGTACGTACCCGTATTAGCCATTATTGGGCCTCCTTTGGCGGGTGGTCTTGCACGGCGGCCATCTTGCACGGCGGCCATCTTGCACGGCGGCCATCTTGCACGGCGGCCATCTTGCACGGCGGCCATCTTGCACGGCGGCCATCTTGCACGGCGGCCATCTTGCACGGCGGCCATCTTGCACGGCGGCCATCTTGCACGGCGGCCATCTTGCACGGCGGCCATCTTGCACGGCGGCCATCTTGCACGGCGGCCATCTTGCACGGCGGCCATCTTGCACGGCGGCCATCTTGGTCTTCCTTCCTTCCTTCCTATCATTATTATACATTGTGTCCCTGCCACTCTCCCTGTCCCTCCCTCCTTCCTTCTCGCCAGGCCCCGCCTCCTCCTCCTGCTCCTCCTCCTCCTCCTCTGGCCCCGCCCCCTCGGCCTCGGACTCCGCCTCCTTCCAGCAGCGCCTGGTCTCCGGGGAGGGCCGCGACCTCTTCCACTGCGTCATCTACTTGGCCCCCGGGGACTACCACGGATTCCACTCCCCCACGGATTGGCGGGTGGCCCTCCGGCGCCATTTCCCAGGTGACTCCTCCCCTCCGCCTGCCTACCGCCTTCCTCCCCATCGGGCCCTGCCATCCCATGGAGTCGAGGGTCAACTCAAGAGTCAGTGCTCAAGATCCGTCCTCTTGAGTCAGACCTGGGTCCAGGGATCCTTGGAGAGAGGAGGTTGCAGGGCTCACGTGTGCCTTGGGGGGGTGTGTGTGTGTGTGTGTGTTTCTTATGTCCTTGCGATGGTGGTGACGCGTCCCCCCCCCCCCCCCCCGCTCTGGGCAGGCTCGCTGATGTCGGTGAGCCCGGGGGTGGTGCGCTGGGTGCGCTCCCTCTTCTGCCACAACGAGCGGGTGCTGCTCTGCGGCTGCTGGGAGCACGGCTTCTTCTCGCTCACCGCCGTCGGCGCACAGAACGTGGGCTCCATTCGCATCTACTTTGACCAGGTCAGACCCACGGAGGGGGGGAGGGGGGGCGGGAAGGGAGCGCCTGCCTGCGCCTTGGTTGGCTGGTCCCACTAAGGCCCCGAATTGGCTCTGATGGGTCGGGACCCAAACGTGTCAGATATGTTTGTTATGCTGTAACTTAAAATTATGGGGGTCTTTGAAGCGGGAAGGCCACCCGCTTTTGCAGCCAGTGTCCAATGTACATTTGTTGGTTTGTTCCACTAAGGCTCCCCATGGGCTTTGATGGGTCGGGACCCAAACGTGTCAGATATGTTTGTTATGCTGTAACTTAAAATTATGGGGGTCTTTGAAGTGGGAAGGCCACCCGCTTTTGGAGCCGATGCCCAACTCTCTCTCTCTCTCCCTCCCTCCCTCCCCCCGTGCAGGAGCTGCAGACGAACCGTCCCGGGGACCGCGCGGGCTCCTTCCGGGACGTGTGCTTTGGGCCGGAGGGGGGGGAGGTCCCCGGGGGCGTGGGGCGGGGGCCGGGGGGCGTGGCCCTGCGGCGGGGGGAGCCCCTGGGGGAGTTCAACCTGGGCTCCACCATCGTGCTCCTCTTCGAGGCCCCCGCCCACTTCGCCTTCCGCCTCCGCCCCGGGCAGAAGATCCGCTTCGGGGAGGCCCTCGGGGACGCCCCCCTCCCCAAATGAGCCCACCAGGCAGCGGCCATCTTGCCCTGGCCACCCACCCACGGGACTGCTGCTGCCACCGCCACCGCCACCCGTTTTGGTTTGGGGAAATACAGTGCACGGGGCGGCCATGCTGTGGGGGGAAGAAGAGAAGAAACAACTATCAATACCCATTTTGTTTTTGGGATAAATACATTGCACTTTTGTACATTTTGTTTCCACACACAAGTGGTGGCCATTTTGTGTGGGGAAATGGAAGTAATAGCCTATGGTGGCCATTTTGTTTTGATAGCCATATTGTTTCCACACATAAGTGGAAGCATTTTTTTTTGAGGAAAGGGCACGTGTTGTCCATTGTGAAGAAAGAATCTGTGCCAACCATTCTGTGTGGGGAAAATGGAAGAAATACCAGCGGTGGCCATTTTGTTCTGGGGAAAAGTATACTGTACTTGTCTGGGATGAAGAAGAACCAGTGGTAACCATTTTATGTGTGGAGGGATAGGATAAGAGAGTGCACTTGGTAGCCAGTTTTGTGGAGAAGAAGAAACCAGCCATGGCCATTTTGTTTTTGGGGAAAATTCATTGCACATGGCAGCCCTTGTGTATAGGAGGAAGAACCATGGGAAAGAAAATTACAAAGGGCAAGAAATGTCTTTGGGAAGGATTGAAGAGAAAAGTAGTGGCCGCTATTTTGTTTTGGGGAGAATAACAAAAAAACAGAAATGATAACCATTTTATTTTGGGAAGAAAATATAAAAATGGGGGATTTTTCTCTTTTTCACCTGGCTTTCTTTCTCAGCGGGAACTGAGCAGAGAAAAAAACAAACTTCTTCAGTCTGACATCTCATTTTTATATGTCTCATTATAATAAAAATATGTTTTTCCTGAGCCTTAAAATATATGAGTCTATCTATCGATCTATCTATCTATCTGTGTGTATCTCTTTGTTTGACAAAGGAATGTAGTGGAAGGCTCCTCCCTTTGGCGACACCTAGTGTTCGGTGTTATATTGGAAACTTATAGTCCTGTCTGTCCAATGTGTTGAGGGCCTTTCCGATTTCCTGTAGCAGGCTTCGAGGGTGAGCTGGGAAAGAAAGGAAAAGGAATGCAGGGGAGACTTTTATTATCTCTCTGCATAAAGTGATACCTATTTATCTACTTGCTCAGTCAACAGATAAAACAATACGATGACAGCATATATAATTAGAACAATATCAGTAAAATAACATTCATAAAATACATCAGCAAGCATCAGGAGTAAATGATGGGGCTATTAAGAAATTACAGGAAAGGCAGGGATGTGCAGAAACACAAGGCAATGAGATTCAGGAGTAGGGCAAAGAAAGGCTGTGAAAACATGGCTGTGTGCACAAGCTTTTAACGAGTAATATGATAACATCAACATGATACGATTGAAGGTTGAAGCATGAGGTTTTTAGACAAATGGATCTAATTTACATATGTTTTAATTGTTATAGTGTATTTTAATGATGTATTTTTATGGTTTTAATTGATGATATGTACTGTTTGTGTTTTATTATTATGTTCTTGGCATTAAATGTTGCCTACTGTTGTAAGCCACCTTGAGTCCCCCCGGGTGAGAAGGGCGGGGTATAAATGCTGGAAATAAATAAATAAAGTGCCAAGGGTTAGGGCAGTCAATAGTTAAGACTGGATGGTATTACTGAGTCAAGATTAAGCCTCAACTTCTTGGCCTTCCCTTTCCAATCTCTCTGCATAACAAACACAGCAGAACTGAGCTCCAACTAACTTACTGGGGGAGTTTAGGAACTGACTCCACATGGCAGAAGTTGTAGTTCACCCTGCATCAAGTCAGAGCCCTGTGACTCCTACTGTAAAATGTAGAGGAGTTGTAGTTCACCTACACCCAGAACGCTAGGAACCCAAACAACAATGGCTCTGGGCCAAACTTGCTATGCAGACCCGATAGGCCCAGATTTGTATACTGGTCGATTTGGAGGGGAATTGGCCTGGACATTTGGGAGCCGTAAGTACTGGGATGTATACCTGCAATCGAACCCCACCAATGATGGACCAGGACCACACTTGGCACACAGAGCCTCCATAACCAACAGAGCATATTGGACAAGTTTGGGGAAAATGTTTATTTATATCCTGCCTCCATCTCCCCCGAAGGGGACTCGGGGCGGCTTACAGCAAAATCAGATACAAAACAATGATAAAATATGAAACATCAAAGAACAATAACAAAAACCAATAATAAAAAGCCTGGGCTGTGGCGCAAGCTGGTGAGCAGCCAGCTGCAGCCAGCTGAGACCAATCACTCTGACCAAGAGATCATGAGTTCGAGGCCAGCTCGGAGCCTGCGTTTGTGTTTGTCTTTGTTCTATGTCAAGGCATTGAATGTTTGCCTTATATGTGTAATGTGATCCCCCCTGAGTCCCCTTTGGGGTGAGAAAGAAGGGCGGAATAGAAATGCTGTAAATAAATAAATAAAAAATAAATAATATATACACAATAACCGGGGGGAAAACCCAACAGAGTATTAAAAGATCGAATAAAAACAATGAGGTTGCAATAGTAGATAAGCAAGGTGCCCATTATGAGTAACAAATTCGTAAATAGATAAAGTGCAATAGATTCATTTAAGATCACATTAGGTAGGGAGGAGCCCTGAATTAATGTCAAGTTATCAGGAAAAGAGCGACCAATACAAAAGGTCGAGGAGCATAATTGTAATTATGATGGGGATGGGCGATCTTAATCAAAGGCCTGTTGGAAGAGCCAGGTTTTCAGGCTCTTCCTGAACACATCCAAGGTGGGGGCTTGCCTGATCTACCTGGGGAGCGAGTTCCAGAGCCGGGATGGGGGCCACGATGGAGAAGGCCCTCTCTCTCCCTCGTCCCCACCAACCGCGCTTGTGACGGAGGCGGAAGCGAGAGGAGGGCTTCCCCCGACGAACGAAGAGACCGTGCAGGTTCATAGGGGGAGAGGCGGTCACGAAGGTAGGGGGGTCCCGAACCGTGCAGGGCTTTGTAGGTGAGTACCTGCACCTTGAATTGGGACCGGAAGGTGAACGGCAGCCAGTGGAGCTCCCTAAACAAGGGAGTAGACCTCTCCCTGTAGGTTGCTCCGTTTAGTCTGGCTGCCGGTTGTTGGACTATTTGTAATTTCCGGGCCATCTTCAAGGGCAGCCCCAGGTAGAGCGCATTGCAATCGTCCAGCCTAGAGGTGACTCAGGCGTGGACCACCATGGCCAAGTCAGACTTCACGAGGTACGGTCGCAGCTGGCGCACAGGCTTTAGTTGTGCAAAGGCCCTCCCGGCCACGGCCGACACCTGAGCCTCAAGAGTCAGCCCCGAGACCAGGAGGACCCCCAGACTGCAATGGACCTGCGCCTTCGGGGGGAGTGCGACCCCATCAAGCACAGGTGGCCACCCAATACCCCGGTCAGACATGCGACTGGCCTCGAGGACCTCTGTCTTGTCGGGATTAAGCTTCAGCTTATTCGCCCTCACCCAGCCCATCACAGCCGCCAGGCACTGGTCCGGTACCCGAGGGGCTTCCTTGGAGTTTGGTGGAAAGGAGTAGTAGAGTTGGGTGTCATCTGCGTAGAGATGGCACCCAACTCCAAATCCCCGGATGACCTCACCCAGCGGTTTCATGTAGACGTTGAAAAGCATGGGGACAGAATGGAACCCCACAGGTGTCCCCCAGCTTCACCAACTGGGAACGGCCCTCCAGGAAGGACTGGAGCCACTGCAGAGCAGAACCCCCAAGGCCCATCCCAGAGAGCCGTCCCAGAAGGAGACCATGGTCGATGGTCTCGAAAGCCGCTGAGATGTCCAGGAGAACCAGCAGGGTCACACTCCCCCTGCCCAGCTCCCTGCGGAGGTCATCCACCAAGGCCACCCAAGCCGTCTCGGTGCTGAACCCAGGCCTGCAGCCGGACTGCGATGGGTCCAGAAAATCGGTGTCATCCAGGAAACCCTGCAGCTGAGAGGCAACCACCCGCTCCAGGACCTTGCCCAAGAAAGGCAGGTTCGAGATTGGTCTGAAGTTGTTTAAAATAGAAGAATCAAGGGAAGTCTTTTTCAATGTAGGTCTTACTATGGCCTGCTTAAGGCATGTTGGAAATTTCCCTTAGAACAGCAAGGCATTTATGATGGTCGCAAACCAATCAACTACCTAAAACGATAAGTTATGAACTTGTTAACTGTGTCTTAGAAAAAATGTCTTAAGTTAAGAATGTATATGAATTTTTGGGCTGTTCTGACAGTTTTGAGAGAGAGTGTGTGAAAATGCTTAACAACTAACCACTAATCAGAGAACCTGTTGACCTTGTGTGAATGAGGTGTATGTGTTGAATTCAAAATGCATAAAGAGTTATAAACAATGTTAGTAGATTTTAAAATATATGTTGGACATGTGAATTTAATGAAAAAAGATGACAATTGAGTGATGTGATTCTAAATAAGAAGTGTAGAGTGATTTTGGTTAAATCATTCTGTGTGTAAATATCTGCTATTTCCTGAAATGAGAAAAAATCCTGGTTTCTGTGTGCTGTGCATTCTGACCTGGAAAAATGTCTTGAGAAAAAGCCAACATGTTTGTTCAGAAGTAATTCGGAAGCTGTTGATATCTTTTTTTCTTTCTTTTTTTTGAAAAAAAGGTGGTCTTAGGCTTGAAAAAAAATTCCTTGTTTTGAAAGAACAATGCTTCAGTGTTTTTGGAGAACATGGTGATACAACAGATAAGAGCTGGACATTTGCCCAGAAATTGAATCTCAAGAAGAAAAAAATGAGCCTGAACAAGTGTACTTTTGAAAACTCAAGCCTCTGTGGGCTACTCCCCCTTTTTCTGTTCTACAGACTGTTTAAACCCCTTACAGGTTATAGGGAAATGTTGGAGGTTCTTTTTTGCAGCACTTTGGAATACAGGTGGTCTTGGTGAGTCAAGAAGAAGGAGAAGGAATGTGAATGAATGTTTTGGAGAGGAGATGGATACTGAAAAGAGAGGACAAGGAGAGGAGTTATTGGTTGTGGAGACTTTGTATGCGAAACTGTCACAAGTTGGCAGTGCAAAAAAAAAAATATATTTATTTTTGGAAAAAAATTGATCCCATATTCCTGACACAGAAGGATTAAGAACTGACATTGATTTTTAAATTTTTGATTGACATTTTATTCAAAAAGGGAGTTAGTGCCCAAGTGATAAAAAGTTATCCTTTTGAGAACCAAAGACATGATATAATTGGCTACATCTCATGTTGCTTCATAATAATTTTGTGAGATTTGGATTCTGGACTTTGTGATTTTGGCCCAACTCTTTCTAAAGGTTACGGAAAGGGAGGACTAGGACTTTTGTAAACGGGACATTAGATCATGCAAATAGGGGCATTTTTTCCATCGCCCCCAGCCTGGATTTTGCCAGATTTGAGAAGCAGCAGGAGGCTTTTCAACGTGTG
The DNA here is from genome assembly GCF_035594765.1 of Anolis carolinensis. Taxonomy (NCBI): domain Eukaryota; kingdom Metazoa; phylum Chordata; class Lepidosauria; order Squamata; family Anolidae; genus Anolis; species Anolis carolinensis. The sequence goes on from NC_085848.1 coordinate 1,305,984, forward strand.
TTACTAACAAATTTTGATCTGTTAAAGCTGAAGAAAAAGAATGTAGCAACGAGACGGTGTAAAAGGGGAATTGAGTAAGTTTAACACTGCAGCAGGACTGGAGTGGAAGATTGCATTGCAGCAAGTGGATAGACGATTGTTAAATCGTTTGCGGAAAAGAAAAGAAAAAGATGCAGAGAAGAAAGATTTTGTTGGATTTCAAGACAGATGAGTGTGTTGTCAAAGGCACAACCTCTGAGGAGGCCTGCCGTGGATGTGAGCGAAACGACTAGAGAGAGTGCTTCAAGAGCCATACAGCCTGGAAGGATGAGTATTTCCCTCCCCTTCTTTTCCCTCTCATTGTTTTTTGCTACAGGTCCTGAACTCCTGTATGGGATAAACCCAGAAGTCTATGAGACATGTTTATTGAGAGGCCTGGGAGGGCCTATAGGTGTTGCTGAGTGCTAAGGCTGTGATGGAGTGTGGCATCAGGCTGGAGGCTGTAAGGGCTGACCAACTCAACAACATACAATTTGCTATTTTGACCCAACGCTCCTGGTTAGGACCTTTTGTAACGGGACATTGCAAATAATTCGGATTTTTGCCGGATTTGAGAGACAATGAGGGACTTTTTCATATGCCATCTAACAACCTTGCTTTTTAAGCCAAAAGGAGGATATAGCACGGAGACAATGTGACAAAGAATAAAATAAGTTAACCATTGCAGCAGGACCAGAGTAAAAAGGATTGCTGCAGATCGCGAAAGAAGGCCCATGGAGGAATCATTTCTCAAGAGGCCATGGAGGGGTCGTTTGGGAGCTGAATAGTGGCCTACCTGCCCCACCCGTAGAGAGAAGGGATTTCAACAAGATTGGCCGAGACAAAAGTGATGCCGAACAGGATGATCGACAGATGGGTAATCCGTCCCCCTCCCCCGTCCCCCTCTCACTATCTTTCTGCTTTCTGTTTCAGCTTTTTGGACTCCTGTTCCTAAATTGGAGATCCATAAGGCATTGTTACTGAGAGGCCTGTTTTCCAAAATTGGAGATCCATGAGGCATTATGACTGAAAGGCCTGTTTTGGAATCCAAAACCCGCAGGGGTTGAGTCTACCCCACACCACATGCTGGGTATACTGGGTATGACAGCTAAAGCCCTGTGAGAGATGGAGATTTTCTTTACAGACTTTCCTGGACACAGAGATTACCAGAGACTGGTTAGACACAGAGACTAGAGACTAGATTGGACGAAAAGAGACTTTCTTCAAATTAACTGAACATTATTCCTTTGATCAAGGAAGAGGAAACACACCCCCAGTTTGACTTTATGCCAAAGACTGAAAAGACCTGAAAGTTGGACATGTATGTGAATGGCCACCTCTGGCCCTAGCAACGAATCCATCATCGGAAGAAGCCAAATGACTGGGGCTTGATCAAAATTCTACCTTTCTAGAACTTGAATAAGTTTTACTGCTGAATTGTTAGAGTGGTTAATACTGCCATTGATTCTGATTATTAGCTTGATAGCTTCCATTTGCTTCCATTGCTCCTGTCAAGATGTAGAACTGTTGTTTTAAAAATTGCAGAGGTGATGTCATTGAATTGGTTAATCCTTCACACCCCATTACAGCAGAATGGGAGAGAAATACATTACACAAATTGATAAATGCCATGACAGAAAGATTGCAAGCATGTTCACATGGCCTTCCAATCACACTCAGGGATGGCCCATTATGGCAGGTCCACACTTAACCCTACGAGGGAGAAACACCACACACCTGCAAACAGTACCACATTCCACTCTGTCTTCTGTAAAAAGTTGCTCCCTAATGTGAAGTGCAACATTTTCATACACCTGAAAACAGCCCATTTTCCAAACACCACACCAAAGACAACAGATCCCAGTCATTTTGTTTTAAGGAGGGGAGGCCTTCATCCCCTTTAGCCCCTTTGTACATCACTTGACTCAGCCCAAACCTCACTGGACCCTCACAAAAACCATACCCCAATACCCTAGATGTGACTTCATTGCATTCCTGTCAGACATACAGGACACAGACATCTGCAACCAAGCAGAACTTGACATGTGCAGACAACTCCACATTACATTGATACATAAAGTCGCTGGCAGGATTGGACCAGGACTGCACTGGATTTGTGGGAGTTGGGCAGGAAAGACACTGCCCCCAGACCGTAATTCTTGCAGGATGGAAATCCTCTGACATACAACAGCCACCTGGGCATGAGACAAATAATCTGGCTGAGCCACAGTTAAAAGGTGACACATACAATCTTGTCTAGCTCTGAACGTTAGACAGAATCCAACGCATTCCAGCAAAAGCTAGAGAAACTGGCAAACTACATGATAAGAGGTTTGCAATCCCTCCAACTGGGAGCAGACTCTTTCGCCAACACCCTGATGCTACACAGATTGGCAATTGTACAAAATACAACTTGTTGTCATTCAGGACAAATCAAAAAGGATGTATCCAAAATACACCACATAGTACATTCAGAACTCATATTGGTAGAGTTCGCTCACCTCTTGACTTCCTGACCTACAGTGAGTGAAGGCACTGGTCATGTTTGAGATTGCAATTGTCATAATGTTATTGATATTCTTGTGTTGCTTCACTGTGATAATATATGCCAATAGAGCTACGCTATCCTTTGCAGTGGCCCTTTTAAAGACAGAAGACATACAACTCTTTGATGTTGTTTCCTAGTGAGATCACAGGAACTACATCAGAGAATCCAGAGTTGGCAGAAACATCCAGAGTGGATGCGGAGGATTGGCCACAGAACAGGGGGTCACTGTATGGCGATAGTCTGATTGCTTCTTTGCTCTGTGTGTGTGCAATCTTGATTTTTCGAAGACTTTCAGCTTCGAAAAAAAAAAGGGAATGAGAGGGACGTGGGTTTAAAAAGAAATTTTCAAAGATACTTGTAATGACTATAAGTCCCATATGTTTTGATTGACCTAAGTTGCAAAAGGCCTGTGTTTGAGGAAGGCCTGCGCTTGAGAGAAAATGCTGGTGTTTGGGAAAAGAGTTGTTCCAGAGAAAAGAAGTTACTTTCAAATAATAACAATACATCAAGTCAGAACCGGTTCCCATACGATTTCGAGCATATACTTGCAACAAGTCAGGGTCAGTAACATGAAAGCACCATTGTCTAAAGAGTTACATGTTGTTACAGCATAGAAAACCAATGGGATTGCATGATGGTCAAGATGCTTGTGACGAAGACAACATTAGACAAATGGGGTGAATGATCTTTGTAAGCCAATAAGGATATGCTTGCTAATTTCTGTGGAGGTGATAAAACCCTCGCAACCATTTTGGAAATTCGGACAAATCCTTTGATTGCATGTATGCATGTATTTGTCTCATTGCTATGGCCACGCAATAAATAGTTCTTTTGCAGTTTGAAGATCCAACTTTTGTGGTGTTTTTCCTCGCCCTCTTCACAGAAAAGGGGCCTCCTGCTTTTGACTTTGGATTGAGAGGAGTATTTTTACATCTTTTACAACCTTGCCCCTTCAGTGCTTGACTCCTACCTCAACATGGTGATCCACAGATTGTGGCTCTCTGATTTTCTCCACATGCTTTCTAAAATTCCATGAAAGGTGGAAAGACATGGTGAACCTCTTTTTCAAAAAGAATAAAGAAATATTCATAACCTAGTTCCACACCATAAGCAAATGCAGTCCACAATCTCATCCACTATTGGCACTGTTATTTACTGGATTTATGGTAGAAGATAAATTGATGTAGATTTGGATCTTTGTCATCTAGTCTCAATAAAAAGGTTCATCTTCATTTCTTAAAGATTCTTGACTCACTTGTCCAAGGGAAGGAAGTGTGTTGACCTAAGTAACCAATTTGAATAGCATGCTTCATATGGTGCTGACAGTTTCAGACACTGAACACATAAAAGCATGCCAACCAACCAAAGTCCTGCATTATTAGTTTTTTTCAATTGCTTTCCCCCAAATCAATCATACTGTGTTCTGACAAATCATTAATTCAAAATGTCTCCTTCCCCTTAATACAGAAACAAATGTTTTCAGTGTTCTTGAAGATTTTTAACATTACATGAGAATATTTCCCCTTTATCTCCTTCCAAAATGACATTTTAATAATGTGTAAAGAAGTGCTTTTCCCTGTCTGTTCTGTATATCAGCTGCCACAGATAAAGTTTTTTTTGTACCCTTTGCTGTAAAGGTGGTTGATATGGGAAGCTTCATTTAGTGAGAAAGAGCTAAACATCCCATCCTTTAGAAATGGCTTTGGTGCCTGGATGTATCTTTCAGACAGATTGTAGACATTTTGCTGCTTAAAACCAACAAGATAATTGCCCCTTCTTCAGTTCATGATTACAAACAGGGTGGACATTTAATTTTAATTCAGCACTTTGCTTCTGTGACCATCTCATCAAGTAGACCTGAGACTTGGTTAGAGAGGCTCAGAAATCAATTCAAGTGTGTTCTAATTCAGAGCCAGCTCTATCTTAAGGGAAGGGCAGATTAGAATAGCTATAGAGCCCAGTATCTAGTATTTGAAGTAGTATCTCCACCCTTCCCTTAAGATAGAGCTGGCTCTGAATTAGAACACACTTGAATTGATTTACTGACCTTGGATTAGGGAATCCTTGCTGTGTTGGACCCATAATGTGACATAGCAGTGCTGTAATAGTGATGTGTGTTGAAGCCAATTGCTGTTTTGAAAATTACACAAGCCTTTAGATTTTACTGATTTCATAGACCCCTTTCTTTGGAAACATAATAATAATATATAGTAAGTGTTGTTTATTTACATGCCTCCTCCCCAAAAGGACTCAGGGCAGCTTACAACAGGAAAAAACACAATATAATAATCATAAACATAAAACTAAATCAAACTTAAATCACACAATAATTAAAGCATTTATTTATTTCGTGTCAAAAGCATTGCACGGCAAATACATTTCAAAATGATGGGGGGGGGGGGGGAAGGAAATCACAAGCAACGAAATAGTTTTGGACCAAAAGCGGGCAACAGCAACCGCATTGTCTGTAGCTTTAAACAACTCCTCCTCCGTACATGAGGCAGGGCATTGTGGGCAAGCAGACATATGCGGAGTTGTTTGTTCTGCTCCACAGTCACACAAGGTTGAGGATTCCTCCAGGTAGTGCCATCTTGCCAGGTTCCCTTTAGATCTGCCCACTCCGATTCTGGGTCTAATTAAAGCATACAAACATATAAGCATATTATAAAATTCAGAAGGACATTATTGATGGACAAGGAGGTATGTCACAGTTAAAATATTTACTGAGATTAAAAGGATTACAAAAACCAAACGTCTCTAAACAAACCCAGCTAATCATATGAAACAGGGTATCTGCTTTTAATTGTCATTTCCTTTGACTGAAGCTTCCCAGTTTGTAGAGACTGAGTGTGAACCTCACCCACATAATGAAAACACATGATAAAATCTCCAAGTGTTTAAACAGACTTCTAGATTGTATTGCTGTCTTAAATACTTTTCTTTCATAATGAGGTATACAAGCAGTTATAATAACAATACCTATAATATAAATGCAATATTTAAAAATATTCCATACACATTAGCTCAGTAAAACTTACAATAGGTATTGGGGTAGTGGCCCTTCCTAATATTTGGTATGTCAGTTTCCATTAGCCTCCTCCCCCTCACCACCACCACCAGTATGGTCAGAAATAATTATGAGAATTGTAATCTAAAAACATCTGGAGGGTGAAAAGTTTCCCACCTCTGTATAAAAAAAATACACTTAACTCAATCTGAAATTATTATTTCCATTTTCCAGTATGGACTTTTAGATATTATCCTTCCTGTAACTCTTTATGGAGTTAATGACCAGGGATTCCATGGAGCCTGCTTTTAGCATAAGATGGAGTTCACTTTGCTGCATCTTTGTGGTCTCAGCTTAGAAGTTGTATTCTAGCGGATGCATCTTCTAGTTATTGTAGCTCTAATTAGGAATTTGGGGCATGGAATGGGGGAGAACTGAAAGGAGGAATACAGAATAGCATGCCAGCTTAGCATGACTAAAAGATATGGATCAGCACAGTTGCTAAACAGAATAAGCTGAATAGCAACAAAAACCAAACAGGTTACCCTGATGGGGCTGGAAGTATCCTTGGACTTGGGAGAAGGTCATAGTTAGAAAGAGAGAGTTGCAGTGGGTCAGGACTGATGTAGGAATGTGCAAGTTTGGTGGGAGAGGGATGTTAAGAAGACTTGGAGAATATGCAGTGTGAGATATATGACTTTGGCTGACAGGAGGTCTGCACATGCTGTCTATGGCAGCATCTTCTCAAGCCTTTGAATTCTAGCCTTTGCGCATGCGGCTGGAGTCACATTCTAATCTCTCTCTCACTGAAGTAATTAAGCCCTAAAAAGAAAATAAGGAGACTCAACAAACTGAGGAGTGAAGACACTTCAACAGTAAGTGAAGATAAGACTCTCCAGAGCAATCTAAAGAGGAAAAACATAGATATAAGTCTTAAAAAGGTTTATTAGCTAAAAAAAATAATGTCTCCAAAGGAGCCTCCATTAACCCAAGCTGACTTGGAGGGGAATAAGAAAGCTATTGAGGAAATGAGAAAAATGCTACAAGACAATTTCAAAATTACGAATGAGACATGATAAAAAATAAGTGGACAAATGGACAAATGGAAACTGAGGGATTGCTTTCAAGAGGAAAAAACACAACCAAAACCAACTTATTATTCTGGAAGAAATAAAAAATTTACCTGCATAGATTATATACTAAAAAGAGACTCTAATCAATCCGAGATACTAGAAGCGGAAACTGGTCTCATAGAAATCTCAGACCATGCACCACTCCAAGTAACACTACAATTAACAGAGGAGAAACCCCACTATAGATGGAGATACATGGAATTACTATTGATGAAGGGAAAAAATAGGGAAGAGTTGGGAAAAGAAATTAAAAACTTCTTCCAAGTTAATAGAAATATGGCAAAAGAAGGGATTATTTGGGATACAGCAAAAGCCTTTGTAAGAGGATTATTAATAAAGAATGAAATAGCCAAGAAGAAATGTATGAATCAAGAGAGAAATACAATAATTAAGCAATTGGAAAATAAGTACAAGGACCTGCAAAATAGGTATGAAAAACGAACAAAAAAAAGAAATAGATAAGTTGAAAGGGGAGTTGGAGGAAATAGATAAATTTAATATAGTAGAGTCTCACTTATCCAACACTCGCTTATCCAACGTTCTGGATTATCCAATGCATTTTTGTAGTCAATGTTTTCAATACATCGTGATATTTTGGTGCTAAATTCATAAATACAGTAATTACTACATAGCATTACTTCATATTGAACTACTTTTTCTGTCAAATTTGTTGTCTAACATGATGTTTTGGTGCTTAATTTGTAAAATCATAACCTAATTTGATGTTTAATAGGCTTTTACTTAATGTCTCCTTATTATCCAACATATTCACTTATCCAACATTCTGCCGGCCCGTTTATGTTGGATAAGTGAGACTCTACTGTATATGGAAAAAAGAAATAATGGTGAAAAAAGACTTTCAAAGGGCAAACATTAATTCAGTAAGGTGCTTGGCAAACTATTTAAAAAAAGAAAGGAAACGCAAAGGGTGAAAGAAATATTTGATAAAAAAATAATTTGGTAAAGAACAGTAAAAGTATAAGGGATATATTTGCTGATTTCTACCAGAAATTATATAAAGGCAAAAATAATTTACAATGCGATGACTGGGTTCAAGAACAATTGGGTGAAGAGGACAAAAAAATTACAAAGGGTTATTTCATATCAGGAAATCAATGAGGTAATAGGAAACTTTAAAAAAGCAAAATCATCCAGAGCTGATGGGTACACAGCAGAGTTTTACAAACAAATGAAGGAGGAATTAATACCAGAATTGGCAATAGTTTTTAATAATATAAGAGGAGATGAAGTACCTGAGTCTTGGAGGGAAGCAGAAATAATAACAATTATCAAACCAGGGAAGAATCCTAGAGAAGTACATTCATATGGACCAATTAGTTTAGTGAACCAGGATTATAAAATATTTGCGAAAATACTAGCAAATAGATTAAATGATTTATTACCAAAAGTGATAGGGGAAGACCAGTATGGATTTATAAAGGGGAGAAATATTAGTCACCCAATTAGGAATTTACTTAACATTATCGCACAGAAAAGTAAGAAAAAATAGCATTTATCAAATTGGATGTATACAAAGCATTTGACACAGTGAGTCATAACTTTTTATTTAAAAGGATGGAGAATTTGGGATTGGGACATATTCATAAAGGTTATAAGAGAAATGTATAAAAAAGGAGTTACAAAATTGAAAGTGAATGAAGGATATTTCAGAGAAATAGACATTGAAAGAGGGGTTAAACAGGGGTGTCCTATATCACCAATGTTATTCACAATAGCTATAGAATATTTAGCAGATAGAATTAAAAACAATGATAGAATAACAGGTTTTAGGATAGGAAAGGAGGAAATGAAAGTGAATCTGTTTGCGGACAATTTTTTAATAATCACAGAAAATCCACTGGATGCCTTGAAAGAACTGGAAGTAATATTGGAAGATTATTATAAAATTTCAGGTTTATGGATAAATATGACAAAATCAGAGCTGTTGGGATTCAACCTGGGGAAAGGAATTTTAGAAAAGATCCAGAAAAGAAAAGATATACAGATTGTAAAAAACAAAACTAAATATTAGGGAATTTATCTAACTAATAAGCCATCAAGGATTTGGGATTATAACTATAAGATACAGGTACAAATGATTAATTGGAAGGACAAGAATTTAAGCATTTCAATGAGAATTAGATCAATTAAAATATGTATACTCCTCAAATTATTGTATTTGTTTCAAACTCTACCACTGGAGATTTCACAACAAAAATTAAAAAAAAATGGGATGGAGAAATAAGAAAGTGGATATTTGGAGGGAAAAAATCAAGAATAAGTAATATGGAGCTGTATAGATCCAATAAAGAAATAGACTGGGGAATACTGAAGTTACAATAATACCACAAAGCATTCCAGCTGAAAGCATTGTTGGATATGGTAGAGGAGAATCAAGAGAAGTGGATAAGAATAGAGAATGAGGTAAATAAAAGTCAAGGAGACTATGGAATATCTATAAAAAATTTAAAAGAGGGAATAGGAAAAACAATTAAAGGTAAAGGGTAAAGGTTTTCCCCAACGTTAAGTCCAGTCGTGTCTGACTCTGGGGGTTGGTGCTCATCTCCATTTCTGAGCAGAAGAGCCGGCGTTGTCCGGAGACTCCTCCAAGGTCATGTGGCCACTGGCAGGACGGCATGGAACACTGTTACCTTCCCGCCAGAGCGGTACCTATTGGTATGTTTTCAAACTGCTAGGTTGGCAGGAGCTGGGGCTAACAGCGGGCGCTCATTCCGCTCCTGGGGTTTGAACCTGGGACCTTTTGGTCTGCAAGTTCAGCAGCTCAGCGCTTTAACACACTGAGCCACCAGGGGCCCCAAGGAAAATAGCTTTGTCCCCTTAAAAATATAGGGGAAATGGATGCCATATTTATCAAAAGTAGCCCTGATAGGTAATTTAAGAAATAATGAGGATAGGAGTATTATAAAAAAAATTTGAAACAGATGGGTTATAGTAAAATTAAAGATTTATATAATGAAAATAAGGAATTAATGGAATGGAAACAATTGGAAAGATTAGGGGGTGGGATAAATTGGTTAACAATAAGAGGAATTTGGGAACAAATCAAGAAGGGAGAGCATTCCTTGTCTAAGAAAACTATCAAATTTATGAGATTGCTATACGTCATCAAGTGTCTTGAATGTGCATGCACATACATCAGCTACATTGCCTTGATTTCACATGCGCTGCAGCATGGAAAGTTTGTATTCTCAAACTATGTGTTAAGCACATGGGGTGCCTATGGTAAGGGATGTTTGGGGTCAAGTTCTAGTCATACACACACATCTTGCCCCATGCCGTTGCCAAGAGTATATTTAAAAATGTAATTGATTGCCATTCCTGCCAGTTCTTTACCTGGATGTTGCAGTGGTGGCAGAAAATATCTGATCAGAATCTTTTTGAAGAGGCCAGTGAGTTATAGTAATGGACACTCTTTGAGCTGTCTGTATGGCTCATAAATCTATCCTGCTCTGAAAGTGCAGATGGTCCATAATCATCCATCATCCTAGAATTCAGCACTGGACAGCTCCTGGGTGGGTTCCCCTTGAGAGGCTGCTTTTTCTGCAAACTAAATGGAACTGTTAGCTATTCTTTGCAAGGAGTGCATCAAGGAGAGACTCGGATGGCTCCTACCATTCATTAACCACCTCACATCAGAGTTGTTGCTGGCCTATGAGTGATGGTGGGGTGTTTAAGGATGAGGAAGTATAGTAGGCACAAAGTACTGTGCACCCTATCCAGCTTGCTTTTACCCCTTCTTTCATGTCTTAACAGTTTCACACTCATACCTGCTCTGGCAAGAGCTTATGAAATACATTCAGCAGAGGCAATGGTGGGCTGTATGTGATGATGAGTACACTATAGTATTGTGCACATTGAGACATGGCAACGAATAAGCTGTTGTTACCCAGGCTCCTGCTTGTCCCATTTTATTGGATTCTTTTCCATCTTTTCTTCCTGATGACATGGTGTCAGGATGCAAAAAAGATCAGCATTCTGCCCTTTTTCACACCTGACCACAACAAGCCGGATAAGGAAGACCATTTGGTTGGGAAGGCTGATTTATGACTTGATCTGGTCTTCAAACGTGGGAAAGGACAATGGAAAGGGAGGTGTGAATGGAGAAGAAGGGACGTGAGGGGAAGAGGGACACAACAACTTAATATACCGGGGAAAGAGCAGAAAAGGGCAGTAGAAGCTTTGCAGTCATCTTGGCAAGGCGGATTCAATAAAGTTTTCCATAGCTCCAAGCTGTGTGAGCCTATCTTTGTGTCCTACACCTTCCACGAACTGACAGGTGGACAGGATCTT